>NC_090938.1:5192142-5500357 GCF_040938575.1 Ambystoma mexicanum
TAAGGCACTCACACCTTAAACCAATGTCTTGCTACAGCTTTTGGCCTCTTCCCTGGGCAGTGCAGGATCCCCCCGACATCCTCCTTCTTGTCCCCACGACTGAAGCTTAGGAACAGCGAGATCTGCTCCAACTGCCAGGAACAACTACCTCAGATACAGCTTTCTTCATTTAAAAGGTACTGTGCAAATACCAGAAATCTTTTCAGCCATCGAGAAAGTGCGTGAAACTTTCCTCAACTATGAACGCTCGTCCTTCTCTAAACATTCATCAAACTTTTCACCTAGCCAAATTCTTTAAAAACCTGTGAGAAAGACTTAACTGTTATCTACCAAAACTGTGCTATCCTATACAAAAAATCTGAACCATTGACTTTGGCCCAGGCCTATGAGAAGAATTGCTGGTTGTATTTAACTGAAACCCTTTGCCCTGCCTATGAATGTATTTGGGCTGTCTATTCTTATAACCTTGTCTTTTCCTCCCTTTTCTAAGTCTCTGGAGTGCCATTTTGCTCACACTTCATTTTGGAGCTAAATTTGTTCATTTACTTACCGGTTGGATTTTTGTGGTGTATTAGTGTGTGATATTGTGCTGCTTATGCTGGAGTAATGTTTTCTAACTGACTGAGTAAAAAAATGTATATTCTTTTACCAAGAAACCTTGAGTACGTGTTTATTTGAATCACTGTATTGTTTGGTCCTGTGTATAACTTGTTAAACTGCTCACTTAAACTCTTGAGATGAGTCTGGCTGCTCAGCCATCGCTACCACTTTACTGTGTAGTACAGGCTTGTACCAAAGGTGAAATTGTGCTGACACTTGTAGTCCTAATTTCCTGGAGTGTTCCCAAAGGGTACGGCAGGTGATTCTGCCTAACATCTGGGCCTTTAGCGGGTGATCAGAATAAGCAGAGGAGCTGAGCTCGTGGTTCCACCTCAGTGCCCGTACTGCCCGTCCTTGCCCTGTGGCTGAGCAGCTCTCACCCCCTTGCACCCCAACACTTCCTGTCGTGCAGACCCCCTCTTCCCACGCTGCACCCCCGCTGCGTGCAGGCTTATTCATGATGGGCCGGCATTGGTGTGGTGTGAATGGGGGGCAGGGGTGGGAGGGCGATGGGGCTGAGTTTTACCTTTAGAAAGTGCTGGGCCCCTCAATGAAAGCGGTACCTCAAGGAGCGGGCTGTGTAAAGTGCTCGCAAAGCCCACCCTTCAACGTCCACTGGGAAGTCTTTTGTTCTGACATTAATTACATAACAGAAGAGCTATGCTGGGGGGCACTTAACACATTGGAAGGTCCTGTTTTCACCCTGCTGCCCTATTTTAACTGAACAGGTAAGAGCAGCTCTGGAAGAGAAGGGTCGCGAAGTAAAAACTGTGCAAGGGAATTTCTGGAGGAGCACATGACGACCCCAGCCTCCCACAGCGCCAATCCTATACACATAAGGCTTCTAGCAGGAATCAAGCACCTTTTAAACAGCCATATTCAGGCACCTTCATTAGAGGAGCCTGGTCATTCATGAGGAGGGGGTGTGTTTGAAATTTGTATTTAACACGCCTTTGTAATCGTTGTTTTTCACGGTGCATTTTAGTTCAGCTCTTGCACGGTAAGGCAGTGCTATAGAGCCTGTGAGGGGGGTGTGGAGGCGGGAAGGAGGGGGCGTATTTGTTTAAAGAAACATGCCATCAGCAGTCTTCATTGTCTGACAAGCAGCCGCTGATCCCTAAATCCAGCCCTGTAGCTTAAGAGCTCGCTGCATTTGTCAAATTTAAGGCGGTAAATTACAGGTTTCAGCTCCTCTGAAATGCACTGGGCTTTTTGGAGGAGGCACTTTTCGAAGATTAAAAAGAGTGATGCATTAATGTAGCCAATCCTAGAAAGATTCCAACTTTGGGACCCCCCCAGCATGTCTTTGTGAGGAATTCGACCATCTGCACAGTGGGTGTGGGGTCACCTGGGCTTTTTTGAAATTTTATGAAAAATGTGTGAGGCTAATCTGCACAGATTTTCCTATGCTCAACTCCACGACATACACATAGACCCATGTACTCTGGGTGGACACAGCCTACAGGCACAGTCCTCCCTGTCATACTTAGTTGGGATCTGACAGGTGGAGTACACAGTGCAGCTCAGAAGGGGGAGTGCCAACACCTTCCTCCTGCCGAGGCCAGCGTAATTAACTATCAAAGGCTCCATGGACCCACCCTGTCCTTTTGTTTACCCTCTGCAGATGGTGGCAGCAATTAACATAATTAACATACTACTAGTGTATACTTCAAACAGGCCCACATGGGGCCTGGCTGCAGAGGTTACCAAAAAATACAGGAAACCTCAACATCTTATGGTGTGCATTTGTGTCAACTCGAACCCAGCTCCCACCTCTTAGTAACCAAGGAAGTGAACTATCATGTCTGGGACAGCTGTTTACAGTAGGCATCCCGGGAGGGGGACCCCATTCAGAAGGTACAAGTATGTGCATTGATGGAATCAGAAAGTCTGTTCTTGCCACAGCTTCAAGGGAGACCTGCTGCTTTAATCAGGAACCAGAGAGAGCTCAACTAACCAGAGAGAGACGCTTTTTTCCACAACAGACAGGAACATGGGTGGGACTTAGTATTACATGTTTTCACCCCTTTACCTTTTCTGTTGCAAAACACTGTGGTTATGACCTCGTGCATACAGGAGATTGTTGGTGTGGACCCAGGATTGGTTCATTAAGGTAGGCTTAGCCAACACCAATCACTGTTGCCCATTTCGCTTTAAAAGAGGGCTGAGTCCCTCTTTTGGACAGATCATATGAAGAAATTTGCAGGAGTAGCAGGAATAACTCAGCATTGGACCCTGCCTGAAGGTACAGTCTGCCTTACATCTTCCACCAGTAAAGGAAGGCCAGAACCTCCAAGAGGGAAGCAAGATCCCTCCCTTAAACATCTCACAGGGAGCATAGGGAGATACTGAATCCAGAGGAACCTTCAGCAACTGCAGAACCGGTACCGAGCCAGCTCACAGCATGCCCTGCTAGGCTCTGCAGCAAGCTTCCTAGGTGGAAAGTGGCAGAGAGTCTCTTAACCAAACCAAGGACAAGGAAGTTGCCTACAACACTCTCTTCAGCTTTGCACTGTCCACCTTAAAGGACAACATGAGCCCAGTGAAGAAGCTGGGCGGAGTGTATCGACAAGCATCTATCGATGTCTGCCTTAAAGGATGTTTTTGAGCCAGTAGAGCCCCTCCAGCTGCAACTGACTGCACCACTGACTGTTGTTACACCCTGTCACTAACGCCGTCTGAGATGCCTCAACCAGTGCTTCAGAATCGCCGACCAGCACCGAGACAATGATTCCTCGCCCTGAGCCACTGTGAAGGCTAGCTTGCAACGGTTCGTCCTACCTCATTCTCCGAAATTCCTCCCGCCTGATACCCACAGCTGTCTCCCGTCTTAAACTCTGTTGCAGAAGATGCAAAGTGCCATGGGTGTAATTTTAGGAGGGGGGGGACAAGGGTGTTTGTCCCCCCAACTTTTGTGGCACACCATTTTATCCTACTCATTTGGCTCTGAACCCTATAATTTAGATGTCATGTCCCCCCCAACATTTTCATCAAAGTGATTCCACTGCAAAGTGCCCTGAAACCAACTAGATGCTGTCGAGCACCAAGAACTTCTACAGCACAAGGTACATTGTGGTTCTGTCCCCTTGGTCTTTCTCCGAAGGCCCGTAATGCCATTTTGGGACCCGTTCCTCGATGTGTGTTGAAACCAAGTATCCTTAAACTCTATCGATTAATTACAATACCGACTCCCCTCCTGTCAGTATCCAGAGTGCATCCCTTTTCCTTCTTTGAAACTGTCTGTCTTCTGCATTCCTTTACAGGGTGGGTTGTATTTTGTAGTTTTGCTAGAACTATCTGTTGTGATAATAATAAAGTAGATATTTTTATGCAGCCTTGACTGGACAGTCCCTTTTATCAATGGGTAATAATTCTATTTGCGCAGTGTTACAAAGAGCCAACGATCCACGACCTTGTGGAGATAAGCCTGCCATTCCGTCCATGTTGCTGAAATTGGACAGGGAGGTTTATAATTGACTTGTGTTTCCAAACTTTTCGTATCCCTTCTGGTGTTCTAGCGGTGTGGGGCTGAATGATCGTTTAGAAACGGATATTCATCCCTGGACCACTGGTGCCCCGGAAGGTGATTCGTCAAAGTCTTTAGTCCAACCCATGCAAGTTCACCCCTGACTTAAAGGGGGGGGGCATGGAATGGGTTAAACCCTGCAGAGGTGAGATAATGCCAGATTCTTGGCATCAAAAGGCCTTCAGCGACCTGCAGCTGCTTGATCGCTGAGAGGGGCTGAAGCAGCTCACCACAAGCTTCCTTTACATGAGTACAACAGGCAGCATTACATATAGATCACCCATCAGATATGCAGGGCCCGTGGGGCCCTATGCCAAATCATGAACCCACCTTACAACATCGTGCACGGTCTCCACTTTCTATATTTCTGTGCATTCGCTGCAGCTCGGAACTCATTTCAAGGATTAGTGAACCCTTCTCTGAGATCATTTAAGGTTAGGGTTAAGGTTAGGGTTAGGGTTAAGGTTAGGGTCAGGGCAAGGTTTAGGGTAAGGATAGTGTCAGAGTTAGGTTTAGGGTTAGGACTGGGATGTACAACCTTTGACTCCCTAGATGTTTTGGACTACAATTTCCATTAGCCTTAGCCAGCATAGTCAATGTTGAGGGATGATGGGACTTGTGGTCCATCACATCTGGTGAGCCACAGGTTGCAGACCCCTGCATTTGGGTAAGGGTTACGGGTAGGGTTAACTAAAGGGTAAGAGTTAGAGTCAGGATCAAGGTTAGGGTAAGGGTTATGGTTAGGATTAGGCTTCTGGTAACGTTAAGGGTTAGGGTGAGGTTAAGTGTTAGGGTAAGGGGAAGGGTTAGGTTTAGGGTTAGGGGTAGGGTTAGGGTTAGTGTTAGGGTAAACTGAAGGGTTAGGGTAAGGTTAAGTGTAAGGGTTAGGGTTAGGTTAATGGTTATGATTATGGTGATGGTTAGGGTAAGGTTTGGAGTTAGCGTTAGGGCAAGGGGACGTGTAAGGATTAGGTTTATGGTTTTCTTTGTTATTTTGCAGTCCCTTGTCCAGACTCTTTGCCACTTGGACAGGGGTTAGGCTGATATGTAGGTTTAGAGTTAGGGTAAGGTTAAGAGTTAGGGTAAGGTTATGTGTAAGGGTTAGGGTAAGGGTAAGGTTAAGGCCTAGCATAAGGTTAAGTGTAAGGGTTATGGTTAGGGTTAGGTTAAGAGTTATGATTATGGTTAGGGTTAGGTTTGGGGTTAGCATTAGGGCAATGATATGTGTAAGGATTAGGTTTATGGTTATCTTTGTTATTTTGCAGTCCCTTGTCCAGACTCTTTCCCACTTGGACAGGAGTTAGGCTTATGCGTAGAGTTGGGGTTAGGGTAAGGTTAAGAGTTACGGTAAGATTAAGTGTAAGTGTTAGGGTTAGGGTAAGGGTTAGGTGTAGGGTTAGGGTTAGCCTTAGGGTAAGGTTAAGGGTTAGGGTAAGGTTAAGGGTAAGGGTTAGGGTTAGGTTTAGAGTTAGGGTTAGCCTTAGGGTAAGGTTAAGGGTTAGGGTAAGTGTAAGGGTAAGGGTAAGGGTTAGGGTTAGGGTTAGGCTTAGGGTAAGATTAAGGGTTAGGGTAAGGTTACGTGTAAGGGTTAGGTTTAGGGTAAGGGTTAGGGTTAGGTTTAGGGTTAGGCTTATGGTTAGGGTTAGGGTACGTTTAAGGGTTAGGGTAAGGTTAAGTGTAAGGGTTATAGTGAGGGTTACGTTAAGGTTTAAGATGGTTAGGGTTAGGTTTTGGGCAAGCATTAGGGCAAGGGTACGTGTAAGGATTAGGGTTATGGTTGTCTTTGTTATTTTGCAGTCCCTTATCCAGACTCTTTCCCACTTGAACAGGGGTTAGGCTTAGGCGTAGAGTTAAGGTTAGGTTAAGGGTTAGGGTAAGGTTAAGTGTAAGGGTTAGGGTTAGGTTAACGGTTATGATTATGGTTAGGGTAAGGTTTGGAGTTAGCGTTAGGGCAAGGGGACGTGTAAGGATTAGGTTTATGGTTTTCTTTGTTATTTTGCAGTCCCTTGTCCAGACTCTTTGCCACTTGGACAGGTGTTAGGCTGATATGTAGGTTTAGAGTTAGGGTAAGGTTAAGAGTTAGGGTAAGGTTATGTGTAAGGGTTAGGGTAAGGGTAAGGTTAAGGCCTAGCATAAGGTTAAGTGTAAGGGTTATGGTTAGGGTTAGGTTAAGAGTTATGATTATGGTTAGGGTTAGGTTTGGGGTTAGCATTAGGGCAATGATATGTGTAAGGATTAGGTTTATGGTTATCTTTGTTATTTTGCAGTCCCTTGTCCAGACTCTTTCCCACTTGGACAGGAGTTAGGCTTATGCGTAGAGTTGGGGTTAGGGTAAGGTTAAGAGTTACGGTAAGATTAAGTGTAAGTGTTAGGGTTAGGGTAAGGGTTAGGTGTAGGGTTAGGGTTAGCCTTAGGGTAAGGTTAAGGGTTAGGGTAAGGTTAAGGGTAAGGGTTAGGGTTAGGTTTAGAGTTAGGGTTAGCCTTAGGGTAAGGTTAAGGGTTAGGGTAAGTGTAAGGGTAAGGGTAAGGGTTAGGGTTAGGGTTAGGGTTAGGCTTAGGGTAAGATTAAGGGTTAGGGTAAGGTTACGTGTAAGGGTTAGGTTTAGGGTAAGGGTTAGGGTTAGGTTTAGGGTTAGGCTTATGGTTAGGGTTAGGGTACGTTTAAGGGTTAGGGTAAGGTTAAGTGTAAGGGTTATAGTGAGGGTTACGTTAAGGTTTAAGATGGTTAGGGTTAGGTTTTGGGCAAGCATTAGGGCAAGGGTACGTGTAAGGATTAGGTTTATGGTTGTCTTTGTTATTTTGCAGTCCCTTATCCAGACTCTTTCCCACTTGAACAGGGGTTAGGCTTAGGTGTAGAGTTAAGGTAAGGTTAAGAGTTAGGGTAAGGTTAAGTGTAAGGGTTAGGGTTATAGTAAGGGTTAGGCTAATGGTTAGGGTTAGGTTTAGAGTTAGGGTTAGGATATGGTTAGTGTTAGGGTTAGAGTTAGGCTAAGTGTAAGTATAAGGGTTAGAGTTATGGTTAGTGTTTGGGTAAGGTTTAGGGTACGGGTAAGTGTAATGGTTAGGGTTAGGGTTACCGTTAGGGTTAGTGTTAGGGCAAGATTTAGGTCAAGGGTAAGTGTAATGGTTATGGTTATTTTTGTTATTTCGCAGTCCCTTGTCCAGAATCTTTCCCACTTGAACAGGGGCATCCGTCTTTTCACTGGAGTACCATTCTCTGTGCGCATTGAAAGCTATCAAGCCACAGCCTGGCTCAAAACAGGATTAAGCAAATATGAGCAGGTCACCCCATCAGAGAACGGTTCTGGCTAACCATTGAAGCCTTAGATCCCTAAATCCAGCTCTGAATCATTTTAAGAACTCACTGCATTTGTCAAAGTTAATGCGTTATGCTAGTTTTAGTTCAGCAGCTTGGCTTTTCGACTCCCTGTGTCAGCTTTCCGAGAGAGAGGTGAGGCGTGCTGTGGTGTGGAGTAGTGGCAGCGAGAGCTAGCTGAGCACTGCCCTTTGGAGCCTGGTGCTTACGGCAGTTATTGAGGTGGAGAACATAACATCTTACACCTGAGGTAGTGTAGCTGGAGGCAGATGAAGTAGGGGAGCTGGAGCTCCTTAGCGTTCTTCAAGGTTTTGGGGTGAGTAAGGCACTGTTCCGCGATGGAATAAATTAGAAGAAATAAAGCAAACTTGCCGTTGAGTAGTCTCGAGGTGACTAGGCTCCCGAAATGGCAGACAAGAAACTGTGCTCCTTAAGGAGTCAATCAGTGACTTCAGCTGTAGGTGATGAGTCCCAGGCGGAGATGGGAGACCCCACCATGGCAGTTCTAGGACAAGTGTTCACCCAACTTCCACTCCCACCAATGATCAAATCCCATTGGGAGAAAACCAAGAGAGGTTTGAACTAACAAAAACCTTCTCCTCAGGTTACGAGAAAGGGAAAGGGATTACGGAAGCAGGGCTGGGGCATGAGCCACAGGCTAGCCATGGAGATTTACAACCAAAGTTCTTGAAAGTGGGAAAGCAACCGTGAAGCGGAATAACTTGGAGTCAAGACAAATTATCCCTGTAGCAGGGCAAAGAATTACAGTTTTTTCCAATATCAGGTGCAAGTACTGAAGCTAGGTTTATAGCACCAAGTTGTGCCATAGTAAGGGCTGAATGATCAATGACCAAGGTCTTCTGGAAGCTACTGAGGTTAGGGTTAGGTTAAGATTGAAGGTGAGGGTTAGGGGTTAGGGGTTAGGGTTATTTGTTAAGGCTAGGGTCGGCCCATGTTAGGTGCCATAGTAACGGCTGAATGCTCAAAAGACCAATGACCAAGATCTTCTGCAAGCTACTGAGGTTAGGGTTAGGGTTGGGGATGGGTTACGGTTGGGGTTGGGATTAGGGTGAGGGGTTAGGGTTATGGGTGATGGTTATGGGTTAGGGTTGGCCCATGTTAGGTTCCACAGTAAGGGCTGAATGCTCAAAGATCAATGCCCATGGTCTTCTAGAAGCTACTGAGGTTAGTGTTAAGGTGAGGATGAGGGTTAGGGTGAGGGTGAAGGTTAGGGGTTAGGGTTAGGGTGAAGGGTTAGGGTTAGGGTGAGGGTGAAGGTTAGAGGTTAGGGTGAAGGGTTAGGGTTAGGGTTAAGGGTGAGGGTTAGGGGTAGGGCGAGGGGTTATCCCCCTGCTGGGATAAGGCAGCGTGGGAAAGATGGTGGTTCCACCAATCTTTCCTGGTAAATCACATGAGAGGGCTTCCATTACACGGAACCCAAGCAACTCTGCTCTGGGATAAAGCAGCGCGGGGAAAGATTGTTGCTCCACCGACCTTTCTTGGCTAATCACGTGAGAGTGCTTTTATTATACGGACCAAAAGCACCTCTGCTCTGGGATAAAGCAGCGCGGGGAAAGATTGTTGTTCCACCAATCTTTCTTGGCAACTTACGCGAGAGTGCTTCTGTTACACGGACCATAAGCAACTCTGCTCTGGGATAAGGCAGCGCAGGGAAAGATCATGGTTCCACCAATCTTTCTTGGCAACTTACGTGAGAGTGCTTCTGTTACACGGACCATAAGCAACTCTGCTCTGGGATAAAGCAGCGCGGGGAAAGATTGTTGTTCCACCAATCTTTCTTGGCAACTTACGTGAGAGTGCTTCTGTTACACGGACCATAAGCAACTCTGCTCTGGGATAAGGCAGCACAGGGAAAGATTGTTGTTCCACCGATCTTTCTTGGCAAATCACGTGAGAGTGCTTCTATTACACGGACCATAAGCAACTCTGCTCTGGGATAGGCAGCATGGGGAAAGATTGTTGTTCCTCCAATCTTTCCTGGTAAATCACGTGAGAGTTCTGAAGTTAGGCGTGAAACAGGAGTTCAAACGGATTATCGAGAATGCCACGCTGAAGCCGTGGAAACTTTGGTGCCCCCTCAAGTAAAAATGAAGCTGGATCCCAATATTATCTGACTTATACAAGTGGGATAAATGCGAATGATAAGTTAAGAAAGACCAGTGTAGGAGGATTCGGGAGAGAAGTGGGGCTATCTAAGGTATTTGAAGGAAAGTTTCAACATCAATCATTACAATGTGATATTTTGGTTAATAAATTCACGAGTGAGGAGCAGCAAACTTTTTTGTTTGTGGAAGTGAAGCTTATCCTTGGTTGCCTAAAAATTGGCAGGGTACATGTTATTTGGGATACTCTTGTCTGGGGTTTACATCACTTCCTCTGCTGATATCCTGAGAACTCGTCCTAGAAGACAAATCTGAGGAGACACCCTCCCCTTCAAGTACTCGGGGACATTGCTAAATCCATGGTTCCATTGTGGGGACAAATAATGAACTCCCAAGACATTAGAAAGCTTGCTAGAATATTGGAGAAAACTATCAATGAGACAACCAACATCATGTTCAATTTGACACTGAAACCAAAGGCCATTAGACTGGTGGCCCTTCTGAACAGGATGGTGTTAGATGTCATCCTGGCTGAGCGTGGTGGTGTGCGCAAAATGGTTGGGTCCGCTTGTTGCGTTTACGCTCCTGACTCTGCCCCCACCATTTCCCAAGCAATGAAGAGACTGCACATTTTGGGTTCAGAGGTGCATATTCCCTAAGGGGATTGGGACCTTGCTATATGGTTTGGGAGTCTACTACCAACTTGGGGTTGGAAGATACTGTCAGTTTTGGATATTATCCTTGGTAAAGTCCTATTCTGTTGCTGCTGCATCCAATGTCTGCCTGTCCTGTGTTCCATGATAGGGGATTGCTGTGCACGTTCATTAGTCAAAATGAAACTGAAATCACACTTGCCAATACATGTCACTTACGCACTTGCCATGCAGGAGGCAACTATAAAAGAGTTTATGGCCATCAGTATTTATGATAGTGATGATTTGTGGTGTTCTGATGACAAGCTAACAACCTGGTCGTCTGAGGATGCCATGTTTGGGTGATGCTCTTGGCTTAGGCCAAAAGGAGGGTTTGTGAAAATATGTTTAGTTTAAGTGTCCTGTAGATATGCATATTTGCCTAAGCACATTCGCATCGCGCTACGAGCCTACTGCCACACCAATGATGACCATGCTGCCATTTGTTTTATTCACCATCTTGGATGCAATGTTGAGTTCAGCTTCCTGTTCATTTTGCCTTTCTCACTCTGAATTCTACTTAGTGTTTATTTGTTTTACACTGTAGAACCTTGAAGTCTCTGTAAAGTATCACTAATCTATAGGTTAGGTGCCCACCTGTCTCAACCATGCTTTCCCATTGAGCCATTAATTGTAATAATTAATTATTGCAAAGGAGCTGCTACGTGCTCCTTTAGAGAAAAACCCTATTCTCAGGCTTTAGAGCAGACTGACCTTAGGCTCTAGGAGCAATACTGATAAGCTGTACAGCAAATGTTACCTTGTACCAGGGAACACAATAGGCTCCCACGGAATGGTTTGCCCTGCTCCCAGACAGTAAATTGTCAATAGGAGGACGGGAAAAATGCAGACTAGTTGCTTTAGTAATATTACCTACGTGGAAAGGTCATGCACCCTATGGACCCTGAGACACGAGGGGGCTGGTCAAGTGTTTCAAATGTGATTCTGTTTTGTATATAGGTATGTAAATTTGGTTGTTCAGGGCTCTCTGCCGCCACGGTGGCTGTTCGCATGCATCGTGGGGCACTGTGACCCCAGTCCGGGCTGTAATAAATGCCTCTGTAAAACCTTGTGACTGGCTATTTCCATTTCTTTGTAGTAAGCCTCATTTTGTGGTCTTTCATGAGTGCCCGTCTTTGGAAGGCCTAAGGAGACAGGCCTGCCCCCAACCTGAGGGTGAACCTCCTGGAAAGGATAGGGTTTATTGGGAGGGTGGGCTCCTGTATAGTGAGCCTAGGAGTCTACAGAAGGAGACCATAGGAGTTTGGTGGTCCCCCTTCAAGTCAGACCCTGCCTTCTGCAACTGGTGCATGAAGTGCCCCTTGCTGGTCACCCTGGAATCAATAGAACCAAGCAAAGGTTGTCCATGCACCTCTACAGGCCCAAGATGGGCATGCATGTAGAAAGCCATTGCAGGAATTGTGCCACTTGTCAGATCTCTGGGAAAAGTAGATCGACCATCCAGGCTCCGGTGATGCGACTCCCTGTTGTGGGAGTGCCATTTGAGAGGGTAGGGATCGACATTGCTGGTCCCCTTGACCTTCAGACATCCTCTGGCAATAGGTTTATCCTGGTGCTGGTCGACCATGCCACCAGGTATCCTGTGGCCATCCCATTGAAGACTGTGACTGCCAAGTCAGTTGCTAATGCTTTACTTGGCATGTTTACTAGGGTTGCCTTCCCTAAAAAAGTTGTGTCTGACAGAGGCAGCAACTATACATCCAAGCATTTGCAAGCCATGTGGAAGGACCGTGGGGTCACTTATAAGTGTTCATCAGCTTATCATTCACAAACAAATGGCTTAGTTTAGGGCTTTAATAGAACTCCCAAGAGCATGATTGGGGCTCTGGGAGAACCCCAAAGGAGAAAATGGGATCTCCTGTTACCATGCTTACTGTTTGCTTACAGAGAGGTATCTCAAGAGGGAGTTGGCTTCAGCCGCCTTGAGCTTCTTTTTGGTCACCCTGTAAGGGGGTCACTGGCCATAGTCAAGGAAGGGTGGGAGCTCCCCACTCCTCATGTAACTACCAATGTAATGGACTATGTGCTGGGGTTAAGGAAGAGAATGGTCCCCGTGATGGCTCAGGCCAGTGATAAGTTGAAGGCTGGTCAGGTGTTGGTCAAACTTTGGTATGACCAGAAAGCTATGCTTGTTCACTTTACCTCAGGTCAACAAGTCTTAATCATGAACCCAAAAAGGCCTCAAGTCCTACAGGATAAATGGCCAGGTCCTTACTCAGTTGTGGTGCAGCTGGGTGTGGTCAACTATTTGGTGGTCCTTAAACGGCCCGGGCAGGCCCCTAAAGTGTTTCACATATATATGTTGAAGGCTTTCATCTCTAGGGTTGTAATAGCTGCACTGCTGCTGGCATCAGATATGGATGAGGCGGAATCAGAACTTCTCCCTGACTTGTTCTAGAGTGGTCCATCAGATGGCTCCATGAGGGTGCCCATATGGCCCCTCACCAGACTTCTTACCAACAAGGGGAAGTAATAACTGTGCTGAGGCAGTTCTCCTCCTTGTTCTCACTGACTCCAGGTTTGACACCTTGGTGCAAACATGAGATAGACAATGGGGATAGTGTACCTACCAAAATTAGGGGCTATAGTATGTTGAATAAGGTGAGATACTACATCAAGGCTTAGGTCAACGGGATTTTGGATCTTGGAGTGATTGAGCCCACCAGAAGTCCATGGTCCAGTCCTGTGGTTCTAGTGCCAAAAGCTGATACTTCTGAACTTAGGTTATGTGTGGATTACAGGGCTCTGAATGCTGTCACCCAGACAGATGCACACCCTAGAACTGATGAGCTGGTGGATACCTTGGGTGCCTCCAAGTACCTCAGCACATTTCACCTCCATGCAGGGCATTGGCAAATAGCTCTTGCAGAACATGCCTTGGAGAAGACAGCAGTCTCGACTCCAGAAGGCCTTTACCAGTTCAGGGTAGTACCCTTTGGGTTGAAGAATGCACCCACCACTTTTTTCAGAGGCTTGTGAACCATGTTCTAAATCGGATGGATGAATTCTGCTTAGCATATCTGGATGATTTAGCAGTCTTCAATGCCACCTGGACGAAACAGGCAGAGCACCTTAGGATTGTGTTACAGAAGGCCCACTTAACCATAAAGGCCAGCAAGTGCCAGATTGGACAAGGATCTGTGATCTACCTTGGGCATGAAGTAGGTGGAGGGAAGATTCAGCCTCTACCCAGTAAACTTCAAGCAGTACAGGACTGGCCTACCCCCACTACACAGACCCAAGAGAGAGCCTTCTTAGGTCTAACTGGGTACTACTGAAAGTTCATGGCAGACTATGGCGCCATAGCTGTCCCTTTGACTGCTCTCATTACTACAAAGAAGCCTAAGTAGGTCTTTTGGTCAGAGGAGTGTGAGGAGGTTTTCACTGACTTAAAAGACTCTGTTGGGGGAGAGGTGGTTTTGCCCGCTCCTCTTGCAGTACCGCATGATCAGACCCCGCCCATGTTGGAGGGTGGAGACGTCCCTCCTCCCCGCATACGTGTGAACTACCCTATTACCCTCTCATTATTAATATAGACTCATGTAACTTAGCATCATTGAGACTCGGAGACTCCATTTTGTGACACCCCAAATGCCATTTTCTTCTAGGCCTGAAAATGATCTCTAAAAAGCTTGTCTCTCTCCGTGCCCTACGCTTCACACCACCAGCCCAGGCCCCCACCATCTCCTGCCAGCTCTGCACAAGTCCTGTTCTCACGGAAGTCCAGCTATTCATTGTTGCAACGTTTAGTGCCGTTCCAAAACAGATGAGATCACTGCACCGTGTGAGACCAGAACAGACCCCCCTCCTGAGTGCTCATCCATCTCCACTAACCTGCTCATGCCCCTCTGACCCTCACCCTGCAAGCCATAATCTACCAGGCCCATGCTCCTCTGATCTTTGATAGTGATACATGTCTGACCTCCCGTAGTGGCCACATGAAGGCGCCCCCAGAGCCCTGACATCAGACGCTCATTTGTTCTTTCCAGTCGCAAAACTTGTCTATTTCGTATCATGAGGCATCAGGTAGATCAAAACCTCCAAGGTGGGTACCTGGGTCAGGGACCTTACATTAATGGGTACCGGGGTGCAGAGGGTACAATACATGCCTATAACTTGTGTATGAACCCTGGGAAGCACCCACATTCCCACCAGTCTTTATGAGTGTCATTTGTCTCATGCTTTCAAATCCTGTTTTTGTAAGATCAGCTAGTCAGGGAAAGTGTCATTTATGCTGGCCTGACCTTCACCTCGCAAAGATAAGCCCAGCTGACCAACGTGCTGCGGGAGTGACACTCAAGAATAATCCAATCCTACGTGGTTGGCGCCTACAGATCCATTTCGCACCGATGACTCAACCCAATCCTATTGTATAATTGTGCTTTTGTAACATGATGTCATCAGTGACGATTTTCTCCCTTATAATGTGCTGCCTGTTTAATATTGGCAGTGTATTCTCTGGGCAGCAGAGTTCTCTTCGTGCACAATTTATCTCATATAAACTTTGTTCAACTTGCAATCTATCTCCACGTCTAATTCCCTACTGGGTTGTCTCCATTGTTCTGGTTTTTTGGACATTGTTTTGGGGAATTGAATGCCTTCAACTCCCTGTGCCAGGCCCCTGTCCTCAGGGCCCCTGATTACCAAAGACCTTTTATTGTGCAGACAGATGCCTCTGACACTGGGATAGGAGCTGTACTATCACAGGTAGATGAAAAGGGTAAGGAACACCCTATTGGCTTCATTAGTCGCCAGCTTAAGGACAGAGAGCTCAGATGGTCCACAGTAGAGAAAGAATGTTTCTCTGTTGTGTGGGCCCTACGGAAGCTGAGGCCCTACCTCTATGGGACCCACTTCACTGTGCAAACTGACCAGAAGCCCTTAAAGTGGCTAATGAACATGAAGGGAGAGAATCCAAAGTTGCTTAGGTGGTCCATAAGTCTACAAGGCTTTGACTTCACTATTGAGCATAGGCCAGGTGTCCAACATAGCAGCATTGATGCGTTGTCCAGAATGTTTAACCAACCTGAAAATGAGGCCTATCCAGGTGTGGATTAGTTCCCCCTGTCCTTAGTCTGGGAGCGGTGAGTGTTAGAAAATATTTTGTTTATATGTAATTTTCCCTCCATTTGTGGTCCCTCCAAACTTTTTGCTTTTCTATCCTGACTTTGCCAGAGAAGCACAGCCTTCAGCTGCCCTCCCATGGGCTTTTGCTCCTTTGTTATGGGGAAACTGACACATCCTTCCGACTGTCAGTACTTTGAAACTATGTTTCCCTTAGTCTTTGACTATGTTGCCATTTCTTGGTAACTTTTTAACTGTGCAAAATGTACCTTCCAGTACCGTGCCCTGGGGACCTTTTTATTTTATGGCCCCAGACACCCTCTAAGGATTTTTTTGGTGATTGTACGAGTGTGCCTAGGACGATATGGTGACGGCAGTTACTTTTAACAATGGTTTACTTCTTTTTACTGAATCACACTGCATTTTCCAGGGTTGCTTCAAGACTGTGGCCAGGTCCAAAAATGGCAGAGCAACAAAGTCTTTTGTTCTGTCCCATGGCCAATTTATCCCTTACCTTCACCCAGGTCGAGTAACCCGGGTTTTCTTTATTTGGGCATGCAGCCTCCAGGGAAAACCAATCTCTTTCAGGGGCTTCTGCCTGTCATGTGTGTGTGCCCAGGAAGCAGGCTGGGACTGTCTGGTCCCAACCCACATTACAGTTGCCAGGATGTCTAGAGTGCCTGAATGACTGAGACCACCGTGGACCGTGATTGGACCATGACTGGGATGCCTGCATGAGAGCAGATCTTCGATTGGAAGTCCTCAATTTTGGCGGGAAGCTAATCTTGGATAAGAGAAGGGGCTCTGCATCCATTCCAGGTCGATCACCTGTGTTCTCACCGAACTACAGAAGGCACCCAGTCTCCTGCACGAAGAAACAGACTTGTGAAACCATCAGAGACGCTTTGGAAGGTTTTGGCACCCTTCTCCATCTGCTGTTCCGCCAGACACCTGCTTTCTTCTTCAATCAAGAAGGCCTGCCAAGTGGCTTTGCCCCTTTGGAGTAGTGGGAACAGCTACTCTCGGCGCCCCCTGCCTACCCACTGAACGAGCCCCTTTGGAAGTGTTCCTGGGCCATCCAGTGAACTGTCCAGCTCTAGCTGAGGGTATTCCGCAGAACCTCCGACATCTCAGGTTGCAACCCCATATTTGAGACATTGCTTGGCTGTGGTAGCATGCATTCTCCCCACATATTTCACAGTCGTAGCTCCTCTAGGTCCCGAATAAGGAGAGTGCGTAATGCTGCTCACATCTATGATTCCCACGTCACTACCTGTTGGTGACGGTCACTGTAGGTGACTTGCTGTTTTAGTCTCCAGTGCCCTGAAGCCTGCTGCACCAGAATTTTCTTCATACCTTCTTCAGAAGCTGAGAAAAGGCAACTGTCCTGTCATGGACAATCGTTCTCCCCCGCAGCCTCTGAGAGCCTGAGTGCCGCAAAACTGCAGGACTCGAACCTACTAGCGACCTCGACTAAACTGGCAAAGTTTGGTCTAGACTGTGCTGACTTTCGGTGAGTACTTGCATCACTTACGGGTGGCCACCTGGCACAACCAATACCTTTTATGCACGAATATCCCCTAAAGGTATTCGCTCTTGGTTGGGTTAGGCTGTGCTCTGTAGTTATTCTCACCTTTTGAAAACTCCTCTGCCACCAAGGGCTGATCCTACTGGAATAGTGGGAACCAATTCTTCATCGCCTCAAGCCCCTTCCTGTCTTGCCACAGCCCTCCCAGAAGACTAACTTTTTGCTTCACCTTTGTGATTGTGTGCTTTTATGCACAAACTCTACTGTTGAGCACAAGGTTCCCCACTTCATAGGGCTGGGCTCAAAGTTAGGGAACGACTCTGAAGAATTGTCTCATTCTCCTAGTGTGTTAAACTACCCTTCTCCTTACAGGTTGTGGCTGTGTTTTCCTCATTTGTCGCATTAGGAAACGCATTGTACGTATGCTGTATAGTAGAGTATCCTGTGTGCTTGCATAACTAAAGTTTACTTGTGTCTATTTGGTCTGGCCGACAATAAATGTATCGATATTTTTCATATACACTTGTCTAAGAGTAATTTGTGGTTTGTTACTTTGTGTGCTCTTCTTGGGCTTCCAATCACTCTCACTGCTCCCGAGTCTTAATCTTGACTGCCTGCCAAGCTACCTAGATTGGTCGGGCTTGTCCAGAAGGTTCCCCTGTTTCACTAAACCGAGGGTGGCCGCCTAAACCTCTGCCCACCAGGTCAGAGTTTGGAAATCCATCTTAACAACGGACAACAAAGGAAAATGGGAATGTTCTCCCATTCTGGTGTTGGAATATGTCCTGGATCCTTTTTACTGTCCAGGGTTTACCTGGAATCATAACAACATTCTTGCACTACTCCATGAAGTACCAACATTGAGACTCATCTCCGCTAAAGATAGTGGATTCGTGGAATTCATGATGAAAATAGAAATGATATTGTTGCATTGAATGTGCTGTCTCGACTCTATGCGGTCCTTGTGTTTTGACCGGCATCCTAATACAATGAGTGGTACAAAACTCATCTAATAATGAATGGGATAGAGCTCTGGTAGAAAACCTAAGAAGTTCTTGTACCCTAGAAGATACAAATAGGAATGTGGGCTTCGTGGATACCCGGGTAACAATGCCAAAAGTCCAGGAGGATTAAAGCTGGCTGTCGGCTGTATTAACTGCTAAAAATGTGCCCACTTTGATTCCCGAAGCGGGGACTTTCATCAATAACAAAAAGCTTCTGGTGCTGACCTGACCTGTCCATCTTATCTTGGAATATAAGGGGGTTTGGCGAGCTGGAATCTGATGCCCGTCTTAGCCAAACATAAGTCATTTTGTTTTTTTCTTGCCAGAGACTTGTGCTGTGAATCAACTGTTTTGGGATGGATATCAGGCATTTCAAATGTTAGCAACAAACCTGTAAGGAGAACGGCTATGGGGCCTCATTCTGGCTGTTAAAAATGGCTGGGGTATCTGAAGGAAGTACTTCTCTAAAAACATTAGGGTTATCTTGGCTGTGGCAATTCTGTTTTCAAATCAAAATGTATTTTATCGGATTGTATCAATAAACATTTATTGGCATCCCTCTCACCTATTGTTGAAGGACGTTATTCATTTGCTGTGGGTTGGGATGGTTGGAAAGGTATATGGGTTAGGCCCCAGAGGGTGATATAATTATGGTTGGTGATTGGAACTCTTTTTGTCTCCCTATCGATGCTTGCCCACAGTTGGAGCAAATTCGTGGTTGTCGTCCCTTTCAAAGAACAAGAGACCAAGGGATTATCTGGAAAGATGTTTGTTTGAACTGGGCGCTCTCATTTGCTAATGCCAAGTGGAAGCGGATATTCTGTGTGTGCCCACCTGGCATAGGAATGGAGTTGTCTCCGGGATTGACTATGCTGCATTGTCAGAGCCATTGTTCTTACTCTGTACGACATTTGAAGTAATAGCTCATGAAGTAAGTGATTGTTCGACCGTAACAGCATATTTTAAGATTCGTACCAAGGCACCTGAGCAGACATTTGTGTCGAGATATTGTAACTAATAACCAGTGAAATCGTGTATCTTGGATTCCTAGACGTGTAGATTTCTTTCATCTCGAGATGGCACCTTTACTACTCTAAGCTTTAAAGTGATGGTAATCTCAGTGGATTTATATTCTAAATTTCTAACTGGAAAGCTGTTGGGTATTGGTAGTGGCAAGTCTATAAAGACACCATCTAATTACTGCCATAAATATGATGAGCAAATCCGAATAAGGAAAAAGCAAATGTGATATGGCAGCGCCATGGAAGGCGGGCACTTTGGATAAAGAGATCAGAATTTGTAGGATAAAAAAGGAAAAGTTGAGGTACAATAACTGGTTACGAGCACATAGATTTTTGTTGGCTCCAAAGGATGGTGAAGGTATGCTACAGGCTGTTGCAAATAAGGGTGCTGGTAACATTTGGTCTGGTCCAAGAGAAAGAATCCTTGAAAGATTTGCCTTAAGTAAATCCGGTTGTTGAACTCTATGGAAAGATCCTTTGGAGAATTATATAGTAGTGGAACAGTGGATTTTAAATAGAACTATGATGGCCCTTGGAATTTGGAAATGTCTATTAAAAGAAATGTGTGTCAAAATTAAAACTGCTTCACGCCTCTCGATCAGCTGGGCCGAGCGGCCTATGCAACATGGCTTTGAAATCAGCTCCTCAAACTTGGGCACTGCTTTTATAGATCCTGTTTTCAACTATTACAAGCTGAAGAGTATTCCATCTTCATGGGATATTTCCATTATTGTTCTGATCTTCTAGAGGGGCGAACGCACAATCCCTTTGTGCTTTTGTCCGATTGCGTTCTTGATATCGAATCTAAGATCTTTTTTCGACCGGCATACTGAAGCTAATCAAGAAGTGGATTAATGAAACAAACAGACTCTCGACATTTCAGACCAGGTTTTGGAGGGGGCATAGGGGCTGATGCCAATGGGCTGTTCATAAATTCTTTCATCGAGCAGGCATTGAATCAAGCTGCCGATCCACTGTGTGTAGCCTCGGTGGATCTTAGTTTGGCAATCAGTTTGGTGGCTAGACGACGGCTCTGGAGCAATTTATGTGAATACCATTTCCAAGATTATCTGTTGGATATTTTAATCCAGATTCATTCTGATTCACAGATTAAGGTTAGAATGAATGCACAAGGCAGCGTTACTGAGCCAATCAAAACTGCTAGTGGGCTGAGGCAGGGCTGCGTATTGGCCCCTACTGAGCCAATCAAAACTGCTAGTGGGCTGAGGCAGGGCTGCGTATTGGCCCCTACTGAGCCAATCAAAACTGCTAGTGGGCTGAGGCAGGGCTGCGTATTGACCCCCGCCTTTTTAACCTGTATATTTCATATTTGCTTAGTTATTTGGAACTGGCAGCATTTGCGCCAACAATGCCTTTGGGGAGAAATGCTATTGGCTCAGTTACACGAATGTCCTTTTAGACAGAACCCAACTTGGACTCCAGAGGCTGTTGACTAGATTTTCTGAATATATTTCAATCAACAAATTGAAAGCAAAGCCCTCAAAAACGAAAATGTTATGTTTTGCTAGAACCAGAATGAAACCCCTGAACTTTAGATGGTCGCTGGCTGGGAAACCTTTGGAAGTGGTCCACTCGGCAAAATACTTGGGCTTTCATTTAGTGAGGGCACGGCAAAAAAGTATGTTGGTGACATTGGGTGTCCACGTGCTGTATATATTTTGGAAATATTGTCGGTTTTCATGAACACCATTGTTGAGATACTATAACTTAAAAGTGCTGCCAACGATGTGTTATGGGATGGAGGTAAACCTTACGTCCGTGAACCTGGATTTTGGAACGATCGAGGGAAAGTATGGAGAAAGGCCTACATTTGCCACAGCGTGTCCCCGTAGCCATAATCCGATAAGAACTGGGACTGATGTCTATGTCGGTTACTGTTTTGTGGAGAAAACTGGCTCTGCGCAGGAAACCTGTGAAGGCCAGCCCTAATTCTTTATATTCTTTGAACTGGAGGCAAATGGAGCAAAGTACTTTGGGTGCTTTGCTGATTTCAAAAAGAAATGCCTGGAGATTATGGAAGAAACACATATCTGCAGCGATTGGCTGCTTAGCAATCCATACGATTTGAATGGATATTGACTTGCAATGTAAAAGGCTCCTATGGATTGTATAATTATCATTGGTTATCAATAACACACTTAATACCCAGAGGTTTCCAAGCACGGACCCAGGGATCGGACCTGTGTTGCTGCACGTCGTCTCCCTTCCAAGGCGAGCACCTTGCCCCTGAGCTATCCTCCTTGGAATTTTGCAATGAAAGTAAGAAAAGAGGGACTAGACCCGCATATATGTTGCTAAGCCCTGATGGTAGGGCCTTAAGAACTTTTATGAGGTTTAGCTCAATCTGATTCACACACAGGAGGTTCTCTGTATGAGAGGGTAGTGTGTGAATAATGTGTGTAGAGTTTGTCCAAAAGATACTGAGTCATTAAAACACATCGTTATACAATGTCCAATCTTGCAGGTGAATAGAGAAGAATTTTTTAAGGAATATGTCTCTGCCTTAGAATCTTTAAATACAGAAAGTTTTTTGTTTAGAATTCGATCTGGCCAACCGAATTCACTGCTGATAATAGTGGTGACTTTTTTGAAATGTTTAAAGTTATGCAATTAATTTTAATGAATGAGATTTTTTTGATTAAATCATTGTATTTTTGTAAGTGTTTTGTTGTTAAAAAACCTTTTAACACTGTTTATAACAATACAATTTCATTCAAATTTCCATTTCATAAAAAGCTTACATAAAAATACAATTTCCTACATTTCCATTAAACCTTTAAATTCATACATCCTAAGGATCACATTTCATTTCATCTTATGTATCTAAAAAGGCTGACAGCTTTTTCCTTGAGCTTAAAATCAATGACGTTATAAAGGAAAACGTAGAGATCCAATGAAAGGCATCTAATCATTTCATCAGGTTTTCCATGCGTTTCCCTTTTCCCAACCAGATATGGTACAGTGTACAATTTAAGGCTGTACAATTTCCTGAACATAAATGACTCCATATTTTTTCAGAATACTACGTCTTCAGCCTATAAATTAGATTATGGCACCCTTTGATATGTAGTTTATTAGGTTCAAAGCAATTTGTTAAAAGGTGTCTGGGTGTTTCCACCCCTTTTGGCAGATCCAATATAGGCGTTGCTGGTATGGTATTTTCTTCCAAGCACCAATTGTTGACATCATAGGGAAACGTTCTAGCTGGACTTGCATAATGCATCTTCCCACCTTTGCATTATAAAAGTTTCTTAAACAGGTGCAAGGGGCACCACCTGGGGAACTTTGGCTAACATAATGTACACATTTTCTCTGATTGCTCAGGAATGACATATTATAGTTTCTGTCCCTTATATTTGCCAATTTTATATCTGTTTTTCTGCCCTAGTAATATTCATATTCCTTTCCAAGATAAAACCAATATCATCAAAAAAAGGAACCGCTTATTTTTTTCCATTCTCTCAAAACATCGGAAGGAGAAACATGTTTCCATATATTGGCAAAATTTGCATACATAGATTAGGGATTTCCTGCCTGAGCCAGCATTTCAACATAAAAGATTCCCCATCAAGATCTTTTTTAAGGTGCATATCGACGTCAACCCCAATTCACAGTTGATTGCTTCTAACCATGTAGTTTTTGGTAGATCCAATGCCCTTTGCCAGAGTCTGGCCTCTAATTTTTGTATCCATTTAGTTTCTACAATCGTATAGATCTCCAGGCTACATAGTAAGCTGATTACCAGTCTAGATTTATATCATTTCAACAGGCCCTCTTTTAGGAAACCACCTTTGTGTTTCACAGAGTTGTGAATGGTGTTACACTTTTTTTCCCCAAGTTTAGGCTAATATTTCTCTCACCCTCAGCAGAGCTCATTGTATCGCCAATAAAATGCCCAGATAGATATATAAGCAAAGAACCTCAATATTTTTGTCCATCATCTTCCAAACACATTTTTTATATTGCTTTTTCTTTTTAGGTCTGATTGCCATAATTTTCTTTTTTGATGTTTAATAATGAGGCCATTGTTTGTATACAGTCAGTCAGTCAACACACTTTTATTAGACATTAAATGTGTCATTGCTTCTATCGCCTCCCCACACAGCTCACATTTGTCTGTGTTCGACTCTTTCCAGTTGTGCGTGAAGTTAGCCACTGGGAGGGTCCCCAGTCTCACTTGCAGGCAGAGAGGTGGGATGATATCTTGATATGCTTTCCTGGATGGAGACATGAGGTCAAGGTAGGCAGGGCCCAATTTTAACTCCCTGACGCCGGCCACCAACTGGTCCCTTGTTCTTTGGGTTGCACGTAAACTTTGCTCTTTCCTTATACCAGAAAGTTGGATTTGGGGGTTTTCCCATAGATTGCCTCCACTTATTTCATAGAGAGACCGCTTTACATGACAAACCCAGTCTAGAGACTTTCCTCCACCCATGGACATCACATGACAGAGGGCGTCTCAATACTTCACCAGCCCTTCTTGGTTCCAAAAACCTTCACCAACAAAGGGCTGCACTAATGGACGCTGGGGAAGCCACTGGAATGACATCAGTGCAGAGGGAGTGCTCTTGGGGAGTAAAACCAATTTCTTTAGGAATTTCGACTCACTGGTAGATCATTTCCCCAGATTTGCATATGCCCCCACAATTCTGCCCCGAATAGGGCAGCCGGAGTTGCCTGCTTCGCGTAGAGGTCTAGTGCTGGTGAGGTCGCTCCACTGCCGTAACTTGCATGAAATGCTGCAACAGACCCCCAAATGTGTGTACGGTGGTAGCAGACCGCTTCACCTGAGCAACCCACCCCTCTGACTCTTAGAAACCAACCCCAAGGTAATCGAAATGTCTTACTTACTCTAGTTGGTTTCCATTCACCCTTAACACTAATGGCTTTGATGTTGTGAACCTGGACTTGCAGACCATCGCCTTTGACTTATCAGTGTTCAGGTGCCATTCCAGCGCGTTGCACTTGAGCGCAAACAATGCCAGTGATTTTTCCAGGCCTTGCAGTGTTCTTGCAGTTTTACTGCGTCACTGGCATTCAACAATTCAAGGTACTTGTCCATGTCCATTTTAGGGCAGTCCTGACATTCCATTCACAATTGATCAATTATTTCCTGTATGTACAGGTTAAATAAAATGGGCACCATGGGGCAACCCTGCCTCGCCCCCTTCGTTACATCACTGGCTGCTCACCTCCTAGCCCGTACCGGAGAGCAGCTTCATCTTTAGAAAGAAGAAGCCTAATTAGCCAGATCAGATGGGCAGGGACTTTGCAGAGAGACAATCATCTCCAGACATGTTCCCTTGATACTGAGTCAACCGCTGTCCTCCGATCGAGGAAAACAGCATACAGTTCCATATGCTTCAGGACCGTATAGTTTTGGATCGGCATATGAAGCAAAGGAAGTGCTCGATGGTTCCTCGGGTCTCTCGGAAGCCATCCTGCAATTCTCTCATCGCATTCTCATTATTTACCCAGTCTTGGAGGTTGCTTAAGATAATCTTCCCAAATAGTTTGCCTGTGGAATCCGGGAGGGATATCGGGCGGTAGTTGCGGGATTTTCTCTCCCACCTTTCCTGCAGAGGGGATTATAGTGGCCTTGCGCCATGATTCAGGGATTGCGTCCCCACCCCTCTCATCATCGCATTGCAAACTGCACGGGGCTGGGGCCCGGGGCCCGGATGTCCACCGCGTCTTTCAACAAATCTGCTGGGATGAGATCTGGCCCGATTGCTTTGCCCCATTTTTGGGTAGAAATCGCCCGCTCTACGTCCTCTACTGTTATGAACACCAGCCCATCTCTCGATAATTCTCCTTCAATGTACATTACATCTGTGGTGGTAGCGCCCACCACTCCCCCATACAGACTCTCAAAGTGAGGTCACCCCTCTTCTGCTCCTATGCAGCAATTGAGGGTCTGATCGCCTTTCAAGTCCTCATCAGTTACACATTATTTTTATTTTGTAAAGCCTTTTTGGGGAGATGCCCAACGCAGCTTGTTTTTACCTGCTTTCCCCTTTTTGTCAGTGCTTCCCAGGATTCCCTTTTTTCCGCCTCTCGGCCCTCCTCATCATGCCATTTGTTTTCTTCCTGAGAGTTCCCTTGGGCTTAGAGATATCTGGCAGCACATTTTCCTTCAGGCTTTCAAATGCTTTCAGTATGAGCAGGTCAATGATCTCTGGGTCACAGATAGCCTCTAAATTAGGCATCATTGGGTTATAAAGGGCCAACTTGCCATTCTGGCCCATCCCCTTTACCCACCTCACAGATCTACCTGCAAGACCTTCCACAGTCAATAAATGGGCGTGTCTGGCTTCCATAAATGTAGCTTCCTTTTGGCCAACACCTCTAATTCGTGCACACAGGGGATAATGATTACTCTCTGTTCTTACTTGGATCTCAAAGTCTTCGACCTGAGCCCAAGCGACCCCCGATATAAAGATCTCATCTATAGGGGATGAACCAGTGTGACCCTTTAACGCAGTGTTTGCAGGCTGGTCTTTGGGGAGGCGCCCACTGCACGCTCTTGGATTAAAGTAATAGATTCTACTGCTGCGTGACGTAATCTCACTTGGCGGAGACGCTATCACGCTGGGGATGTCCCAAGCAAGGTCTGGATCTTCCCATAGATCTTTCAATAGTCCTGCAGTTCCATCTGGAGGTTAAAATCTCCTACTACAAGGGATATAGCCCTGGGTTTTTCCTCCTCTGGGTAGAATTTAGACTTTCACTTATACAAGACAGAATCTCCATACCAGAAATAGAGCAGGGTCTATTGTAGATCTTGAATATGTCTATTAAGTCCTTATCCCCAGTTGAAATGGATAACCATTGCAGATCAGCAGAGTCTGTTTGCTTGGCCTCCACCCTCCAACCCAATGCAACCCCCACCCATATCAGCAGGCCACTGCTTGGTCCTCACTTTGTCCCTTTTGTGGCTGGCTCGAAAAATATTTGTTCCCTTGAAGGGGGACCTGGGTAGAGGACCATGTCTCCTGTAACACAATTACATAGAAGCTTCTCACAAAGGCAACCCATTCAGCATCTCCCAAGAGTCTATTTAAAGCATCTCTACAGGGCATCAATGTGTGTAAGCATATATGGGTCCTATCTATAAGTAGCGCGTCGTCCACATAGGTCAGCCTTGATATACGTTGGCTGCCAACTCTGGGAGGAAGGTTTTTACACCCCTCTAGTGACTTTCCTAATTCAGCAACATACAAGTTATACAAGGTAGGGTCTACGGCACAGCCTTATTTTAGGCCTTGATTTGGTTTTATTCTCTCACTAGGGCAACCCTCTTGATCAAGTCTTAACTGAACCCCTGTTTCTGAATATAGCTCTTTTATAAAATGTAAAAAGTTGGTTTACCGTCCGATCTCTCGGTTTGGAGCCATAGTATATTCCGGTCCACTGGATCAAAGGGCGCTTTATAATCTGCAGAGCAGACATGAAGCGCCCCTTCTTGATTCCTTAGATCAGTGCCGATTAAGTATAACAGTGTCCGTAACTCAGAGAGCGCGCCCATGCCTTGTCTGCACCCAGATCACTGGTTTAAAAAAAGTTTACGTTTTTTAATCCAAAGATTTGGCTCTTGTAGAAGTATTTGTGAGAAGAGCTTCGAGCATGAATGAGTCTTTGCTAACAGCCTATAAGTAATGGGATTTTCTCTTGATCCCGTTTTGAAGATCGGGATTAATATGGAACCTCCCAGCTGAAAGGAATAAGTCAGAAACCATTTACCTGACCAGCAGCCCAGTTTTAGCATCTTTTGTATATATCAAATTCGGTCACGCATTGATAAAAAAAAGAATGCACTAAAGTGCAGGTTTCAACTCCTTCTGGACTCATCTTGGCTGTCCCAGAATATCTCTTTGGGAACAGACTTGGGGTAACTTTAACTGGACACTGCAGGTATTCTAAGCCTACACATCTGCTAGGATTGCCCCCCCCCAAAAAAAAAACTGGCCCGCTATTCTAGTGCGTATATCAAGCCACAACACACACTTTTCTCTAGAAGGTAGACCAGATAAAGTCTAACTACAAACACCCGAAGCATTTCCCACCACCGACCCCCTCCCTGTGCCTCCTTCCCCCGGCCCCGCTTCCTCTCCCACCCCTTCCCACCGGACCACGGTCTGGTTAACCCCGGTGGAGACACAATGCACCACGCACAAGGACCAGCACTTGGAAAGTGCTACAGTGGTGACAGAGCACAGTACAAAGAAAGAGTAGCATCAAATAACTCTGTAGCAATACCATCACCTTATAGACCGAGGGAGGGGGCATTATTGTGGGATAATAACCCACGACCAAGTTATGGCCTGAGGCGAAACCAAGTGCCATAACTTGGAGAAAGGTCCTTATTCCAAGCGTTAATGGCCCCGCGTAGAGATCAATAAGACTAATAGCACATACTGGCAGTACAAAATGATGTTTTGGGGTTTTGGTGGTGAAGTAAAAATCGTTTGTTTAATAATGCGAAAGTAAATCAGCGAAGTTAATACATTGGGCCTCATTACGACCCAGGCGGATTTCGCGGTGCTAAATGCACCGCGAAGCATGGCGGAAAGCCGCCGATAGCGCCATGGGGGTTGGCGGATTTACCGCCCCATTCCGACCTCGGCGGAGCGGTAAATCCCCAATCCCCATTCTGCCCTTCCCCATTCCCATTTTTGCCCCATAGGGTATAATGGGAGTGGGGAAGGAGTTAATTACGCCACCGTAAAATACGGTGGCGTAATTAACAACGAGGTCCCGTAGCGCCATGGTTTTCTCCGGCTGGTAAAACCAGGCGGAGAAAACCTCCATGGCGCTACGGGAACTCGTAGTATGGCGGAGAGGTACGCCATGCACTACGCTGGCGTAATACCCTCTCCGCCAGGGTCCTAATGAGGCCCATTGAAAGTGGCTTTATTTTGTAGTATTGAATGAGAAGGCGGTCTGCTCGAGTTCAGCCTTTCAGTGGCAGCCCTGGCTGGGCCGCGGCGGGTTTAACATGAGCCCATGCTCTATAAGAAAGTGAAAGCACTTTCCCAAGTGTGCGCTTTCTCGTTGGTGTGGAAAAGAGGATGTTGCAGTCAGACAGAAGTTCCCTGCAGAGAGGAAGGCATCTTGCCTGGAAATTGCATCATTCTGTGCCTGTCTGCTTTGAAGTCAGAATGTTCAGAATTCAGTCAATATCAGTAGTTATTGCAGTTATAGAAAATAACCCAAAAGGAATGGCTGAAAAAAGGAGTGACCTTCTGGGTCCGAAACCATGAATCATTCTCGGGGGACAATACCTTGCTTTCCTCAGTGCCTCCTGTAGTCCCTGAACACGTCACTTCATTCCTCAGCACCCCAAACCCACTCGACCCCCCCCCCCTCACAACAGATAAGGGGAGAGGCCATCTTTCTTGCTTCGCTGAGCTTCAGCATTTGTAAGTCTCTGCCTTATGGCAGGTGTCTCCTTCTTTTAGTCTGGGATAACAGGGTGAAAGTCTCTGCCTTGTTGCAGGTGCCTCCTTCTTTAGTCTGGGGATAACAGGGTGAATGTCTCTGCCTTGTGGCAGGTGTCTCCTTCTTTTAGTCTGGGATAACAGGGTGAAAGTCTCTGCCTTGTAGCAGGTGCCTCCTTCTTTAGTCTGGGGATAACAGGGTGAAATTCTCTGCCGTGTGGCAGGTGCCTCCTTCTTTTAGTCTGGGATAACAGGGTGAAAGTCTCTGCCTTGTGGCAGGTGACTCCTTCTTTAGTCTGGGGATAACAGGGTGACCGTCTCTGCCTTGTAGCAGGTGCCTCCTTCTTTAGTCTGGGGATAACAGGGTGAATGTCTCTGCCTTGTGGCAGGTGTCTCCTTCTTTTCGTCTGGGATAACAGGGTGAACGTCTCTGCCTTGTAGCAGGTGCCTCCTTCTTTAGTCTGGGGATAACAGGGTGAACGTCTCTGCCTTGTGGCAGGTGTCTCCTTCTTTTAGTCTGGGGATAACAGGGTGAACGTCTCTGCCTTGTGGCAGGTGTCTCCTTCTTTTCGTCTGGGATAACAGGGTGAAAGTCTCTGCCATGTGACAGGTGCCTCCTTCTTTTCGTCTGGGACAACAGGGTGAAAGTCTCTGCCTTGTGACAGGTGCCTCCTTCTTTTAGTCTGGGATAACAGGGTGAACGTCTCTGCCTTGTAGCAGGTGCCTCCTTCTTTAGTCTGGGGATAACAGGGTGAACGTCTCTGCCTTGTGGCAGGTGTCTCCTTCTTTTCGTCTGGGATAACAGGGTGAACGTCTCTGCCTTGTGGCAGGTGTCTCCTTCTTTAGTCTAGGATAACAGGGTGAACGTCTCTGCCTTGTAGCAGGTGCCTCCTTCGTTAGTCTGGGGATAACAGGGTGAATGTCTCTGCCTTGTGGCAGGTGTCTCCTTCTTTTCGTCTGGGATAACAGGGTGAACGTCTCTGCCTTGTAGCAGGTGCCTCCTTCTTTAGTCTGGGGATAACAGGGTGAACGTCTCTGCCTTGTGGCAGGTGTCTCCTTCTTTTAGTCTAGGATGACAGGGTGAACGTCTCTGCCTTGTGACAGGTGCCTCCTTCTTTTCGTCTGGGATAACAGGGTGAACGTCTCTGCCTTGTGGCAGGTGTCTCCTTCTTTTCGTCTGGGATAACAGGGTGAACGTCTCTGCCTTGTGGCAGGTGTCTCCTTCTTTTCGTCTGGGATAACAGGGTGAACGTCTCTGCCTTGTAGCAGGTGCCTCCTTCTTTTCGTCTGGGATAACAGGGTGAATGTCTCTGCCTTGTGGCAGGTGCCTCCTTCTTTTCGTCTGGGATAACAGGGTGAATGTCTCTGCCTTGTGGCAGGTGCCTCCTTCGTTTAGTCTGGGATAACAAGGTGAAAGTCTCTGCCATGTGACAGGTGCCTCCTTCTTTAGTCTGGGGATAACAGGGTGAACGTCTCTGCCTTGTAGCAGGTGCCTCCTTCTTTAGTCTGGGGATAACAGGGTGAATGTCTCTGCCTTGTGGCAGGTGTCTCCTTCTTTTCGTCTGGGATAACAGGGTGAACGTCTCTGCCTTGTAGCAGGTGCCTCCTTCTTTAGTCTGGGGATAACAGGGTGAACGTCTCTGCCTTGTGGCAGGTGTCTCCTTCTTTTGGTCTGGGATAACAGGGTGAAAGTCTCTGTCTTGTGGCAGGCGCCTCCTTCTTTTGGTCTGGGATAACAGGGTGAACGTCTCTGCCTTGTGGCAGGTGCCTCCTTCTTTAGTCTGGGGATAACAGGGTGAACGTCTCTGCCTTGTGGCAGGTGTCTCCTTCTTTTGGTCTGGGATAACAGGGTGAAAGTCTCTGTCTTGTGGCAGGCGCCTCCTTCTTTTGGTCTGGGATAACAGGGTGAACGTCTCTGCCTTGTGGCAGGTGCCTCCTTCTTTAGTCTGGGGATAACAGGGTGAACGTCTCTGCCTTGTGGCAGGTGTCTCCTTCTTTAGTCTGGGGATAACAGGGTGAACGTCTCTGCCTTGTAGCAGGTGCCTCCTTCTTTAGTCTGGGGATAACAGGGTGAACTTCTCTGCCTTGTGGCAGGTGTCTCCTTCTTTTCGTCTGGGATAACAGGGTGAACGTCTCTGCCTTGTAGCAGGTGTCTCCTTCTTTAGTCTGGGGATAACAGGGTGAACGTCTCTGCCTTGTAGCAGGTGCCTCCTTCTTTAGTCTGGGGATAACAGGGTGAACTTCTCTGCCTTGTAGCAGGTGCCTCCTTCTTTAGTCTGGGATAACAGGGTGAACGTCTCTGCCTTGTGGCAGGTGTCTCCTTCTTTTCGTCTGGGATAACAGGGTGAACGTCTCTGCCTTGTGGCAGGTGCCTCCTTCTTTAGTCTGGGATAACAGGGTGAAAGTCTCTGCCTTGTGGCAGGTGCCTCCTTCTTTAGTCTGGGATAACAGGGTGAACGTCTCTGCCTTGTGGCAGGTGTCTCCTTCTTTAGTCTGGGGATAACAGGGTGAACGTCTCTGCCTTGTAGCAGGTGCCTCCTTCTTTAGTCTGGGGATAACAGGGTGAACTTCTCTGCCTTGTGGCAGGTGTCTCCTTCTTTTCGTCTGGGATAACAGGGTGAACGTCTCTGCCTTGTAGCAGGTGTCTCCTTCTTTAGTCTGGGGATAACAGGGTGAACGTCTCTGCCTTGTAGCAGGTGCCTCCTTCTTTAGTCTGGGGATAACAGGGTGAACTTCTCTGCCTTGTAGCAGGTGCCTCCTTCTTTAGTCTGGGATAACAGGGTGAACGTCTCTGCCTTGTGGCAGGTGTCTCCTTCTTTTCGTCTGGGATAACAGGGTGAACGTCTCTGCCTTGTGGCAGGTGCCTCCTTCTTTAGTCTGGGATAACAGGGTGAAAGTCTCTGCCTTGTGGCAGGTGCCTCCTTCTTTAGTCTGGGATAACAGGGTGAACGTCTCTGCCTTGTGGCAGGTGTCTCCTTCTTTAGTCTGGGATAACAGGGTGAACGTCTCTGCCTTGTGGCAGGTGTCTCCTTCTTTTCGTCTGGGATAACAGGGTGAATGTCTCTGCCTTGTGGCAGGTGCCTCCTTCTTTAGTCTGGGATAACAGGGTGAAAGTCTCTGCCTTGTGGCAGGTGCCTCCTTCTTTAGTCTGGGATAACAGGGTGAAAGTCTCTGTCTTGTGGCAGGCGCCTCCTTCTTTAGTCTGGGGATAACAGGGTGAACGTCTCTGCCTTGTGGCAGGTGTCTCCTTCTTTAGTCTGGGGATAACAGGGTGAATGTCTCTGCCTTGTGGCAGGTGTCTCCTTCTTTTCGTCTGGGATAACAGGGTGAACGTCTCTGCCTTGTGGCAGGTGTCTCCTTCTTTAGTCTGGGGATAACAGGGTGAACGTCTCTGCCTTGTGGCAGGTGTCTCCTTCTTTAGTCTGGGGATAACAGGGTGAATGTCTCTGCCTTGTGGCAGGTGTCTCCTTCTTTAGTCTGGGGATAACAGGGTGAATGTCTCTGCCTTGTGGCAGGTGTCTCCTTCTTTTCGTCTGGGATAACAGGGTGAACGTCTCTGCCTTGTGGCAGGTGTCTCCTTCTTTAGTCTGGGGATAACAGGGTGAACGTCTCTGCCTTGTGGCAGGTGTCTCCTTCTTTAGTCTGGGGATAACAGGGTGAACGTCTCTGCCTTGTGGCAGGTGTCTCCTTCTTTAGTCTGGGGATAACAGGGTGAATGTCTCTGCCTTGTGGCAGGTGTCTCCTTCTTTTCGTCTGGGATAACAGGGTGAATGTCTCTGCCTTGTGGCAGGTGCCTCCTTCTTTAGTCTGGGGATAACAGGGTGAATGTCTCTGCCTTGTGGCAGGTGCCTCCTTCTTTTCGTCTGGGATAACAGGGTGAACGTCTCTGCCTTGTGGCAGGTGCCTCCTTCTTTAGTCTGGGATAACAGGGTGAATGTCTCTGCCTTGTGGCAGGTGCCTCCTTCTTTAGTCTGGGGATAACAGGGTGAAAGTCTCTGCCATGTGACAGGTGCCTCCTTCTTTTAGTCTGGGGATAACAGGGTGAACGTCTCTGCCATGTGACAGGTGCCTCCTTCTTTTAGTCTGGGATAACAGGGTGAAAGTCTCTGCCTTGTGGCAGGTGTCTCCTTCTTTTCGTCTGGGATAACAGGGTGAAAGTCTCTGCCTTGTGGCAGGTGTCTCCTTCTTTTCGTCTGGGATAACAGGGTGAACGTCTCTGCCTTGTAGCAGGTGCCTCCTTCTTTAGTCTGGGGATAACAGGGTGAACTTCTCTGCCTTGTGGCAGGTGTCTCCTTCTTTTAGTCTGGGATAACAGGGTGAACGTCTCTGCCTTGTGGCAGGTGTCTCCTTCTTTTCGTCTGGGATAACAGGGTGAAAGTCTCTGCCTTGTGGCAGGTGCCTCCTTCTTTAGTCTAGGATAACAGGGTGAACATGTTGTGATAATAACATGTAGGAGTTTATTATTATTATAAAAAGGAACATATGTTTTAAAGGGCAGAAAACACCTGGGCCTCAATGTTAGACACAGACTAGGGAGGGGGTTGGCGGGAGGGGGGGCAGGGGGTGTCGCAAAAGTGGTCCTTTTACGATGTCTGCTGTGCGGCTACTGGTGTGCTAACCACTAGGACATGAAGCCACTATTGGGGTGTGAGGGGCCCTCCTCGCAGCCCCGAGTAGGTCCTCTCGTCATTCGGCAAGGCCGCTGCAGCTGCCTTCGGGGTGAAAGGTCACTTCCGCCTTTGCATTAGACCTCTGTCTGGGAAGGCGGCCCCTGTGAGACGATGCAGTCAGACCTGTCTGCCTAGTGCAGGTGACACGGGCTACATCCATGTGTTAAGCCAGACGCAGGTCTTTTACCCACAAATCAGACAAAGTGACACCCACGGCGACCCACCCACTGCGTACCCCATGAAGCTAGGACACGAGTCTGCGTGAAAGAAAGCTACATGTTTATGTCACCCCTGCAGGCATTGGGGGGGAGAGTGGGGCGTCCGCCCGGTGCACCACGCCCCCCAGGGCGCCATTAGCCCCCGCCACGCCAGCTCGGTGGAGTCTTTCAAGGGCTCCCCCAAGCTGGCATAGTGGCAGAAGGTGTGGCAGGCGCCTCATTGTTAGTCAATGCTGAGAGCATTTAAGAACACTAGGGTGCTGATGCACCCTAGTCATAGAATTACCTCCTCGCCAGGATTTACACTTCCTGGCCCGCCCCCCTGTTGACCAAGGGCACGCGGGGGAAGGGGGGCTGCCAATTCGTCCAGGGCGCTGCTGCCCCTAAGGCCGGCCATGCACCCATGTACCCGCTAGGCAGGTAACGTGCAGGTTGCCTCCACTCTGCACACAGAAACACGCTCTAGACATGAGACCCAACTACATTAAGCAAACTAGCAGGAGAAACACATGGCCAAAAGCCCCCGCCTGGCCCCCACCCCGAATCGAATGCATAGTCAACACCTTCAGCTCTTCAGTGCTGGGTCTCTGGTCGCCAGTTTGGAGGGACTCGTGTCAACGAACAGAGAAATGATCACCCAATCAGCTGTCCAAGGGATAATAAGTCAACTTTATTCCAAGACTTGAAAGTTCCGGACAGCATAAGTTTCCACTCTGCTACCCAGACCTACCCACACCAACCCCACCCCATCCCACCCTCCAGCGCGCCTCTTCCTACACCTCCCCAAGCGCTTGACCTCCCACCACTTTTCCTAATGTCTGCTCTGCTTTTGACTCCTTCGCCCCCTTATGGTAATAATTTCTTGCATACTCGATCTTAGTCCTTTGTCAGTTCTTACTACCCTTTCTCCATCACGTGTCCATTTATTTCCAGGTCAGCTCGTGATAGCTGCCAAAGTCCAGTCCCAGCTTCCTCAGGTGAGGGGCATTGGTCCACTTCCTACCCAGGAATTTCCGCTGGTATTGAAAGATCCATTGCTTCATTTGGTCATAAACCATAGCTCTCAACTCACACGCTTTTGGCGGGTGTCACCCGCCTTGTAAACAGCTGACTCACCCGCCAAGCCTCCAGCACGCCCATTCGTTTCAATGGGCCTCTCACCCGCCAAAATTAAAATCGGGTGTTTTCACCCGCCTTTGTGACACAAATGGTTGAGAGCTATGCATAAACGGTTTATTTCAAAGATGGCGGCTGTCACCCACTGCCCCTAAATACCTCAGAAGTGCTATTGCTCGCACTCTAGTACTCTACGCCAGATGGCGCATGTCCTCTAGACGTTCTATTGCTCGCACTCTAGTACTCTACGCCAGACTGCGCATGTCCTCTAGACGTGCTATTGCTCGCACTCCACGGCACGCCAGACAGCGCATTTCCTCTAGATGTGCTATTGCTCGCAGTCCACGGCACGCCAGACAGCGCATGTCCTCTAGACGTGCTATTGCTCGCATTCCACGGCACGCCAGACAGCGCATGTCCTCTAGACGTGCTATTGCTCGCACTCCACGGCACGCCAGACTGCGCATGTCCTCTAGACATGCTATTGCTCGCACACTGGTACTCTACGCCAGACTGCGCATGTCCTCTAGACGTGCTATTGCTCGCACACTGGTACTCTACGCCAGACTGCGCATGTCCTCTAGACGTGCTATTGCTCGCACTCTAGTACTCTACGCCAGACGGCGCATGTCCTCTCGACGTGCCATTGCTCGCACTCTACTTGTCACCAGACTGTGCATGTCCTCTAGACATGCTATTGCTCGCACACTGGTACTCTACGCCAGACTGCGCATGTCCTCTAGACGTGCTATTGCTCGCACTCTAGTACTCTACGCCAGACGGCGCATGTCCTCTCGACGTGCTATTGCTCGCACTCTACTCGTCACCAGACTGTGCATGTCCTCTAGACGTGCTATTGCTCGCACTCTAGTACTCTACGCCAGACGGCGCATGTCCTCTAGACGTGCTATTGCTCGCACTCTAGTACTCTACGCCAGACGGCGCTTGTCCTCTAGAGTGCTATTGCTCGCACTCTAGTCCGCTACGCCAGACGGCGCATGTCCTCTAGACGTGCTATTGCGTGCAGTCTGGCGTAGAATGCTATTGCTCGCACTCTAGTACTCTACGCCAGACTGCGCATGTCCTCTAGACGTTCTATTGCTCGCACTCTAGTACTCTACGCCAGACGGCACATGTCCTCTAGACGTGCTATTGCTCGCATTCTAGTACTCTACGCCAGACGGCGCATGTCTTCTAGATGTGCTATTGCTCGCACTCTAGTACTCTACGCCAGACTGCGCATGTCCTCTAGACGTGCTATTGCTCGCACTCTAGTACTCTACGCCAGACTGCGCATGTCCTCTATACGTGCTATTGCTCGCACTCTACTCGTCACCCGCATTGTAAACAGCGACTCACCCGCCAAGCCTCCAGCACGCCCATTCGTTTCAATGGGCCTCTCACCCACCAAAATTAAAATCGGGTGTATTCACCCGCCTTTGTGACACAAATGGTTGAGAGCTATGCATAAACGGTTTATTTCAAAGATGGCGGCAGTCACCCACTGCCCCTAAATACCTCAGAAGTGCTATTGCTCGCACTCTAGTACTCTACGCCAGACGGCGCATGTCCTCTAGACGTGCTATTGCTCGCACTCTAGTACTCTACGCCAGACGGCGCATGTCCTCTAGACGTGCTATTGCTCGCACTCTAGTACTCTACGCCAGACGGCGCATGTCCTCTAGACGTGCTATTGCTCGCACTCTAGTACTCTACGCCAGACGGCGCATGTCCTCTAGACATCCTATTGCTCGCACTCTAGTACTCTACGCCAGACTGCGCATGTCCTCTAGACGTGCCATTGCTCGCACTCTAGTACTCTACGCCAGACTGCGCATGTCCTCTAGACGTGCCATTGCTCGCACTCTAGTACTCTACGCCAGACGGTGCATGTCCTCTAGACGTGCCATTGCTCGCACTCTAGTACTCTACGCCAGACGGTGCATGTCCTCTAGACATGCTATTGCTCGCGCTCCACTGCACGCCAGACTGCGCATTTCCTCTAGACGTGCTATTGCTCGCACTCCACGGCACGCCAGACAGCGCATGTCCTCTAGACGTGCTATTGCTCGCACTCCATGGCACGCCAGACTGCGCATGTCCTCTAGACGTGCTATTGCTCGCACTCTACTCGTCACCAGACTGTGCATGTCCTCTAGACATGCTATTGCTCGCACTCTGGTACTCTACGCCAGACTGCGCATGTCCTCTAGACGTGCTATTGCTCGCACTCTAGTACTCTACGCCAGACGGCGCATGTCCTCTAGACGTGCTATTGCTCGCACTCTACTCGTCACCAGACTGTGCATGTCCTCTAGACGTGCTATTGCTCGCACTCTAGTACTCTACGCCAGACGGCGCATGTCCTCTAGACGTGTTATTGCTCGCACTCTAGTACTCTACGCCAGACGGCGCATGTCCTCTAGAGTGCTATTGCTCGCACTCTAGTCCTCTACGCCAGACGGCGCATGTCCTCTAGACGTGCTATTGCGTGCAGTCTGGCGTAGAATGCTATTGCTCGCACTCTAGTACTCTACGCCCGACTGCGCATGTCCTCTAGACGTTCTATTGCTCGCACTCTAGTACTCTACGCCAGACGGCACATGTCCTCTAGACATGCTATTGCTCGCACTCTACTACTCTACGCCAGACGGCGCATGTCTTCTAGATGTGCTATTGCTCGCACTCTAGTACTCTACGCCAGACTGCGCATGTCCTCTAGACGTGCTATTGTTCGCACTCTAGTACTCTACGCCAGACGGCGCATGTCCTCTAGACGTGCTATTGCTCGCGCTCCACTGCACACCAGACTGCGCATGTCCTCTAGACGTGCTATTGCTCACACTCCACGGCACGCCAGACGGCGCATGTCCTCTAGACGTGCTATTGCTCGCACTCCACGGCACGCCAGACGGTGCATGTCCTCCAGACGTGCTATTGATCGCACTCCACGGCACGCCAGACGGCGCATGTCCTCTAGACATGCTATTGCTCGCACTCTACTCGTCACCAGACTGTGCATGTCCTCTAGACGTGCTATTGCTCACACTCTAGTACTCTACGCCAGACTGCGCATGTCCTCTATACGTGCTATTGCTCGCACTCTACTCGTCACCAGACTGGGCATGTCCTCTAGACGTGCTATTGCTCGCACTCTAGTACTCTACGCCAGACGGCGCATGTCCTCTAGACGTGCTATTGCTCGCGCTCCACTGCACGCCAGACTGCGCATGTCCTCTCGTCAGCTTTCTTAAAATAAACATTGGCAGGGCCATATGGTTTTGGGAATTCGCTAAATTAAATTTCCACTGTGATTTAAATAAAAGAAGTGTCCTGATACATCCACAAACTTCTCCATTTAATTCCTTCTGCTTCTCCTCGACTCTGATCCGGGGCCCCCTGAAGGTACCCCAACCCCAGAGGCATAGACAGGGTAGCTCCTGAGCGGACAGGGCCCACCCAAAATCTGTAAATGCCCACTCATCAGTGCTGTGTGGGCATATACAGATGTTAATGTCACTGCGGTGGGTCCAACTATATTGGCCTCGGGCCCCACTTGTTAGATAATCCTGGCTATGCCTTTGCCCGGCCCATGGCTGCACTCAAATGTTGCAGTTTTGCTGGTGATGGAAACAGAAATTCTAAAGGACACCTTCAGAAAAACCACGTGCTCTCGTAAGGCACAATCGACAGCACCTGGTTTTCCTGAAGGCAAAGGTGGAAGAGGTGTACGTGACAAATGTGATAATGATGTCATCCCGTCCCTCGACACCTCCACGCTTATGATATTCAGCCAGTGGGAAAATAGCGTAACCTGAGGAAAACCCTCAGAAGTGTTCAATGAGGAACCTCACCAAATAAGCTCGGAACAATTAAGACCTCGAAGAATAACTACAAAGATTGGCTGAAAAACCACGAGCACGTTCTGCTTCAACAGGACACAGAGGACATGTTGAAAGCCATCACAAAACAAAACAAGTGAAGTTTGGAGCCTGATTAAATCTACAGAAGGGAGCCTAAGGACTTCTCCAACAAATGGTCCATCAGAGGGTGAATGGTTCTGACTTTTCCAGAATGTGTACGTAGACCCACAGGGAAATCGACCACAGGAGACAAGTTCAGGGTGGACCATCCTGGCGGTGCACGACGATGTCTTAAAATTGATAAAAGAGTCGAGTGTATCAAGAACACCTGGCCCGGAAGGACCCTCCAATGCACCTTCAAAACAAGATCCAAAGAAGGGGCCACACTGATCGGTCTAATTTTGGAAAATCTAAAGGCAGCAAGAGCCATACCGAAATCATGGAAAAGAGCAACTCTACTTCCGATACTCAAGAGTGGCGATAGGGGCTACCCGAACAACTATTGCCCTGCCACACCCTTGGATGTCATGGGAAAAATCTATGCGTCTACTATCATCCTAAAGGGAATCGTCAGGACCCTTGTCAAACAGGTTTTGTTAGGGGCGTGGGAAGCTCTTCTCCAATTCTTCTCCTGTCTGCGTTTAAGGATAAAGTGGTGGGAAAAGATGTGAAATCTGCGAGCATTTGACAGTATTAAGAGGTGGCGCCTTTGGCTTAAACTCTGGAAGTGGCGCTGCCGGAAGATCTGATTGAGCAACTCCAAGCCCTGCATTCAGAAACCCCTCAGAGAGCGCGACTCAACCTAGGAGGCCTCTGACAGAGGAAATCCCCACTGCTCGGGGGTAAAACAAGGTTGCCCTTTGGCACCGAGCCTTTTCCACATATATGTCTCGGACCTTGAGTCTTACATGGAAGATGTGAGATCCTTTCCACCAACGATCGGAGGAGTCACTGTAGCTCGTCTGCTGTACGCTGAAGATCTAGTGTTTCTAGACGACACTCCAATAGGGCTGCAGCGTCAGTTAAATAGACTGAATGATTACGCCGCTGATAGTGACCTGCTATAAATATATAAATAAAAGAAAAAGGAAGATCTTAACATTGGAAGGTTCGAAATGTAGGAAAAAACAAACGTTTGAATGGCAGTTGGGTACCACAATAATCAAACAGGTGGACTCCTTCAAGTATTTAGGAATCCAGGTGAGCCGAAGCAAAATTGAGGCTCGTAACACTCTGATGTTGAAGAGAAAAACGGTGATGCTGGCCAACCACGCAGCAATTTTAAAAAGAACATTATGTAGATACTCATTGCTGCCAAGGCAAAGGTGGTGACTTCCCTGACATGTGGCCCGGAGGCTCCGCCTCTTCTATCAGAGAAGATCTGCAGACAGTTGGAAGGTATCTTTTGGAGAAAGTTGCTGTGCCTCCCGAGATCTACTGTGGTTCAGGTCATCAGACGCGGACGTGGTCTTCCATCAACGAAGAAATCCTTTGCTCCCTTTGGTAAGTGTGTCCACGAGCCCACGGTGGCCATCCAGGTGCTACTATCAAGAGAAGAGACGTGAGCGGGTCTATGGGAAGTTGCCCGCAGAGCCTTGTTAGACCAACTTAATGTTTCCTTGAAGACCCCGGCGAGGTGAAACGGAGACTGGTGGACACAGATTGAGACCCAGGATGAGATAAACGGACTGAGGTCGCTTGAAAATATATCCAAAGAAACCCGTGGTCTGGAAAACTGCCAGAGAACATGAAGACAGTCCCGGATCCTTTCTTGAGAACAGAAATGTATGAGGATGAGACTGAGCCGACATAAAACGAATGAACTCCTTGGGGCCCGCAGGATGGCCCCGCCGGAGGACACAACACGCAGATTTTGTCGGACAGTGGGAACAATTGAGAGCCTGAAGCACATTTGTCTTTTTTTCTGTACGGCTGTAAAAGCCATATTTGGAAAAGTTAAGCACTCTGCCCGCTGAAGAATGGTGGACCCCCCTCCCCCCCCCCCCCCGGTGAGGGGGGGGGGGCAATACATCCCTGGCTTCGGCAGCAGCTCACTTTATAAAAGGAGTGATAGCTCAGGAACATGGTACTTGATATCATGCCTTCTCGGTCTGTGTCATCTGGTCGTCGGTTGGACTCGTGGAAGGGTGCTTAGCATGGACCTTCCTCTTTCATGATACATTTGATAAAAGTGTCTAACAGACTATGAAGGCAATACATAAGAAAATACAAAAATAACTGAAAGCAGTGACGCGGTCTATTATCGCTGAATTCCATCCCTGCAGTGGTCACAAATCCTTCCCGAAAAACTGGACGGGTTTTTAAATGTAAAAAACTCTCTGATGCTAGGACCAGGGGACTAATTGCCGGACAGTCTTAGCAAGATGGGGGCTTCTGGTCACCCCACCTTTTCTCCCCCGGCTCTGGCATTGCTTCTGCAGACGTGAAAGATACTGAAACATAAGAATGGCCTCATTACGAGTTGGGCGCGAACACCGGCGGTATTACCGCCAAACCCCCCGGCGCTATTAGTGCCGGATCACGGGTTTGCCGGAACAGTAAGTCCCCATTACCCATTTGGCCCATACGGGAATTTCCCATTCCCCATTGGGCCCAATGAGGAATGTTCGGCGGTATTACTGCCAGTGGTAATAGTGGCAAAAATCGGCAAAATTGCTGCGGATTTGCCCCCAGCTCAGAGCTGGGGTTAAATCTGCCAAGCCCATGATTTGGTGGACCCTTAAATGAGGCGGTAATAGCTTTACCGCTGCATTTAAGGGTTACCACCAAACTCATGATCAGGCAGCTGGAATCCATTACCGTCATCCAACATGCCTCATCACGAGTTGGGCTGTATCCCGGCTGTAATACAGCCCGACTGTAATAGCCCTAGCACCTACCGGTCTGGCGGTATTACCGCCAGATCATGGGTTGGGTGTTAACGGTAAATCCCCATTCCCCATTGGGTCCATTGGATTCAATGGGGCATTTTCAGCGCTAATTATGCAGGCTAATACAGCCGGCGGTAATACAGACGAAAACAGGGGATTTTCACCTCCAGAGAAAGGCTGGAGGTAAAAGAGCCCAGTTAGTGCCCAATTCGTGATAGGGCCAGCCCTTAAATGCAGCAGTAATACTGTTACCACCACATTTAAGGGACACAGTCCAACTCGTGATGAGGCCATGGTGTGATCTTAGGCCAATATGACTCTCCTCATTTGCCAAGTGCCATATCAAAGGAACAAGGGGCCATTCTCTTCTGCCTGGAATGGTTTGGGGGTGATCTTTCTTGTGGTCGTACACTACACGCACGTCTTCTACCCTTTAGCCCTACCGATAGAGCGATATGTCTCATGAGACAGATACATGCGCAGGGCCAAGAGGTCCAACCTGTGAAGAGGCTGCATGAAGCTCAATGAAATATAGAATCATTGTGAGTTTTACCGCAACGCCCCATTTAGGATACTTTGAGGACCCCGGGCACTGCTGGTGAGGGCTGCTTCTCAAGATGGACGCCCTTTCATCCCTCATGAGTTCCTGCGATTGGACTATGCTGTCTTCCATGCTAGCATCTCTCTCTGGTGGTCAGCTCCACTCCACTCTGGGGTAGGGCGATCTGCGCTCCCTGGATGGGGGTACAAGCCAGCTTCCAAGTCCCCCACGAGGACCTCTGCTCTACTTTGGAGAGTTGCTTCACAAGTACCATTTCGGGGGATTGCGGCCGTAGTGGGGTGGTTTCCACTTGTTGAGGCTGACGGGGATGTCTGCATTTCCATCAGGGGAGGGAGGCGTCTGTTTTTTTGTGACGAGGAAGGCGATAACGGGGAGGCCCGATGTATTCAGCATGGGTTGCAGAAGTCTGCTCACTGGTAGAGACTAACTACAGGTTGGACTTCGAAGCACCCTGATCCCTAGATGTCACGTGTCCTGTGAAGTACCTCAAGGGTTAAGCCTGTCAACTGTCACCAATACATGTCAATATCTGTACGACACTCATCGGCAACATGCCCCTCACCTGAGGACTCAAATAATCTACAATGTACTCAACCGACAGCACTAACTGGACGGCACCGCTGCAGCTGCCGGTCGCATGGAGATGTCTGGGCAACAAAGAACGAATGTATTCTCTGAGGTTCCAGAACTTCCCAGCACACGAACATGTTTTGGCCAGAAGAAAAGAGCACCCGCTCTACCATGACAGCAACAGTATGCTCAAGTTCCTCACGGACAACTCCCTGACCCTCAAAATAGGGTGACCAGACCAGAATTTGGTTCTCTGTCCCCCTTTCTCGAGATGATGTTCCCATTGGAGACTGCAGTGGTCCGGTTTGTTGGTAGTAGGTCTTCAGATCTGGCAGCAGGAATGCACAATCTCACACAGATATGCTGCATTTTACAACTTAAGATAGTGTTAGTTTGTGATGAATTAATTATAATATGTGCTTATTCCACCAGTAACACCTAAACCCCCTTCTCCTACAACCGCTACTGAAGTGTAGTGCCTTGACAGCCACTTTCAAGAGGTAGTCCTACTTTTATGAAATTATATTGTGCCTCCTATTGCAATGAATAATCACCACACACAAGGTAAGATTAGTTAGGTAAGATTCTTTGAAATCCGATCGGACCTCCTTAGGCTTGATCAGGTGAGTCGTGACCCGACTCTTAATATAATCCTGATAATTTGATTTTGGCATATTGTATCTGCAGACACAATTATTGATCAGGTAACACCAATAATTTGATATGCCTGGGAAATTGTCTACCTGCTTCAGGGCGTTGTTCCGCAGCGATAGACAATCTTTGGAATTTAGCCATCCGGCACCACAGGAGGGGTCGCCAGCATGTACTATGTACTGTAAGCATGGCATTGGAAGTATAGTATTTAATGACATTTGGCACAGACAAACCAGACATGCCTCCGAACTTCAGTGGCCAATCAATGGTAGTTTTGAAATCCCTCGTATTGAGTATTTAGAGTCAATTCTATTAAAGAAAAAGGCTAGACCTGCAGCATTTGATGTTTTGCAGAATTGGAAAAAAGAAGCGTTGCAGCAACTTAAAAGTAGAGAAAAACATGCGCGCCGTCATAAAACGAACGCTGAAAAAGCATTATTGCATGACCAAGATGAACATTCTGAGTCAACTAGGAATATGGATAGGGCTTTCTCGCTTGGAATACAGAAAATGTATCCTTCTAAAGACCTTCATGCTTCTGACGAATTCATAGACAAATTGTTAAATGAACGAAGGCCTGGTGCCTCTGCGCCACCTCCGTATGCTGCTCTTCCTGCTGCTTTGCCTCTTCCTCCTGCTATTCCTGCTCTACCTGCTGTTGTTCCCGTTGTTCCTGCTCCTCCTAATGTTCCTCTTCCTCCAGCTCCTCCACCTCTTCTTATCGCACCAGTAACAGTACCTCCATTGAATTTGCTGCTCCCTCTCTTCCAAGTGGTCCTGAGCCGCTTGTAGTCAATCGAGGTGCAGGGTCGAAGGTTGTCACTCGCAATACTATACCACCAGAGAAGAAACGTGATTTGATTGCATGGGCTAAGCATTGTATGGAGAGGGATGATCAAGCTAATGTTTTTGCCACACTTTGTATTATAGATAATTTTCCTGAGAAAAATGTTTTTATTGAAGGTTTAGAGATTCATTTATGTGTAATGTGGGGAAAATTAAATAATACAGATCTCCCGCAAGGGTTAAGGGATCTAAATACTTTAGCGTTTTCTAGAGACACTGTGGAGAAAGTAAATGAGCATGTCGAGAGGTTATTTGTGTATAGGAAGGAGTTAGAAAAGTTGCAGAATGAGGATGACGAGGAGGAAAGTATGTATGTACAGAAACAGTTCCTTCCTTGTTGTAAATCGATATCTGAGGAAGCACGAATTTGTACGAAGGACGTGCTTAGATGGATTTCAGACATGTCGATAACTCCAATTGAAGCATATGACACATATAGTCAATATATGCCAGAAATGCAGAGGAAAGTGATACAAGTAATGAAAGAGTACCTACAGGATGATTGTGTAAAAAGAAAGATTAGTTGTCCCACAGAGTTATTGAGTATTTATAAGAGAGCTTTTTCACTTGACACTTCTTTGACTGCTTTAGCGCTCGACTTAGCTCTGTTGCTCAGTAAGCGTTCAGAGTCACCTACTTCTCAGTTGCCTATGAGAGAGGTTCCTCCGACATTTGTCCTGAAGGTTGAGATTGCGGCCGATGCTGCACGGGGTATAGTCGCTGTGGACATTCCTGCACATTATGTATCACAGTTTGTTCACGTCCCGTTCTCAAGACAGGAAGTGAATACTATTAGGCAATCTATTCCTGATATTAGGACAAATCCGACAGGATTCTATAAAGAAATAGAGTCCGTCTTGCAGTCCTCAGTGTTCACCTTAGGAGATATTGATTTGTTATTTCCTGTACTCCTGCCCGTAGATTTGTGGAAACAAGTTAGAACTATAGATGACGTGCCAGGGTTGGGAGATACATGGGTGAATATATCTAGACTAGATGGAGAAAGGCCAGCTGGTGAAAGACCGCCTCAGGTGATACTAACTTTGCCTGGTAGAATCATTGCAAAATTGAAAACTATAATTTCAGAGAAAATAATTTGGGACGAACTTACGGCCTGTGTCCAAGGGAAGTCTGAGGGTGCTACCGAGTTCTTTAATCGGTTCGAACAGGTATTCAAGGATTTCAGCGGACAAGACCTAGGCACAGAGTCTGGGAAAAGATTATTTGTGGACAAATTTGTGTGTGGATTGCTGCCTGACATCCAGTCACAAATTATGTCTTCTGAGACCGCTTGGCAGGCAAAGTCCCAATCAGAAGTGCTGCATATGGCTCAGTACTACGAGAATCGTGTCAATAATGAAAAAGATAGAGTGATTTAAGGACTAAAGTGCTATTACAGCAAATTAGAGGCCCCAGAGGGGGTAGTTCGCAGATTAGAGGTCAGTATGTCCCGCAAGGGAATGTGCCCTTGGGTCCTGTGAACATTAACCAATGTGCCTATTGTCGTCAAGAGGGTCATTGGCGTGCACAATGCCCCGTCCTTCGACAAAGGTCGAACAACACATTTGGGAATATGGGTAGGCGATCCAGAGGTTGCCCGGGTGTAGGGGGCCCTGGTAGAGGTCAGTTTACAAAGGATCCTCAGCAACCTTTTTCACAGGACAACCAGACTCAGAGTGTGTATACTAGGAACATATTTGATCATCCTTCTGCTGCATATTTATCTGAAGAGCTTCCTTTTGATGACATTCTGTTTTGTTAGGATTGCCCGAAGCAGGGTTTGGAACCTCCACCTATTCCCGTCAATCAGAAAGGTCCCTACGTTGAAATGGTGGTGGGAAATAGGAAACATCCGTTTTTGGTAGACACTGGATCACAGAAGTGTTCCATTGATCATTCGCGGGTTCCAAACATTCCACTGTCAGGGCAAAGCAATGTTTTTGTAGGGTTTTCTGGCACGCTAGTTGTTTGTCCGGTTTCTTCGCCGGTACCCATTTGTTTGGGTCTCTTTACAGACCACTGTCCATTTCTGTTGACTTCAAATTGTGGAGAGAAGTTGCTGGGGTTAAATCTGTTAAAAGAATTAAATGCAGTAATTTATTGTTCTTCTGATGGAGTGCGCTTGACGATTTTACCACAGCAATTTTCTGTCTCGTGATTCTTGACTAGACCTTTGCCACCAGAATTCATTAATGTACCAGAGAGCTTATGGGCTGTTGACGACAATGATGTTGGTGTTTTACAGATTGAGCCTGTTAAGATACTTTTGAAACATGGAATTGAGCTGCCACGCATTCCCCAGTATAAGATTTCAGTTGAGGCCGAGCAAGCTTTGAAATGCATTGTTTCCGAATTTGTGCATCGCGGGGTGATTGAAGAAATTTCAGGAAGTTTGTGCAATAGTCCGATTTTACCTGTGTACAAGAAAGGTGATAATGCAATTCAATTCTGTTTCATAATTGATCTACGTGGCATTAATAAAGTCGTCGTTCCACAATTTTCAATTGTGCCTGATGTGACGACAATCTTAACCATGGTTCAAGCTACAGCTACTTACTTTAGTGTTGTGGATCTAAAGAATGCTTTCTTTAGTATTCCTATACACAAGAATAGTAGATACTTGTTCGCGTTCACCTTAGGAGGACGCTCGTTCACATTTACTCGTGCACCTCAAGGGTACACAGAGAGTCCTAGCATCTATAGTAGGACTTTGAAAGAACAACTTGATACCCTTGAATTGCCCTCTACTTGTATATTGCTTCAATATGTTGATGACTTGCTTTTAGCTGCTGACTCTGAGAGCGCCTGTAAGGAGGGCACTGTGTTGTTGCTTATTCATCTAGCTAAGCATGGTCACAAGGTTTTGCTTAAAAAGTTTCAATATTGTTGCCGGGAGGTCGCCTAATTAGGCTATCTCCTTTCAAAGAAGGGAAGAAGATTGACACCTGAACGTATAAAACACATTTCTGGCATGTCTGTCCCAAATACACAGAAGGAAGTTAGAGCCTTGATAGGTATGGCTTCTTACTGTAGGTTGTGGATCCCAAATTTTTCACTAGTGATCAAACCGATGTTGGCTTTGACAACGGAGGGCATTTCTTCACCATTGCCGTGGAACGCGGAACACCAGCAATCGTTTGACTTGCCCAAGACTGCATTATGCTCTGCACCAGTTTTGGGCACACCAAACTATGAAAAGACCTTTGTGTTGTTTGTGCATGAATGTGATGGATGTGCTTTGGCTGTATTACGCAGGAACATGGAGGGAAGAATAGGCCGTGCGGTTACTTTTCTTCCGCCCTTGATCCTGTAGCAGGCACTTTGCCAAGATGTTTGCGAGCTGTCGCTGCTGCTGCTGCGTCTGTAAAACAGAGTGAGGGAATGGTCCTAGGCCATGATCTAACCCTGATGGTGCCTCACTCTGTAGATGTTCTATTGAACCGAACCCAAACGCAACACCTCACTTCCGCACGGTTGATGAGATATGAATTGATCTTGTTTGCTCCTCACATTCAAATTAAGAGGTGTTGTGTTCTTAATCCGGCTGAACGCCTACCTTTCCCGCAAGGCACTACTTGCGGCGATGAAGAGTCATATGACTGTCTGTATACTACCGAACAAGAGACACAAGGTAGAATTGATTTGAAAGACACTCCTTTGGATAATCCGCAAGGAGAGCTGTTTTGTGATGGCTCCGGCTTCAAACTTCCGGATGGTACATCCACAGCTGCTTATGCAATCACCACATTAAGCACGGTTGTGGAGACCAAGAGAATTACGCATAACTCTGCGCAAGCCGCAGAGATTATAGCATTGACCCGAGCTTGTGTACTTTCCGAAGGGCTTGCAGTAAACATATATACTGATAGTCAGTATGCCTTCGGGGTGGTTCACAACTTTGGTTGACTTTGGTCAGAGTGAGGGTTCTTAACTTCACATGGCACTAAAATCCAACATGGCTCCCTAATAGTACAACTACTCTCAGCACTTGCGCTCCCTACTCAGTTAGCTGTTATGAAATGTGCAGCACATTGAAAGATTACTGATGACATAGGGAAAGGGAATGCTTTCGCTGATCAGATAGCTAGAAAAACTGCTACCGATCCCCTTACGGAGATGTATGTTTCAAGGGAGACTGTAAATGCTTATGCAATGGATGAGGGTGTTGGGTCTGTACGGGATATCCAAGCTGATGCCACATTAGAAGAATCCAAGAAGTGGGCTGAAGGCTTGGGGAAACTTGATGATGACGGGTGTTGGGTGGACATAGTTGAAGGGAAATGGCTACTCCCTGACGCGTATATAATGATGATGGTCATCATGGCCCATGGTCCTACGCATGTATGTGCCCAGAAAGTGACAAACATGTTAGAGAAAGTTTGGGCAAATGACAAAATTTCGAAAATTGCCCAGCGCTACGTCCAGGATTGCATGATTTGCCTACAACACAATGTGGGAAAGGGGACAGCCCCAAGGGGAAGGTTTGGGCCACCCTCTGTCCCGTTTGAAGTTATCCACTTTGATTTTATTGAAATGGAGCGGTGCAATAATATGAAATACGTGCTGGTGGTCATCTGTGCTTTTAGTAAATGGATTGAGGCCTTCCCCCTTAAATATGCTACAGCCATGACTACTGCGAAAACCATGTTAAAGGAGTATTTCCCGCGGTTCGGGCTACCAAGAGTCATCTGGTCGGACAACAGTCCACATTTTGTCGCTGCTGTAATTCTGCAGATATGTGCGGCATTACAGATCGACAAAAGGTTCCATTTGGCCAGACATGCTCAGAGCACCGGACTGGTAGAAAGACACAATGGTATCATAAAGAACAAGCTCGCTAAGACGTGTGCCGGTACTAAATTAAAATGGTCGGACGCCTTACTGATTGTGTTATTATCCATGCGTACAACCCCTCAAACTAAGACTGGGCTCTCTCCATTTGAGGTGGTAATGGGGAGACCTGCCAATATCTGGAACCTTTCTAAATGCAGCTCGTTAAGAAATGTTGAAAATGTATTACTTTCAGATTATTGCAGCCAGTTGACTAAAAATCTGTATTTCATTTATCACCAGGTACGAGAGGCTTTACCTGTGCGATACGAGGACCCGGGCCACAGCATACGGCCTGGAAGCTGGGTGTTCATCAAGGCATTTGAGCGCTCTTCCTGCCTTGCACCTCGCTGGCGGGGCCTGTTCCAAGTCCTGTTGGTCACCCAAACAGCAGTGCAGGTTTGTGGAAGAAAGAATTGGATCCACGCGTCCCACGTCAAGAAACTCCCTCACCCTGTGCCACACGATACAGAAGAAACAGAACCCCTCGCTAACGCTGCAACCAACGATCCCAAAGCAGTAAATAGCACCGAGAGTGTGTCGGAGAATCTTCCTGAGCCCATGAGGCTTGGGGAAGCAATCTTGTCTCCACACTCTCCAAAAGTTTTGCATCCGGAAACTGTTGTTTCAAATTCGGCATCTTCACTTGTCTCTGATACGTTGCTTCCAACGGGAAGTGACGACACATTGTTTCTGGATCAATCAGTACCAGGAAAAGCAAGATACAATCTGCGTCCAAGAAAATAGACTTACGGCACGGTTTTGCTGTGCATCTGATAGACTTACGGCACGGTTCGGCTGTGCATTCGGAGAAGCAAAGGATCATCAAGGGCTTGTTTTTGCCCAAATTTGAGAAGGGGATTCTGTTGGCTAGGGTTGTGGAAGGACTAAGAAGTCCCACGGCCGGGAGGTCGCCAGCAACGAACATTGGGGTTTCCGTTTGAAGACTACAATGCCTGCCACCGCTACCGCTCGTATGGGACTTGTAAATAATGGGGTGACCAACCGGGACAATGGATAATGCACCTGGGCCCCGAAAACGTATTTTTGTGTTTTTATAATGATATTTGGTTTTATAATAGTCACTGTTTTAGGATTGTGGTACCTTGAGGAAACGCATCCTTTAGAATCCTTGTTGCCCACTGAAAATGTACCTACTGTTCCTACTCCATGTACATTTGCATACTCGGACCCCTAGGGATTCTCAGCATAGACAAAGGTACCACAATAATACTCTGCTACTTATCATGAATGCTTCGCATGCCATTTTTAATAAGTCTAACTGTTGGGTCTACTCACATTTACTGCAACACAGGGATAAGGGGCTAGGTTGGTATATTCATCCTTTACCTTTAACAACTGCTTGTTATGCTTCTCTTAGAGCACTGTTCTTTGGCCGTTGGAACGATAGCATCTCAGGGAACTTTGACGGCACTAATTTGAATAGTTTTGAGAAACGTGTTTTGACTCCCCTGGGAGGCGCGCTTTTCGCAAACAGGAGTAAACTTAATATTGCTTCTATTAGGCCTTCTGATAGACTGTCTCGTCCTTTCCAATCTTTGATTTCCTTTAAGATGGCTCTGATAGGCAATAAGGATGCCATGCCTCCTTCTTACACTGTTAACCATAGCCCCGATTCAGTTTCTTTTTGCATACAGAGGAATGGTACTCAGCCAATGGGAGAGTTTCTAGGTATTGCCAATGTTGCAAATTTCACTGGTGAAAACAGACCTTTGTATGTAGGTGAACCTGTCTACTTTGTCTGCGGTAATGTAGCATTCCCATGGTTGCCCAGGGATTGGCAGGGAACCTGTTATTTAGGGATCCTGTTACCTGGGGTGTTTATAGGGTATCAGGTAATATTTTCACCAGCAAAAATATTGCCGTACATATGGTCGTCAGGAACGGCCATAGGCAATATTTTTGGTGGCAAAAATATTAGGTGCGGGGGTTGCGGAGGTGTCCCCCGCACATAAAAAAAATGATGCTGGGGTGTCCCCCGCAGGGTCCATGTGTTATTTTCGCCGCAAAAATATGGCGATATTTTTGCATTGCGATATTTTTGCAGTGAAAATATCACATGGAACCGTTTATAGCTAGTACAATAGAAGTTTCAAAGGCTCGTCCACGGCGGGACGAGAATGGTGACACTCCAGCACAAATCTTGGGAGATATAGCAAAATCAGTTGTGCCGTTTTGGGGGCAGATAGCGAATTCCGAAGATATCAGAAGACTAGCGAGAGCACTGGAGAGAACCATCAACCAGACCACGGACATACACTATAATATGACATTAGAACAGAAGACGATAAGACTAGTAGCGCTTCAGAACCGGATGGCATTAGATGTCATTCTGGCTGAACGTGGTGGAGTGTGTAAATTAGTGGGGTCTGCTTGCTGTGTTTTCGCACCAGATTCCTCCCGAACTATCTTCAAGGCAATACAGAATCTGCACGTCCTTAGTTCAGAAGTGCATGTTTCCGAGGGAAACTGGGATCTTAGCACTTGGTTCTGGGACTTCTTGCGATCTTGGGGTTGGAAGGTACTTTCGGTCTTGCTAATTATTTTGGGAATTCTGTTGTTCTTTTGGTGCTGTATTCAGTGTCTACCTGGTAGGTGTTCGATGCTAGGGGGGTGTTGTGCACAAGCGATAGGTACGATAGGACATAAAGTGTATGCCCCAGATAAAACTTCCAAAGAGTATGTGTTGAAAGAAATGTTAGCGAATTACCTAATGGCAATATATCTTTCCAACAGTAATTCAGGGTGCATGGACGGTGATGCATGGAGCTATTTGCAAGGAGATCAGAAGTAGTTTAGCACTTGGCATAGGCCAAAAGGAGGGTTTGTCAAATGAGAAATTATATCGTGCCTCCTATTGCAATGAATATATGTATATTGGCCTATGCCAAGCTGCTAACAAATCGCTTGCGAAGAAATTCGTGTTGCAAGGTCCTGACCTTAAGATCAATGTAAGCCGCCATTTTAGGTCCGTCCGCCATTTTAGGTTTGCTTTGTAAAGTCACCCTGTGAGTTAAAATGGTGGACGATGTCATTCCGAAATACAACATGGCCGTCTTGACCTCTGCGTGTAGCTAATATGTAACTTGCCTGCAGGCCACTTGTTGAGGTCGTGAACTGAGACCTTGTCCTTCGTTGACCTGTGTGTAAAGGATTACTCGTGCAAAGAAACTAATCCGCAAGCATATGTTGAGAACAATGTATTCAAATACTGAACATAGAACACTTGTTTAACTACATTGTATTAATGTTTGAGAAGATCTGCATGGAAAATCCCAGAACACACAGTTGCCGTGTAGGCTTGTTGATATATGTATTAAAAGCAAAACAGTTACATGTGGATATGCGAACTAGGCATGAACCCTAGATCAGTATTGTATTAGAGTAATATTAATCCGAAGTGGGGTTGGACATCGTGTTCGCAAATAGTATAAAAGAGCCATGAATTCTAATGTACAGCGTCTCTCACTGAACACACTGAACCACGCTGGAGTTCGTGTGTGTTGCACTGAGGGCCGATTGCTATCTGATTTTGCTCTGTTCTTCGTAACTGAATTCAGTATAAAATAAAGTACTTTGTATGTTCCTTTGTAACCCGTGTTTGGTGTATTTCCTTTTGGGGTACTCAGCCTCTGTATTTTGATTTTGTTTTCACAAGTTGCCCTGTCCCGGTTTTTTACTTTTTAAATCTGGTCACCCTACCTCATATGTCAAGTGGAGGCGGCTCCTATCCCCCGTGATGCATGTGTCGCATTACAGCTCACGCTTTATTCCTGCCCAGAATGATAGCCGTCCCTGCCGGAGCCTCTACAGGCTGGATCCTGGTGGGCCTTCGGGAAGACCTGCTGCTCTGCCTTTAAGAAGTGAAGACCCCAGATGGGAACACACTGTATGTATCTGCTCTACTGGTTCTCAGCCAAACATGGACTGCAAATCAGAATCCTTTCTATCGGCACCACTCCTTCCACGGCAGAAGCGCCGAACCCACCAAGACCATCACCCAGAAGGCCCTGATCCAGCAGCGCAATGCTGGGACAGACCCATACTGGAAGTGCCCAGGAGGAAAGGCCTTCTCACTGCTGGCAACCAAGCTATGGAACACCACGTCCAGCCAACCACCTGCCTTTCAGAATATCACCTGAAGCGTAGCACAGGCATGCCCTTCCAGAGACCGACCCCAACCGTTACAGAATCTGGACTCACAGTACTAAAGTACTGGATCACAAACAAGAGAACACTCAGGGCAGTGCTCCAAGTGTGCGGGAGCGGTTGCAACGGTGCTCCTCTACTTTTTTTAATGATGTTTTACTGCTGCCATGCTATTATTTTGAGAAGAACCGCTCCGGGATGGTTTTGTTTTCAAATAAAAGTGTAGGAAGCCGTGGAAACGTATACTTTAATGCACTGCACTGAACATTCCCTTAAACAGCAGGTGTGTTTGGGGGTTTCGATTGTACACTGCAGGGGCCGTGGTGATGGGGATTGTCAGGAGCGGGGCAGGCCAGCAGGGTACATAGTTCCACTACTTCTTTTCGTACACTTCGAGCACTGATGTGCACTGAGGGGGTGTGGTGGTGGGGTTTGTGGGGAGCAGGGCAGGAAGGGCACCAGGGTACATAGTGCCACTACTTCTTTTCGTACACTTCGAGCACTGAGGATTGTGCGCTGAGGTGGTGTGGTGGTGGGGTTGGTGGGGAGCAGGGCCAGGCCAGCAGGGAACATAGTGCCACTACTTCTTTTCGTACACTAGACCCTCCAGACTGAGCCCACCCTACAATCAAAGGTATGGAAGCACCTCACAAACCGGTCTGTCCAGATGAACGCCAGGCGTGCAGGGCGTTCTCCATATCCTCCTGCGATCCTAATCATCCCCTTACTCCACACACACTGATCCCAATGCACACTGCAACCAAGCCCTGCTGGCAGCCCGCCACCCACTACCCGATGCAGAGCCGATGAGGCCTTGTGTCTGCATGCGCGGCCTTGCAGCAGCACCCCCCCCCTCACCCACCTCCCCCCGAAGGGCCGTGCTGGCAGGTAACCGAGCTAGGCCGGTTCCCTTCGGCTGGACAGACCATCAAGTGCTACTGTTGCAAACCACTTAGAAACATGACGTCATGCAGGAGTCAGGCACTTCCAGCCAGTGCCCATCAGACACCCCAAGATTGGCCCTCGCCTCTCCTTCCGCTCCCGCCAACCCCTCCTCCATATTAAAGGCTGAGGAAATAGAAAGAGCAGTTTACCTTCCAACGTGCCCCACTTTGCGGCAGGGTAGCCAAGCGCCCCGTATTTTGCTGTGCTGTTCCCACTTAGTGGGCAGGGTCCCACGTCCCACACCTTGTCAGGGGTGCGGATCGGAGCATTCGCAGTGCTCGGAGCCAAGACTTTGCTCGCTGTGATATGTGGTACCTCCGGGAGCTTCATGCCCTCCTTAGATCACTTTACCATGTAACCTGGAGGTTAGTACAGGCCGACACTGGGGGGGGGGGTGTCTCTCATTGCAGTGCCTTCTCGCCTCCCTATAGTACGGCCAGAGCAGAGCAAGGGGCGGCAGGGGCCCTCCCATTTTGCTGGATTGCCTGGAAGCATCAAGAGCTCAAGCCTAGCTCCGGCTAGAGGAGAGGCCACGATCTATGGGGCCCTTGCTCTGGGTCAGGCAAGGTGCCTGGACTCTACTTTCGTCCCTATAGGATGTTTCCTGTATCAAGTCAATGGATGCCCTAATGATTCACGCCTCTCCTCACTCCTTGCTTAATGTGAAGAACATTCCTCGCGGCGTTTGGCTCGAGCCTGCAGAGATGGATGGCCACAGGCCAAGGGCCCTCTCTCCAGATGTCGCTACATCTTAGAGCCCGAATGAGGCCCTGCGTTGCGGACGCTCTGGGGTTCCACCAGATGGGGGGCCTGACACCATTCCTCTGTCACAGGGTTTGCTCCGAGCTCCGCGTGCACTGCAAAAGTCCGGGCGAAAGCGGCGGGCCCAAAATGTTCTTGAAAAATCTATGTTCTATGGTCTGTTTTAGGGGGCATTTTCATACCCCAGAGCGGTTCCCCATAGATCGTCTCTGGCGCCGTGTGTGCAGTACATACTTTCATAATCAGATCAAGTGGATCCCCGCGACACATCTGCATAAAACGAGGTACCCCCCAATGCCTGAATCATTTTATTGCTTTATTTATGTGCGCTATGCCCTGCCAATCTTCTGAGACCCTAATTCCCAAATAGTCAAACTCGTTCGCCCGTGCGATTATAGCGCCAGTACTCTACATCTTCGGCACTTCTAGGCTCTTTTTCCGGCCATCAGCACAAACCATAACCTGGGCATTTGTCCAATAGCTATGCCGTTGTATCCAACATTACCCATTTTGTCAGCCCCTTTCGTTTCCCCTCCAGTAAGGTGCTGCATGAGACATTTCCTTTGATTTGGCATAACAAGGCCGCAGATTTATTTTTACATATACATAACCACTGTAAACAGGTATTAAAAATTAGTTCCAAAAGGTGTGGCGACTGCTCCTCGTCCTGCTTCCCCCTTTACCTCCATATTGTTTGCAGGCACAACTCCCCCAAGGCCTTCGAGTCTGAGAAATCGCCTGCCCCTGCAGGTCTTTGCGGACTGGGGGAGCGCCGTTTGTTGGGGGGAAGTTGAGCCCCAATTGCTACCGCCAGACACCCCCGCCGTTTAGGCTCCCAGGAGGCGCTGTCTAGAATGGGCGAAGCCCCTTTCCGGTTTAGCAATGGCTCATTCGGAGTCTTTGTCTTATCATAGGTTGCCACAACCCGCCACGCCAAAGGTGGGTTACCGCCCACCGTGGCTCCCCCTTTTCCTATTTTGTAGTTCTAGCAGTTCTGAGTACACCTTGCTGCCCGGTGCAACTCCGTCTATCCTCCTTTGACCAGGGATTTCACCTTTGCCCGTTGTGCCTGATCTAGGGATACTTCAGTCCCCTCCCTCTTTCCGTCATACCTTGACCTGCTCTTGCACAACCGGCTCCCGGTTTGACCACCGCTTTGAGGCCACTGCCTCCCCTTTCCTCAAACCATCCCTTGGTAGCCCCAACTCTCTCAACCCTCCGTGCCTGCTATCCCCCTGCCCCTGCAGGTGATTCTGGGCTGAGAGAGAGCCATTTGTTCGAAGAAGCGGAGCCCTCGTTGCCACCACCAGACGCCCCTGCCGTTTTAGGCTCCCAAGAGGCTCTGGCCCGACTCCGTTTCTTGCATAGTCCAACCACCTCCTTTGTAGGCACCGCTCTCTCAACCCTCCATGCCTGATACCCACCTGCCCCTGCAGGTGTTTTGGACTGAGAGAGCGCAATTTTCTTGAGGAAGCGGAGCCCTCGCTGCCCCCACCAGACGCCCCTGCCGTTTTAGGCTCCCAAGAGGCGCCGGTCCGACTCCGTTCCTTGCCCAACTGTCTCCTTCGTGGACACAATTCCCTGCACCCTCCGTGCCTGATACCACCTTGCCCCTGCAGATGTTTTTGGGCTGAGAGGGTGCCATTTGCTCGAGGAAGAGGAGCCCTCGTTGCCACCACCAGACGCCCCTGTTCTTTCAGGCTCCCCAGGGGGGCTGGTCCGACTCCGTTCCTTGCCTTGTCCAACCATCTCCTTCGTAGACACGACTCTCTCAACCCTCCGTGCCTGATACCACCTTGCCCCCGCAGATGTTTTTGGGCTGAGAGAACACCATTTGTTCGAGGAAGCGGAGCCCTCGTTGCCACACCAGACACCCCTGCCTGTATTTGAACAGAAAACAATTTGTTATCCACCCAATGCAGACATGAGGTATACTGTGGACACTTGTAGGCTGTGTCCCAAAAGCATTGCCTCGTGGATAGGTACCTTCCCTCATACATAAATGCCTTTGTCAGCTGAGTGAATAATTGACCACCCTGTCATCTCAGGGAAATCTTGGTTGGTGCAATCGCTACCTGTCCGTATGGATCATCTCCCCCAAGGAATGCCTCCCGGAAAACCCTTTCGAATGGCTCCTGAAAACCAACCAGCCCATTATCCCTCGACCTTCCTCATAACTACTAAGTACTCCCATATCTAAACAACTTCAGGCCATGCTACAGCCTTCTGCCGAATTGCATTCTGGTATTTGTAGTCTCGTTATCCAGAAGAGGGGCTTATTTGTATCCATACAACCTATACTATTAGCCATAATTTTATTATCCACCCGCCATGTTTCCGCTAATCTTTCAGTAATTGTGCCTCTTAAAAGAATGTTAAGTCCCGTGGCACGCTATCCTGCCCTAAAGACGTAGAAACCCACTTTAAGAAACCTTTACTCGGTCCAGATGCACCCTAACATTTTTCTTGGATGTTGCATAAAAGTCCAGACACGCGAGTTCCGCACGTTGCTGTGCTATGGCAAGTGTACTTAACTATTCACCTCCCGCGGGAGGGACCAGTGACTCACTACGCGCAGCAGTGCCCCCCCCACGCAACAGTACCCGGGGCTGTCCCCCCAATTGCCTGGCCATATGCCCCCCTGCCGTAAAGCCAAGCCGATCAACCCAGGAGATATACCCGCACCCATCTCTCAAACCCAACAGTTGTGGGCTGTGTATACGCCTAAGGGATACGCCAGGCACAATCCCCTGGCCATGCACCCTTCTTGCACCTGCTACCATCGATGGCTAGTAAATACCCCAATATTCCATGGCCTTGTGCGTACACCTGTTACCAACAATGTACAGTAATACCACGGGCAACCATATCCCGTGGCCATGCACTTACACCATGTTTGCACCTACTAACATCAATGGTCAGAAAATCCCTATTCGTAGCAAGTATTCCCTATTATTCGTGTGGACATTATTGGAAGGAAACCAACTCTGATTACTTTTGTTTTTTGGAAAAACCAATCCCATGCCTGTGTAATGAAAGAAAATGTCTTCACTGCAAAGCCGCCATTTTTCCATTTCCAAAACAATAGAGAGCACCTTGACCAATGCGTAGCAGCTGCATGCAATCCGCCTTACTTAGAAATGCACATGGCAAATGCCTAAACGCATTCTGGGACTTAGTCTTGCAGGTATACAGGGCACTAAACCCCGGCCAGGGGCATGACTGCGTCTGGCATAAATTAATTTACCGAATAAAAGCCAATCTGATACCAATCCTGTGCCCAACTACCATTCCCATAATGCACCAAAATGGGCTCAAAACCTTAAACGCAAACTCCTAAACACGGCCACTGACCCCATTTCATTTCAGCCCGCAAGTATTGCAGCAGTTCTTTAAAGCTGTGCCCGTACCTGGACCTCACTTGTAAAGGCACAACATTGCCACACCAACCTTAGGGGTTATCCGTTCCTTATGCAATCACGGCCTCCAACCATACCAGCGAACACTGCGCCTATACCATACTGTGCATTGCCCATTGACCCTAAGCGAACCCTCGTAAGTGAAAAGCTCGCCCTGTTTCGTCCCAAATGCACATCACACCTGCTTATACCGCTGTAAGTAGCGAACTGACCAGTTATATTACAACCCCAATATCTTTGTTGATCCCCTGAGATACAGAAACATGGGGGGAGAGGCCACCCCTAAACGCAAAATCGCGCCTTAAAAACACTAGCGTACCGGTGCGTTACAACTGCCCCATCATAAAATTCCCCCGCACTTTGCTATTACGTCCCTGCTAATCTTCTTAGCCCACATTTGTGCCCATGTCGCACCATCATGCAATCCAGTCCTACCATCTTGCCTCGTAGTGCTCCGACACCCGACACCAGAGTCCAGCCATAATGCTTAATAACAACCTTTTATCCCCGCTGCCTCGTGATGCACCCCCTAACGTTGGAAAGAGGCATGCCATAATCCTTGCAGCGCAACTGGGTGCTACCTGCCTCGTGGTGCTCCCACACATAATGTAAGGCGTCATTCAATACTGTTTATAGTGCCCTTTTGTAGTCCCTGCCCAGAGGCCTCCCCCATCCCTTGGGACGAATCGTATCTGCTTGTCCCGCCGTTGCAAACGTCAGATCTTTCCTTTTCGTACCGACAGTTTAAATAGCTCCCAAGGAGGCGTTTGACAGTAACATGTGTCGTAAATTGTGCAATTTAACGACTACCGTACAGTAACTGGTCAAAACTGCTAGGCGCACAGTGAAGTAACACACCATAGTAGCTTCTACGCATTGTCACTTTCGTGACGCCCCTCCCGTGCCTGCAATACTAAACCAGTTGACCACAACTACTACTGCCCGCACAACCGCAATGGAAGAATTCTTGCCCGCCTTTCTCGAACATCTTAATAATTGTGTATGAACTATGTTAGGTTACTCATACCGTGTTTAATACCCAGAGGCTTCTATGCGCGGAACGAACCTGGAGTGCTTTGTACCGTCATGCTCCCAAGGTGAGCACGTTACCCCTTGAGCTATCCTCCTCCTTATAAAGTAAGAATGCCGCCTTAAAAACCAAATTGCCCCGAACTACCGCCGGTTTAGGAGAACAGTTTCTTATCCATTAGGCCACCGGGACCACTCACGTGTGACAACCCACCCAGTGCTGTGCTAACAGAAACCACCCGCCTGATCTGTGTGTTGCGGACAACCTCAGCTCCCAACTTCAACTTTCCCCAAAATGTGTCACCTGGGTGGGCATTAGATCGGTACCCACGTCCGACCCCTAAGGTGCCATATGTAATTTACTCCGCAAGTTCTGCTGCAGCGCTTATTAATGTGCGAAATCGGACCACTACTCCCACAATTATTCCCTAGTTGTATACTCCTACTTAGTTCCACAACGATTGCCCTAACGCAGCTTCGCCCGACTGAGCTGTTGGACTGGACACCCTGCATCAAAAGCACCTAAAACCTTAAACCCCTGCAGCAATTCCCATAAAATCGACCGCCGACCAGCTCCCTTATTGTCGTTTAATACGAGCGCGTACCCCGAGGAGACAGAGACCCCGGAGTGACGTAGACCCAGCGCGGAGATGTCATGACCCAAAACCAAGCCCGAGTAACATTTAGGTTTGCTGTGTTGCAGCACAAAAGTCAATCGGGCTCGCCGCCACACGACCCCACTAGGACCCACATAATGAAGAGGCCATCCAAACCGCTGACGCTGCACCTGGAAACATAACAACGGGTAGCTCGAGTAATGAGGGCAGCCTGCTTCTGCTCTATGTGCCCGCGAAGAAAACAGATACTTTACGACGCGTTTCTTCTCGAGTGGATGTTCCCATTGCCAAACGTTTCTAAAATTCCAGCCCTTTTCCTCTGAACACAGGAACACTTTTTTGATTTATCTCAGTAGCACAGGGGTTATGAACTGAGGAGACCGATCGTCACGGAATTAACCCCATATGCGCCTGCCACCGCTTCAAAAGCGCTAAAACTTAAACCCCTGCAGCAACCCACCTAACCTCGATCGCCGACCCGCTCCCTTACTCTCCTATTAATACAGAGAGCGCACCCAGCTACTTCTGAAGCGACAACAGCGCATATATGGCGCTATATCCACCGGATCACAGACTCACAAACAGCAACCGAAAACGAAGTCCTCCACTTTTGGCGGGCGCCCAGCTGCTGGAAGAGCTGCAAGTGCCCCTGCGCCGGGCACCCGCCGCTTTTATGTCACAAGCCCCGTCTACTTCCTTTGTTGCCCTTCGCGGGCTTTCCCGGGCTCTTGTCGCCCTCTCCTCTGGCTCCTTTGCCGCCCTCTCCCCTGCCCCTGGGGGGGAGGGGCGAGAGAGCGTCCAGGAGGAAGGCCCCTGCCCCGGTTATCGGGGTGCCTCCTCCACTTGCTGCGCTCTCCGTTCGTCACCTTCATGACGCAGACTTCAAGGTGTTGATTTTCAAATCTAAAGCGGTCATGAAGTCTGTGCAAAGATGAGTCAATCTCTGTGCCGCGTTTGGCAGTATGTCATCATCACTATATCATCAGGCTAGGCTAACAGCAGAGAAGGTTTATAGCGCCTGCTCCTCAGGCATGCAAGGCCCTAGAGAGATCGTTTATATATAGGGTAAACAGGACCAGTGCCAGGACACAACATTGGCAGGCAGGCAGACTCCTGTATTGACTTCAAAGTATCCAGTGCACTGCCCCTGCTCCCCAAAGCGAGCGCACGCCTTAGTATCTTTAGGTATCGGCTGGGAAACCCTTCGTAGCCCTCCCGGGCATCCCATAGACCCAAGAAAGAGACTGCGCCCCGCCAGAGACAGACTCAGGGCCTGAGCACAGGTCCCCACCCCAGCTCTAAAGCCCTATTGGGAGCCTGGAAGCACCAAGTGGCTTGAGATCCAATCCTCAGTCCGTCCCAGTACCACACGCCCAGAAACCTTAAATGAGGCGTCCAAGAGTGAAATGGCCTATGGGAAAAAAAAGAGCATGCCGCCCGGCCCCTTATATGCCGCCCCGGACCCTTATATGCCGCCTGGACCCTTATATGCCACCCTGGGCCTTTATATGCCACCTGGACCCTTATATGCCACCTGGACCCTTATATGCCACCCTGGGCCTTTATATGCCACCCCGGCCCCTTATATGCCACCCGGCCCCTTATATGCTGCCCTGGCCCTTTATATGCCACCCCGGCCCCTTATATGCCACCCCGGCCCCTTATATGCCGCCCGGCCCTTTATATGCTGCCCAACCCTTATATGCCGCCCTGGCCCTTTATATGCTGCCCCAGAACCTTATATGCCACCCCGGCCCCTTATATGCCGACCTGGCCCCTTACATGCTGCCCCGGCCCTTTATATGCTGCCCTGACCCTTATTTGCTATCCCGGCCCCTTATATGCCGCCCTGTCCCCTTACATGCCGCCCGGCCCCTTATGTGCCACCCGGCCCTTTATATGCTGCCCCGGACCCTTGTATGCCGCCCTGGCCCCTTACATGCCGCCCCGGCCCCTTATATGCCACCCGGCCCTTTATTTGATGCCCGGGACCCTTACATACCGCCCTGGCCCCTTACATTCCGCCACGGCACCTTATATGCTGCCCCGGCCCCTTACATGCCGCCCTGGCCCTTTATATGCTGCCCGACCCTTATTTGCTACCCCGGCCCCTTATATGCCGCCCTGTCCCCTTACATGCCGCCCGGCCCCTTACATGCCGCCCGGCCCCTTATATGCCACCCGGCCCTTTATATGATGCCCCAGACCCTTATATACCACCCTGGCCCCTTACATGCCGCACTGGCCCCTTACATGCCTCACTGGCCCTTTATATGCTGCCCCAGACCCTTATTTGCCACCCCGGCCCCTTATATGCCGCCCTGGCCCCTTACATTCCGCCCCGGCCCCTTATATGCCACCCGACCCTTTATATGCCACCCTGGCCCCTTACATGCCGCCCTGGCCCCTTACATGCCGCCCCGGCCCCTTACATTCCGCCCCGGCCCCTTACATGCCACCCGGCCCCTTATATGATGCCCCGGACCATTATATACCACCCTGGCCCCTTACATTCTGCCCCGGCCCCTTACATTCTGCCCCGGCCCCTTATATGCTGCCCCGGCCCCTTACATGCTGTCCCGGCCCCTTACATGCCGCCCCGGCCCCTTACATGCCGCCCCGGCCCCTTATATGCCACCCGGCCCTTTATATGCTGCCCCGGACCCTTATATACCACCCTGGCCCCTTACATGCCACCCCAGCCCCTTACATGCTGCCCGGCCCTTTATATGCCACCCGGCCCTTTATATGCTGCCCCGGCCCCTTATATGCCACCCGGCCCCTTATATGCTGCCCGGCCCCTTATATGCCGCCCGGCACTTTATATGCTGCCCCGGACCCTTATATACCACCCTGGCCCCTTACAATGCCTCCGGCCCCTTACATGCTGCCCGGCCCTTTATATGTCACCCAGCCCTTTCTATGCTGCCCCGGCCCCTTATATGCCACCCGGCCCCTTATATGCTGCCCCGGCCCTTTATATGCTTCCCGGCCCTGCTTGTCTCCCCTCTGCAGCTGTCTGCTTCCCTTGGCACCCTCGGGAGAGTCCTCATTGGACCATCTTTCCTTCCCACTTATTATGTGTGTGACATCAAGCTGCAGAGTATTAGTAAAGGACCCCATCAATGGCTTGAACCATTCCAGCACCAATTCGAAGAGGGCGGGGTTGGGGGCTCAGAGTCATCTAGAATAGAGAACGAGATGCAAATGAGTGGGCACTAAATCCTGGTGAAAGGTCATAGGGTCACGCTCAGGCCATGCTCAAGGGTAGATGTGGGCCGCTGGGTGCGTTCCCATTGGCGGAGCATCCGTAGCAGGAAGTGATCCCTGCACACTTCCTGTATTACACCAAGTTCCTTCATCAGGTGCCAGTGCTGGGCATGCATGAACAAGTAGTCACTTATAGAGGACCCTCGAGAGTTTCTAAAGGTCACTGCCCTGGTACAACCGGGAGCGCAGCCCCCATTCCGGCAGCCCCCATTCCGGCAGCGCCGTGCATCCGCCATCCTGGGCTGTGCAATTCCAAAGACCCCAGGGAATCCCTCTCCCAGTCTGATGTTAACATCTCCCCCATTACCAAGACAGTTTTACGGTCCTGCTTCTCAGTGTAGTCGCTTGCAGCAGGTCCTTCCGCCGCCCCCACCTCAGAGGGTAAGACAGGCTAGGGCCTGAGCGGGCAAGTCCCACCTACAATCTCAAAATGCCCGCTCAGCAGCGCCCGCCGTGTGGGCATTTACAGATGTTAATGTCACTGCCGTGGGCCCCACTACATCAGCTTCAGGCCCCACGCATTAGATGGTCCTGGCTACTGGCTACCCCTTGCCCCCCCTGTTCATTACAGACCCATGAGGGCTAGTACAGGAGCCCACACCCAGCAAGTCGTGGCATGGGTGCCTGTGGCGCTGCCCGATGACAGGGCGTGCATGCGGCAGCGTGACGTTGCACGCCGCCGCGTGCAACATAAATAAACGGGGCGTTTCCCGGCCACGTCAGAGCGACCGGGAAGACCGAACCGAGAGGACGTGTCGGAGTGAGTCCTTCGGGGTCTGGGGTTTCCGGGAGGCGCCGGGGGTCGCAAGCAACCCCCAACAGTGGCAACGGCTGGGGGAAACGATGCCTGGGCCTGGCGGTGACTTGACCGGCAATTTTTTTCTTGATGCTCCGAGGTCGTCTTGAGACTTCGCTCCGGCCCGCAGGCCGTGCGTTGCCCACGCGGCTGATGGCCATTTTGCGGATCAGGCCGTGAAACTTCTCTGAGCTCCGGTTTGAGCAGAGAGGTGCATCCAGGCCTAATTTTTGGCAATCCTGTTATACCTGCATGTGATTATGCCCAGTTGGTGATTTTTCATTTTCCTGGGTCTCCTACGTCGAGTGCAAGCAAGGAGGAGGGCTACAATGGCTGGGCCTGCATAGCCCACATTTCTTTCTTGTCCTAATTTTTGGAGCAGTTGGAAGCTGAGGCTTCTCTTCATCTTCTTCATCATCAGACTGGTGGCCCCACTCATCTTCATCCTCTTCATCATCACAGAGGTGTGTTGCAGCAGCTGTTTCTCCAATGGTGCATGCTGGAGTCATTTGGACTTGGTGTTTGAGTTGCGGCCCCTGTCTTCCACGTTGGGGGTGCCTGTGCGCTCGAACTGATGAGTGATACTGAGGACGAGGACGGAGCGGCGGTGCAGCAGCCTCCACGTGCGCCAGCAGCACTTCAAGGTTTGCTGCCTCCAGTGCAGCCGGCACAGCAGCCTCCAGTTGGTCAGGCAGGTCTTCCGGGTCCTCTACTTCCAGCGCAGCCCGCGGCAGCACCTGTTGTTCAGCAGATTCCCCCCGCCATGGCTCAGGTACGTGCCCAGGCGGCTCTGCAGCCCATCCCGGAGTTTGATGTATCGGGCCCGCCTTCCAGTTTGGGGCCCAGATGGAGGAGGTGCGTGGACCGCCTGGACATGTACTTTCGGGCTGCCCAGGTGGTTGATGATGACACCCGGCTGGCAACCATGCTGTACTCGGCAGGTCCCTCTGTCCAAGAGACTTTTGAATCACTTCCGCCGGGGATGGATCCTATGATCAGGCGAAGGCCGCTCTGCAGGCTTACTTTCTGCCTCTCGCCAATGCGGATTATGAACGTTTTGTTATGCTCTCTGCCAAACAGAAAGACGATGAGACTGGACACTTTCTATGGGCGCCTAAGGCGTCTCTCGCTGGCCTGTGCTTGGGGTGATGCTGAGGACATGATCAGGACTATGCTTATCCAGGCGTGTTCATCAGGCAAGCTCAGGTGCCAGGTGTTAAGGGAGACCGGAATCACGCTTCAGCGCATCCTTGAACTGGGGAGGTGCCATGAGGTGTCGGAGGCGAGGGCAGCTAGAATGGATGCCGGGTCGCGCCCCATCAAGACCGAAGAGGTATGTGCGATGTGGCGAGGTGGCATGGGCACCCGAAGACCTGGCGGCAGTCCCCGGGATCGAGCCGGGAGGGCAGGAAAAATCTGCCAAAAATGTGGGTATGACCTTCCCCACCCAGCAGAATGCCCTGCAGATGGAAAGACCTATGGACGGTGTGGGCTACTGGATCATTTCTCGAGGGTATGGAAGGCAGCAATGCCGGTGTTGGTGACGAGGGGCCCGGGGCGGTCCAGTCTCAATCGCCAGGGTCGACCATCCAACGTCGCTCAGGTGGATCAGACTGAGGAGGATGCACAGGTGGAGGAAGCGGAAGAAGAGGAGGAAGAGAACATCTTCTTTGTCTGGAGTGTGGGGATCCTGAAAAGTAAGAACAGGAGACAGCCAAGGTGCGTGGTCGAGGTGAACCGATCTCCAGTCCCGGTCCTCGTGGACACGGGGGCGTCGGTGAATGTAATGGCCCGTGGACACTATGATGCCATGGACAAGCCTCCCAAGCTGGCTGCTCCCAAGGCCCGCATCTTTGCCTTTGGTGGTGTTGACCCTATCCCTCTGGACGGTGTGTTTGTGGCAAAGGTAGAACACGAGGGCTCCCAAATCACAGCACGATTCTACGTGACACCGGTGAGCACCAATACGTTGTTAATTTGTGCTGCAGCAGAGGCCCTCAGCATCGTCAGCTTTGCATACTCTGTCTATTTAGAGGACATTAATGACTTGCTCGAGAAGTATGCCGCACTGTTCAAGGGGATCGGGCAGATGGCCGGTGACCCAGTGAGGTTACACATTGATGAATCGGTGCAGCCCATTGCCCTGAAACATCAAAGGGTACCGTTTCACCTCCGTGAACATGTCGACAAGGAGCTGGACAATTTGGTCAATCTTGACATTATAGAAAAGGTTGAGGGCCCGACGACCTGGGTGTCCCTGATAGTGATGGCACGGAAACCTAAACAACCCGATGCTGTTAGAATCTGCTTCGACATGAGGCTCCCGAACAAGGCCATTAAGAGAGAGAGACACCTCACCCCGACGATCGATGACATCATTGCGGAGGTACAGGGTGTTCGCTTCTTTTCGAAACTGGACCTCCGGGCGGGCTATCACCAGGTTGTCCTCCACCCCGAGTCGAGGTATATTACCACCTCCATGACACACCGAGGGCTATACCGCTATAAGAGACTGAGTTTTGGTGTGTCCTCGGCAGCAGAGGTGTTCCAGAACATTATTCAGGGCGCCCTGGCTGATCTACAGGGCGTTTTGAACATAAGCGACGACATCCTGGTGTTTGCAAGAACGGAAGTTGACCATCTGAGGCGGCTGGCGAAGACACTCGGAAGACTACAATCCTTGGGACTCACCCTCCACAAAGAGAAGTGTGAATTTCTGCGACCATCGATAGAATTCTTGGGCTTTGTATTCAAGGAGGGGGGGTGTCTCCTGATCCCAGGAAGGTGCAGGACATAAAGAAGGCGCAGCCTCTGGAGTCTGTGTCTGAGGTGCAAAGTTTCCTGGGCATGGTTACATATAAAGGGTGCCCTGGCAGCTGAGGACACCATGTCATTTTTCAATCCTGCGTTACCGTCAGAAATCATCGTCGACGCCAGCCCATTCGGCCTGGGCGCCATGCTAACGCAGATTGACAGTGATGGGGGTGTCCGCCCGGTGGCATATGCCAGCAAGGCCCTGTCCGATGCTGAGCAGCGGTACTCGCAGATCGAACGCGAGGCGCTGGCAGTACTTTGGGGATGCCGGCACTTCCGGCTCTACGTCCTTGGACGCCCGTGACGGTGGTGACAGACCACAAGCCGCTGCTTCCCATCCTAGCGGGGTTGTCATCCAAGCCACCGGCACGCATTGAGAGGTGGATGCTCGCCCTTTTGGAATATGGAGTCACCTTGGTGTACCGGCCAGGGGCGAACAACGTGGCAGACTACCTCTCCAGACACCCTGGGGCATCCGCAGGAGAAGACCATGACGCCTGTGCAGAGGAGGCAGAGGAGCACGTCTGGGTGGTGGTGGAGGCGGCCACGCCGAATGCCATGCCTCTTCAGGAGCTGGAGGCAGCTGCAGCAGAGGATGAGTGCTTCAAAATCCTAAGACACTCTATGCAACAGGGCTCCTGGAAGTCGGTGCTGGAGGCTCTGGCAGGGCGCACTCAGGAGGCCAGCACCGGACTTGAGCAGCTATGGAAGGTCCGGGAGGAGTTATCGTTTTCAACATCCGGCCTTCTACTCCGCGGAGATCGGATTGTGGTGCCCCAATCGAAGGTGGACGAGGTGATCGCCCGGCACACCGTGGTCACCAGGGCGCCGCCAAGACCAAGGCACGCCTACAGCTGAAGGTTTGGTTCCCTGAGCTGGAACGCAAGGTGGATGACTTCATGGCGGCCTGTGTTTGGTTCCAGGCGGCATCTCCCCTGCAGCGTGAACCTGCCATAGAGACAATGCCTAGGGGGACGCGCCCTTGGGAAATTGTTCATGCAGACTTTGGGTCCACCACAGTGGGCACCCACTTCCTAGTTCTGGTCGACGAGTACTCTAGGTACCCCGAGGTGAAGTTTGTGGAGTCTGTGGCATTTGAGCACATCGTGGTGGCTGTGGAAAAGGTGTTTGCAACCCATGGGTTCCCACGCACGCTGTGCTCGGACAACGGGGCACCCTTCCAGAGCGAATGCTTCTCGGAGCTGATGGAAAGCTATGGGGTGGTGCACAGGAAGATCATGCCTCTCTGGCCCTGAGCCAATGGTGAAGCAGAACGGCTCATTAGGACTCTAAATAAGACCTTTAGAATTGCTCAGGGGCAGTCACTCCAGAGAGCCCTGTACCAGTTTCTGAGGGTGTACCGCACCACGCCACATGCATCCACTGGAGTGGCCCCGCAGAGGCATTTTTCAAGCGGTGCCCTCGAGGTTTGCTGCCGGAGGTAGGAGAGAAAGAACCTGGGGTGATCAATGACCAACAAGTCGAGATGGACCGGTGGATGAGAATCGAGCAAGAGAACGTTCGGAGAGAGCTTCGCCCACAGCGGCTGGAGCCAGGCGATGAGGTCCTCATTCGAAATAGGCATCCCCATGGAAAGCTCTCCCTACCGTATGAGCCGGAACCGCTGGATGTCGTCGCAGTTCGGGGATCCATGGTGACTGCATCGGATGGCCGGTCTGCGGTAACTCGCAACGTGAGTTTCTTCAAGAAGCTGCGGGATCCAAGAACTGATCCACCTCCTGATCCAGACCCAGGAGAGGTCCCTGAGGATGAAGGGGAAACACCCTGTCTGCTTGAGTCCCAGGCCCAGGGCATGCCCGTGGACAGATCACCCGTGCCGGAGGTGAGCAGGAGGTACCCCCAGAGGGCTGGGCGAGGAAAACCTGCTCACCTCAGCGATTGCGTGTTGGGTCACCTGGCTGATTGTCCTAATGATGAGAACTGTTAAGTAAGGGGACCCGGGTGGATGTCAAGAAAGGGGTGCTTCGAACATGGGGCTTTGTGAGAAGTTATCTATATATTCTGGTTTGGTTTGCAGTGTCTAGTATTAGTATTGTTTATTGTTTTCCAGAAAAAAGGAGGAGTGTGGCGCTGCCTGATGACAGGGCGCGCACATGGCGGCATGATGTTGCACGCCGCCGCGTACAACATAAATAAACGTGGCGTTTCCCGGCCGCATCAGAGCGACCGGGAAGCACGAACCGAGAGGACGTGTCGGAGTGAGTCCTTCGGGGATTACGGGAGGCGCCGGGGGTCACAAGCAACCCCCAACAGTGCCTTTACGGGGGTATTAGGTATCATGATGCACCGTATGCAATGTGTGAGGGTGTGTATTGCCTGAATATGGCAATTCATGGGTGCTGGGCCCCCGTACGCCATTTCCCTATAGGTGACACCATTGCCACTCCTATTTTGCACACCACAAGGTTACTGGTTACATAATTACCAACATTCTGTGACCAAAAAGATGTAGGATTTTTCAAGTTTCAAAAATAATAATTTGCATAACAATGACATCACAAGAAAATACAAAACATAGATTGTTGGCACCATTGAAGTATTCTAAAATACACAACCCATCAAACAGCACAACATGGAAAGATGTTCAAATGTTAAAAATGTATAATTCTAGATGGTAAATTAACACCAAATGCAATTACACAGAAGGTAATCACACAGAGCTGGTAGGCAAGGTTTGCCTCCGCTCTCCAGCAGCAGCAGCCTGGGCAAGTTGAACACTGAATGCCATGGAGACAGATACCCCTCTCAGTCTGATAGGCAGATGCTGTGTGATGGTGTTATGCTCTGCCACTTGCCTTCACTGGTGGTTCACGTAAGGGTTGTACTGGCAAGAGTACAGGACAGAATCACGTAGCTGTAAGGTCAGTGTATTTGTCCTGCAGCCTGCCTTAAAGTCACATAAATGACCTCCCACTGTGAAAAGCAGTAGGATCTGTCACACAAATCTGTAGGTGGTAGGACTGCTTCAAAAGCTGTAGTGTTGGCAAGTATGTGGTTACAGAGCTCACTCAGGGGAAGTTCTTCTGATTTCACTTCCCATGATGCTCTGGGGCGCTTCTTGCTAACTCCCTGTACTGTGTGGCTACAGGGGGGGGGGGGGTCGAGGTGCATAGCTTTTGCTGAAGGACCTCAGAAATCCCGAAACTGGCCCTTGAGTGAACACTGACAGGCCGCTGCCCCCTGTATCCTTCATAGTCCTCCAGCTTGTGCTGTTTAATTATTAAAGTGCCATAATGTTACAGCACAGGCGATCGAAGGGAGGGAACAGAGGGGCGCGAGGGGCAGCCATGGGGAGGCGGTCACTGGCATCTCTAAAGCACCCTTGATGGCTTCAAGCTCGAGGACTTGGGGGAGCGCTGGCGCCCCCGTGTCCTCTGAGGGGGGCACGGGACCAGTAGCACAGTACTTCCTGAATGCCTGTGCATTTACTCCCAGAAAAGGGTCCTTTGGTTTGTACAGACTAGACCCCAGTGTCTCGCCCCATCCCCATCTCGCCCCCAGCCACTCCTGCGCGCCCGTGGCAAGGATTTCTTTAGAGATGAGGCCGTTGTTTGAGTGCGTGACATGCGCGTGACATGTGCGTGACCCGCTTTCTGTGCGGGGGGAACTCCGCCTCCCGATTCCTGCAGCTGAGAGGGATCAGGGGGAGGGGCGGCGTGCAGGGCGCGGGAGGGGTTTTTCCCGCTCCTGTTCGGACGGATGTTCGCATTCCAGGCTGAGAGGCGGGAATTTGTCGGAAAGGGAAACCGAAACCACTTGCAATGCGTCCATAGCTGGCAGATAAACCCCCGTTATGGCAGCGTCCCCCCCACCCCCCGCCCCCCGGGCCCTTCCCAAAGCAGTGACACTAATCAGGCTGAAAAAGAAAAGAGAAAGGGGAAAGGGCCAGTGTGAAAAGGGGGGGGGGGGGCAGGGGAAGGAGGGCTGCCCCACAGCACATCAGGCCGGAGAAAAGGCTGCGTTCTGGGGGACGATTTTCCAAGACAGAGAGGGCGAGTTAAGGGGGTCTCTGGGCAAAACCAGAGGCCCCGCCATCCCCAGCCCAAGCGTGTGCGACCCCCTCCCCCTAAAATGAACTGAGAAGGCCCTGCATGGGGTGGGGAGCATGTTTAGGGCCCAGCCCTGAAAGCACCCGACGACTCAGCATATGCAGGGGTGCCTCTCAAGATGTGTAGGACTGCAACTCCCAGCAGCCTCAGCCATTATAGTCCAGGGTGAGGGATCCTGGGAGTCGTAGTCCGAAATCTCTGCACAAGGCAGATGCCCAATGGCGGCGGGGGGGTGGGGGGGTAGTGTGTTCTGTGCAATATTTTGTATACTACATAAGGCGCCATATATATAACAATAACTACTACTACATGAAAAACATGGAAGTGCAGTGTTTATATTTTCTTTACATTTCTTTTGTTTTGCGGTGGGTTGTGGGATAGATTTCCAATGTAAAATAAATAAATACATGAATACATTAAAAAACAATGTCCAGACGCCCCTTCACAAGATTTCTGACAGGAATCTAGACTGGCAGACGGCTCTCAGCTGGAGTAAAACCACAGCAACTCTATTTCCTAAAATAGAGGTGACAGAGCCCCAGCAATGCACCCTAATGGAGGGGCACTCACTTTAGAAAGCAGCGGCTCCTACCCTGGAGTAACAATGGACGCAAAACGAAAGTAGAAAAACCATATCGAGAAAACCAGCAAAAAGCAACCGGCAAAGTAGTGGCACTGCACCCACTCTAGAGATCTACACAGACACAGAGCGAGATAAAAGTCCTCCAAGCTATAATCAGGCCCACTGTGGCCTACGCCTCTACATAACCAGGCCAAGCTTGACCTGTGCCTCTCTATATTCAGGCCCTCCTTGATCTACGCCTCTCCATAATCAGGTGCACCTTCACATGGGCCTCTCCATGATCAGGCCCACCTTGACGTACGCCTCTCCATATATAGGACCAGCTTGACCTGTGCCTCTCCATAATCAGGCCCTCCTTGACATACGCCTCTCCATTATCAGGCCCTCCTTGATCTACGCCTTTCCATAATCAGGTGCACCTTCACCTGGGCCTCTCCATGATCAGGCCCACCTTGACATACGCCTCTCCATATACAGGACCAGCTTCACTGGTGCCTCTCCATAATCAGGCCCTCCTTGACGTATGCCTCTCCATTATCAGGCCCTCCTTGACATATGTGTTGAGTTCAAGGTTTGGCCACAAATGACTCTGACACTCCAGTGAACTGTTAACTTATTTACTTAAGTTTAGGTACACCAAATACAGTTCTTAGAGTCAGGTAAGTAAAAGGGGACATAGGACACCCACCGGCATCCTCTCTCAGGGCTTACATCCTTGCAACTAACAAACCTGGAACTCACTCATAGATAAACATTCTAAGCCCTGCATTCCATCTCAAGATTCTAGTCACTTGCACCAGATGAATGCAAAGTTAATCACAACATATCTTTCCCCTATAGGGACAACAACAAGAACAGTAAGGTATCGGTGGCAAGATCAATATTTCATCAAAAGATTTGTCCAGTAAAGTCCCACCTGAAAAACAAAAGATTATTCAAAGCATTTCATATATAACCACAACCAACTCCAAAAGGTTTAGACCCTGTCACCACTTCAAAATCTATTAACATTAACATCAATGTCCATCTGTGGATTAAAATTAAAAGTCCACCTGTGGAGAGAACATATTAATATGCCTACATAGAACAGCTAATGATGAACACTGTTATCAACTTAATAACTCTAATGAAGATTTAATAAACACTCAAAACCTTAATATCTTATTTCACTCACACATCACCGCATACATGTCTACCAACATATGCCAAAACAATGGCACCAAAGTCTAGGAACAACATTTTCCTTTTTATACAGACAGTGTAATGGACAGTAGTCCGCTCAACGGTTCACCTCAACCATTGCACCTTTTTACACATGCAAGACATGTAATGGACAGTAGTCCGCTCAACGGTTCACCTCAACCATTGCACCTTTTTACACATGCAACACATGTAATGGACAGTAGTCCGCTCAACGGTTCACCTCAACCATTGCACCTTTTTGCACATGCAAGACATGTAATGGACAGTAGTCCGCTCAACGGTTCACCTCAACCATTGCACCTTTTTACACATGCAACACATGTAATGGACAGTAGTCCGCTCAACGGTTCACCTCAACCATTGCACCTTTTTACACATGCAACACATGTAATGGACAGTAGTCCGCTCAACGGTTCACCTCAACCATTGCACCTTTTTACACATGCAACACATGTAATGGACAGTAGTCCGCTCAACGGTTCACCTCAACCATTGCACCTTTTTGCACATGCAAGACATGTAATGGACAGTAGTCCGCTCAACGGTTCACCTCAACCATTGCACCTTTTTACACATGCAACACATGTAATGGACAGTAGTCCGCTCAACGGTTCACCTCAACCATTGCACCTTTTTACACATGCAACACATGTAATGGACAGTAGTCCGCTCAACGGTTCACCTCAACCATTGCACCTTTTTACACATGCAACACATGTAATGGACAGTAGTCCGCTCAACGGTTCACCTCAACCATTGCACCTTTTTACACATGCAACACATGTAATGGACAGTAGTCCGCTCAACGGTTCACCACAACCATTGCACCTTTTCGCACAATCAACACATGTAATGGACAGTAGTCCGCTCAACGGTTCACCTCAACCATTGCACCTTTTCGCACATGCAACACATGTAATGGACCGTAGTCCGCTCAACGGTTCACCTCAACCATTGCACCTTTTCGCGCATGCAAGACATGTAATGGACAGTAGTCCGCTCAACGGTTCACCACAACCATTGCACCTTTTCACGCATGCAACACATGTAATGGACAGTAGTCCGCTCAACGGTTCACCTCAACCATTGCACCCTTTTACACATGCAACACATGTAATGGACAGTAGTCCGCTCAACGGTTCACCTCAACCATTGCACCTTTTTACACATGCAACACATGTAATGGACAGTAGTCCGCTCAACGGTTCACCACAACCATTGCACCTTTTCACACATGCAACACATGTAATGGACAGTAGTCCGCTCAACGGTTCACCTCAACCATTGCACCCTTTTACACATGCAACACATGTAATGGACAGTAGTCCGCTCAACGGTTCACCTCAACCATTGCACCTTTTTACACATGCAACACATGTAATGGACATTAGTCCGCTCAACGGTTCACCACAACCATTGCACCTTTTCACACATGCAACACATGTAATGGACAGTAGTCCGCTCAACGGTTCACCTCAACCATTGCACCTTTTCACACATGCAACACATGTAATGGACAGTAGTCCGCTCAACGGTTCACCTCAACCATTGCACCTTTTCGCGCATGCAAGACATGTAATGGACAGTAGTCCGCTCAACGGTTCACCACAACCATTGCACCTTTTCACGCATGCAACACATGTAATGGACAGTAGTCCGCTCAACGGTTCACCTCAACCATTGCACCTTTTCACACATGCAACACATGTAATGGACAGTAGTCCGCTCAACGGTTCACCTCAACCATTGCACCTTTTCACACATGCAACACATGTAATGGACAGTAGTCCGCTCAACGGTTCACCTCAACCATTGCACCTTTTCACACATGCAACACATGTAATGGACAGTAGTCCGCTCAACGGTTCACCTCAACCATTGCACCTTTTCACACATGCAACACATGTAATGGACAGTAGTCCGCTCAACGGTTCACCACAACCATTGCACCTTTTCACACATGCAACACATGTAATGGACAGTAGTCCGCTCAACGGTTCACCTCAACCATTGCACCTTTTCACACATGCAACACATGTAATGGACAGTAGTCCGCTCAACGGTTCACCTCAACCATTGCACCTTTTCACACATGCAACACATGTAATGGACAGTAGTCCGCTCAACGGTTCACCTCAACCATTGCACCCTTTTACACATGCAACACATGTAATGGACAGTAGTCCGCTCAACGGTTCACCTCAACCATTGCACCCTTTTACACATGCAACACATGTAATGGACAGTAGTCCGCTCAACGGTTCACCTCAACCATTGCACCCTTTTACACATGCAACACATGTAATGGACAGTAGTCCGCTCAACGGTTCACCACAACCATTGCACCTTTTTACACATGCAACACATGTAATGGACAGTAGTCCGCCTGTGGAGAGAAATATGTTAAACTACATAACTCAATTAAAGAGAGAGACATGTACCTACAACATCACTCTAATAAACTAATATATATCAGCTCTAGTATCTCAACTCTAATCGCCAGCACCTCTGCATTCTCTCCTACTTCACCATTGCATAGAGAGTAACGGAGGAACACAGAGCTCCCATCCCCATCAAACTTCATAACTGAGTCAGGCCTCCCGCTGCAGCACTCATGCCGAACTCCAGGACTCCACTCAAGCCAACCGCAGCAACCTTCGGTTCCAGTCAAAGGTAAGCGCTGACATCAGATAACTTTGTCAGTGATCTCAGCTGCCTTCACTATGACCAATAGCTTGTAGCCTTGGCGCAACAGATGTTTGCACAGTCCATGGGCCCCAGCCCCCTCCCAGATCCATTAACAACTTCCAACTCTTCTGAATGTTTGTACAGTCTCAATTCTCTTAAATGCTTTATGAGAGACTGCCACCTTGAACTTCACCATGCCAATGAATGAATGAACCTTGCTGCTCCAATCAACTTCACAGCTCCTTCTAATAACCATAAGTCTCACAGAGCCCACTGCACTTTACAGCAGACCGTTGTACCTTTCAACACTAGAACTTCTTGTCCCCACTGCCCTTTGCAGCACACCCTTGTCACTGAAGTGCCTCTTCACTGCCCCGTGCAGCACTTCACTGCCCTTGCAGCGCCTCACCTCTTCACAGCACCATGCAGCACTTCACAGCCTCTGCAGCGACCACTCACTGCCTCTTGCAGCGCCTCTTGACTGCCTCTTGCAGCACCTCTTAACTGCATCTTGTAGTGCCTCACTGCCCTTGCAGAATCTCTTCACTGCCTCATGTAGCACCTCTTCACTGCCTCACGCAGCACCTCTTCACTGCCTAATGCAGCACCTCACTGCCCCTGCAGTGCGTCTTCACTGCCTGTTGCAGCACCTCACTGCCTTTGCAGCACTTCTTCATGCAGCGCCTCACTGCCTCTGTAGCATCTCACTGCCCCTAGCAGCGCTTCACTGTCTCTGCAGTGCCTCTTCACTGCCTGTTGCAGCGCCTAACTGTCCTCGCAGCACCTCTTCATGCAGCGCCTCACTGCCTCTGCAACATCTCATTGCCCATTGTAGCGCCTCACTGCCCTGGCAGAACCTCTCCACTGCCTCATGCAGCACCTTTACATCCATAGCTGCTCTGTTATTCCAGTACCTTCGTAGCGCCTCTGTCTGGGCCTTTCTTGCCCCCTCTGCCTCTGTAGCACCTCTGTCTGGACCTCAATTGCCCTCACTGCACTTGCAGTGCCTCACAGCCATCCAGCGCTCTTACCTGAGAGAGGATCACTTCTCGGAGGGGGGGGGGCGGTGGGTGTCTCCCTTTGGTGCTGTCCCCCCAGCACAGCCAGATCCCATCCTCGTCGCCAGTGTTGAGTTCAAGGTTTGGCCACAAATGACTCTGACACTCCAGTGAACTGTTAACTTATTTACTTAAGTTTAGGTACACCAAATACAGTTCTTAGAGTCAGGTAAGTAAAAGGGGACATAGGACACCCACCGGCATCCTCTCTCAGGGCTTACATCCTTGCAACTAACAAACCTGGAACTCACTCATAGATAAACATTCTAAGCCCTGCATTCCATCTCAAGATTCTAGTCACTTGCACCAGATGAATGCAAAGTTAATCACAACAATATGCCTCCCCATTATCAGGCCCTCATTGACGTATGCCTCTCCATAATCAGGCCCAGCTTGACTTGTGCCTCTCCGTGATCAAGCCCACCTTGAAGTATGCCTCTACATAATCAGGCCCACCTTGACCTGTGCCTCTCCATAATCAGGCCCACATGACCTACGCCTCTTAATGATCAGGCCCACCGTGACCTGTGCCTCGCCATAATCAGGCCCACCCTGACCTACACCTCTCCATAATCAGGCCCGCCTTGACCTGTGCCTCTCCATAATCAGGCCCACCTTGACCTGCGCCTCTCCATAATCAGGCCCGCCTTGGCCTGTGCCTCTCCATAATCAGGTGTACCTTGACCTGTGCCTCTCCATGATCAGGCCCACCTTGACGTACGCCTCTCCACATACAGGACCAGCTTCACCGGTGCCTCTCCATTATCAGGCCCAGCTTGAATTGTGCCTCTCCGTGGTGCCTCTCCTTAATCAGGCCCACATGACCTCCGCCTCTCCATAATCAGGTCCGCCATGACCTATGCCTCTCCATAATCAGGCCCACCTGGACCTGTGCCTCTCCATAATCAGGCCCACCTTGCCCTACACCTCTCCATAATCAGGCCCACCTTGGCCTGTGCCTCTCCATAATCAGGCCCGCCTTGACCTACACCTCTCCAGTCTGGAGTGGCGGCTACGGGCGACACCCACTGCAGCATTCTCCATGGAGTCCAAAGCAAGGCACTAGGAATTGCAGCGGGTATCCAGGCTCCCCCCGGAAGGTTCTCCCCCCTGGACAAGGACAGCAGACCTCCATCGCGACCTGGGCATGGAAATGCTGGACAAACATCTCAGAAAACTGAACAAAACATTCTATGAAGCTTTGAAATGGAAAGAAAACCCCTGATCGGGGATCTTGCTGGTACCACCACAAACCCATGTGACCGCTCCCCACAGCCATTGAACGTGTGAACTACTGCACCACCACTGCGTAGCAATGTAACGCAGACCAAGATGTGTTCCTAAACGCGACTTAAATCTTCAACCAGCTACATTGGAGTAATAAGGCGAGAGCAGCGGCATCCAAAAAACACACCGCAAGAACATCTCTGCAGAGAGAAAGAATCCTGCTCGCCAATTTACCAACCACTAATGGCGTAGCGTGTGGTCCCTTGCATTGTGCGTGCACCCCACGGTTAGCTGGGGACCAGACTGGCAGCCCCTTAACACAAGCCCATCAGCGTTCTTTTTTGACCATATTTTATGAGAAAAGGGATTTTATCAATTCGATTTCCTGGCTCCAATTTGTTTTTTCTAATGTTTGTGTCTTTGCTGACGTCCTTCCTCTTGTGGTTCCCCTCTCCTCCTTCCCCAGAGTGGAATAGTGTGTCTTTGCTGATGTCCTTCCTCTTGTGGTCCCCCTCTCCTCCTTCCCGAGAGAGGAATAGTGTGTCTTTGCTGAAGCCCTTCCTCTTGTGGCCCCCCTCTCCTCCTTCCCCACAGTGGAATAGTGTGTCTTTGCTGAAGTCCTTCCTCTTGTGGTCCCCTCTCCTCCTTCCCCAGAGTAGAATAGTGTGTCTTTGCTGATGTCCTTCCTCTTGTGGTCCCCCTCTCCTCCTTCCCCACAATGGAATAGTGTGTCTTTGCTGAAGTCCTTCCTCTTGTGGTCCCCTCTCCTCCTTCCCCAGAGTGGAATAGTGTGTCTTTGCTGATGTCCCTCTTGTGGTCCCCCTCTCCTCCTTCCCGAGAGTGGAATAGTGTGTCTTTGCTGAAGCCCTTCCTCTTGTGGCCCCCCTCTCCTCCTTCCCCACAGTGGAATAGTGTGTCTTTGCTGAAGTCCTTCCTCTTGTGGTCCCCTCTCCTCCTTCCCCAGAGTAGAATAGTGTGTCTTTGCTGATGTCCTTCCTCTTGTGGTCCTCCTCTCCTCCTTCCCCACAGTGGAATAGTGTGTCTTTGCTGAAGTCCTTCCTCTTGTGGTCCCCTCTCCTCCTTCCCCAGAGTGGAATAGTGTGTCTTTGCTCATGTCCTTCCTCTTGTGGTCCCCCTCTCCTCCTTCCCCACAGTGGAATAGTGTGTCTTTGCTGAAGTCCTTCCTCTTGTGGTCCCCTCCCCTCCTTCCCCAGAGTGGAATAGTGTGGCTTTGCTGATGTCCTACCTCTTGTGGCCCCCCTCTCCTCCTCCCCCACAGTGGAATAGTGTGTCTTTGCTGAAGTCCTTCCTCTTGTGGTCCCCTCTCCTCCTTCCCCACAGTGGAATAGTGTGTCTTTGCTGATGTCCTTCCTCTTGTGGTCCCCCTCTCCTCCTCCCCCACAGTGGAATAGTGTGTCTTTGCTGAAGTCCTTCCTCTTGTGGTCCCCTCTCCTCCTTCCCCAGAGTGGAATAGTGTGTCTTTGCCGATGTCCTTCCTCTTGTGGTCCCCCTCTCCTCCTTCCCCACAGTGGAATAGTGTGTCTTTGCTGAAGTCCTTCCTCTTGTGGTCCCCTCCCCTCCTTCCCCAGAGTGGAATAGTGTGGCTTTGCCGATGTCCTTCCTCTTGTGGTCCCCCTCTCCTCCTTCCCCACAGTGGAATAGTGTGTCTTTGCTGAAGTCCTTCCTCTTGTGGTCCCCTCTCCTCCTTACCCCAGAGTGGAATAGTGTGTCTTTGCTGATGTCCTTCCTCTTGTGGTCCCCCTCTCCTCCTTCCCCACAGTGGAATAGTGTGTCTTTGCTGAAGTCCTTCCTCTTGTGGTCCCCTCTCCTCCTTCCCCAGAGTGGAATAGTGTGTCTTTGCTGATGTCCTTCCTCTTGTGGTCCCCCTCTCCTCCTTCCCCACAGTGGAATAGTGTGTCTTTGCTGAAGTCCTTCCTCTTGTGGTCCCCTCTCCTCCTTCCCCAAAGTGGAATAGTGTGTCTTTGCTGAAGTCCTTCCTCTTGTGGTCCCCTCCCATCATTCCCCAGAGTGGAATAGTGTGGCTTTGCTGATGTCCTTCCTCTTATGGTCCACCTCTCCTCCTTCCCCACAGTGGAATAGTGTGTCTTTGCTGAAGTCCTTCCTCTTGTGGTCCCCTCTCCTCCTTCCCCAGAGTGGAATAGTGTGTCTTTGCTGATGTCCTTCCTCTTGTGGTCCCCCTCTCCTCCTTCCGCCACAGTGGAATAGTGTGTCTTTGCTGAAGTCCTTCCTCTTGTGGTCCCCTCCCCTCCTTCCCCAGAGTGGAATAGTGTGGCTTTGCTGATGTCCTTCCTCTTGTGGTCCCCCTCTCCTCCTTCCCCACAGTGGAATAGTGTGTCTTTGCTGAAGTCCTTCCTCTTGTGGTCCCCTCCCCTCCTTCCCCAGAATGGAATAGTGTGGCTTTGCTGGTGTCCTTCCTCTTGTGGTCCCCCTCTCCTCCTTCCCCACAGTGGAATAGTGTGTCTTTGCTGAAGTCCTTCCTCTTGTGGTCCCCTCTCCTCCTTCCCCAGAATGGAATAGTGTGGCTTTGCTGGTGTCCTTCCTCTTGTGGTCCCCCTCTCCTCCTTCCCCACAGTGGAATAGTGTGTCTTTGCTGAAGTCCTTCCTCTTGTGGTCCCCTCTCCTCCTTCCCCAGAGTGGAATAGTGTGTCTTTGCTGATGTCCTTCCTCTTGTGTCCCCCCTCTCTTCCTTCCCCACAGTGGAATAGTGTGTCTTTGCTGAAGTCCTTCCTCTTGTGGTCCCCTCTCCTCCTTACCCCAGAGTGGAATAGTGTGTCTTTGCTGATGTCCTTCCTCTTGTGGTCCCCCTCTCCTCCTTCCCCACAGTGGAATAGTGTGTCTTTACTGAAGTCCTTCCTCTTGTGGTCCCCTCTCCTCCTTCCCCAGAGTGGAATAGTGCGTCTATGCTGATGTCCTTCCTCTTATGGTCCCCCTCTCCTCCTTCCCCACAGTGGAATAGTGTGTCTTTGCTGAAGTCCTTCCTCTTGTGGTCCCCTCCCCTCATTCCCCAGAGTGGAATAGTGTGGCTTTGGTGATGTCCTTCCTCTTGTGGTCCACCTCTCCTCCTTCCCCACAGTGGAATAGTGTGTCTTTGCTGAAGTCCTTCCTCTTGTGGTCCCCTCTCCTCCTTCCCCAGAGTGGAATAGTGTGTCTTTGCTGATGTCCTTCCTCTTGTGGTCTCCCTCTCCTCCTTCCGCCACAGTGGAATAGTGTGTCTTTGCTGAAGTCCTTCCTCTTGTGGTCCCCTCCCCTCCTTCCCCAGAGTGGAATAGTGTGGCTTTGCTCATGTCCTTCCTCTTGTGGTCCCCCTCTCCTCCTTCCCCAGAGTGGAATAGTGTGTCTTTGCTGAAGTCCTTCCTCTTGTGGTCCCCTCTCCTCCTTCCCCAGAGTGGAATAGTGTGGCTTTGCTCATGTCCTTCCTCTTGTGGTCCCCCTCTCCTCCTTCCACAGTGGAATAGTGTGTCTTTGCTGAAGTCCTTCCTCTTGTGGTCCCCTCCCCTCCTTCCCCAGAGTGGAATAGTGTGGCTTTGCTGATGTCCTTCCTCTTGTGGCCCCCCTCTCCTCCTTCCCCACAGTGGAATAGTGTGTCTTTGCTGAAGTCCTTCCTCTTGTGGTCCCCCTCTCCTCCTTCCCCACAGTGGAATAGTGTGTCTTTGCTGAAGTCCTTCCTCTTGTGGTCCCCTCTCCTCCTACCCCAGAGTGGAATAGTGTGTCTTTGCTCATGTCCTTCCTCTTGTGGTCCCCCTCTCCTCCTTCCCCACAGTGGAATAGTGTGTCTTTGCTGAAGTCCTTCCTCTTGTGGTCCCCTCCCCTCCTTCCCCAGAGTGGAATAGTGTGGCTTTGCTGATGTCCTTCCTCTTGTGGTCCTCCTCTCCTCCTTCCCCACAGTGGAATAGTGTGTCTTTGCTGAAGTCCTTCGTCTTGTGGTCCCCTCCCCTCCTTCCCCAGAGTGGAATAGTGTGGCTTTGCTGATGTCCTTCCTCTTGTGGTCCCCCTCTCCTCCTTCCCCACAGTGGAATAGTGTGTCTTTGCTGAAGCCCTTCCTCTTGTGGTCCCCTCTCCTCCTTCCCCAGAGTGGAATAGTGTGTCTTTGCTGATGTCCTTCCTCTTGTGGTCCCCTCTCCTCCTTCCCCAGATTGGAATAGTGTGTCTGTGCTGAAGTCCTTCCTCTTGTGGTCCCCCTCTCCTCCTTCCCCACAGTGGAATAGTGTGTCTTTGCTGATGTCCTTCCTCTTGTGGTCCCCCTCTCCTCCTCCCCCACAGTGGAATAGTGTGTCTTTGCTGAAGTCCTTCCTCTTGTGGTCCCCTCTCCTCCTTCCCCAGAGTGGAATAGTGTGTCTTTGCCGATGTCCTTCCTCTTGTGGTCCCCCTCTCCTCCTTCCCCACAGTGGAATAGTGTGTCTTTGCTGAAGTCCTTCCTCTTGTGGTCCCCTCCTTCCCCAGAGTGGAATAGTGTGGCTTTGCTGATGTCCTTCCTCTTGTGGTCCCCCTCTCCTCCTTCCCCACAGTGGAATAGTGTGTCTTTGCTGAAGTCCTTCCTCTTGTAGTCCCCTCTCCTCCTTACCCCAGAGTGGAATAGTGTGTCTTTGCTGATGTCCTTCCTCTTGTGGCCCCCCTCTCCTCCTTCCCCACAGTGGAATAGTGTGTCTTTGCTGAAGTCCTTCCTCTTGTGGTCCCCTCTCCTCCTTCCCCAGAGTGGAATAGTGTGTCTTTGCTGATGTCCTTCCTCTTGTGGTCCCCCTCTCCTCCTTCCCCACAGTGGAATAGTGTGTCTTTGCTGAAGTCCTTCCTCTTGTGGTCCCCTCCCCTCATTCCCCAGAGTGGAATAGTGTGGCTTTGCTGATGTCCTTCCTCTTGTGGTCCACCTCTCCTCCTTCCCCACAGTGGAATAGTGTGTCTTTGCTGAAGTCCTTCCTCTTGTGGTCCCCTCTCCTCCTTCCCCAGAGTGGAATAGTGTGTCTTTGCTGATGTCCTTCCTCTTGTGGTCCCCCTCTCCTCCTTCCGCCACAGTGGAATAGTGTGTCTTTGCTGAAGTCCTTCCTCTTGTGGTCCCCTCCCCTCCTTCCCCAGAGTGGAATAGTGTGGCTTTGCTGATGTCCTTCCTCTTGTGGTCCCCCTCTCCTCCTTCCCCACAGTGGAATAGTGTGTCTTTGCTGAAGTCCTTCCTCTTGTGGTCCCCTCTCCTCCTTCCCCAGAATGGAATAGTGTGGCTTTGCTGGTGTCCTTCCTCTTGTGGTCCCCCTCTCCTCCTTCCCCACAGTGGAATAGTGTGTCTTTGCTGAAGTCCTTCCTCTTGTGGTCCCCTCTCCTCCTTCCCCAGAATGGAATAGTGTGGCTTTGCTGGTATCCTTCCTCTTGTGGTCCCCCTCTCCTCCTTCCCCAGAGTGGAATAGTGTGTCTTTGCTGATGTCCTTCCTCTTGTGTTCCCCCTCTCCTCCTTCCCCACAGTGGAATAGTGTGTCTTTGCTGAAGTCCTTCCTCTTGTGGTCCCCTCTCCTCCTTACCCCAGAGTGGAATAGTGTGTCTTTGCTGATGTCCTTCCTCTTGTGGTCCCCCTCTCCTCCTTCCCCACAGTGGAATAGTGTGTCTTTGCTGAAGTCCTTCCTCTTGTGGTCCCCTCTCCTCCTTCCCCAGAGTGGAATAGTGTGTCTATGCTGATGTCCTTCCTCTTGTGGTCCCCCTCTCCTCCTTCCCCACAGTGGAATAGTGTGTCTTTGCTGAAGTCCTTCCTCTTGTGGTCCCCTCCCCTCATTCCTCAGAGTGGAATAGTGTGGCTTTGCTGATGTCATGTCTCTTGTGGTCCACCTCTCCTCCTTCCCCACAGTGGAATAGTGTGTCTTTGCTGAAGTCCTTCCTCTTGTGGTCCCCTCTCCTCCTTCCCCAGAGTGGAATAGTGTGTCTTTGCTGATGTCCTTCCTCTTGTGGTCCCCCTCTCCTCCTTCCCCCACAGTGGAATAGTGTGTCTTTGCTGAAGTCCTTACTCTTGTGGTCCCCTCCCCTCCTTCCCCAGAGTGGAATAGTGTGGCTTTGCTGATGTCCTTCCTCTTGTGGTCCCCCTCTCCTCCTTCCCCACAGTGGAATAGTGTGTCTTTGCTGAAGTCCTTCCTCTTGTGGTCCCCCTCTCCTCCTTCCCGAGAGTGGAATAGTGTGTCTTTGCTGATGTCCTTCCTCTTGTGGTCCCCCTCTCCTCCTTCCCCACAGTGGAATAGTGTGTCTTTGCTGAAGTCCTTCCTCTTGTGGTCCCCTCTCCTCCTTCCCCAGAGTAGAATAGTGTGTCTTTGCTGATGTCCTTCCTCTTGTGGTCCCCCTCTCCTCCTTCCCCACAGTGGAATAGTGTGTCTTTGCTGAAGTCCTTCCTCTTGTGGTCCCCTCTCCTCCTTCCCCACAGTGGAATATTTCATTCTTCCCATTACACCTTTCCTCTGAAAAATACAGTGGCTCCCTAAAACACTGTCCGTTTTTGGGCCAGTGTTTTAATTGAAATTCAGAAAAGTTGGTGCAGGTGTCAGAGGCTCACGGTGAGCGTTTTTCGATAGCCATGGCTATAGGGCCCTGGGGCTGGAGGATGACAGTAGCAACATGGCAGGACTCCCGTGGGAATTCCCCCCCCCCCCCCCCCACGCGCCTCTCCCAGCTGCTTGGGGGAGTCCAGAGAAACTCAACCTCCTCAGAAATTCCATTCACTTCCGTGGTTATATTCATTTATGGGTTTTTCCACTGCCCAAGTGTGGCCTCATTTGGGTGATGGACACATCCCAAAAATAGGATCTGCTTCCCCCATTTCCCCACCACCCTTTGAGTGAGCTGAGAACTCTTTTCTTTGTCTACTTTCAGGGATCTACGAGATTACTGCGCAGAGCAAAAATACGGAATCCAAAATTGTCGAATTCGAAAATCGCGCAACACAGTGACCACATAAATCACTTTCTCTGCATCCCGCACCCCCCTAACCCTTCCCCCTAGTTCCGCTACTCTATCCCTGCAGCGTCTGTTCCCTCCCACTAATGTGGGTCGGAGCTTACGCCGCAGGGGCCTTTCTCCTTTTTCATTTTACTTTATTGTCCGCCGCATTCATTCTCATGATGCCAACTTGTGGCCAATGGGTTTCCTTTCACATGTCTTTGGATCGGGCCATCTTACACAACCATGTCCACCCACATTAGCGCATCAGATGCAGGAGATTCTCGCTCTTACAACCAGATTGTACAATCTTCCAGAGGGTATTAGCAGTAACGCCATGAGCTTGTAGTCCTCGGCCTACACTGGACCATTGAGGTGATGATGGATGATATTTTAATGGGTGGGAAGCTGGTATCAAGACAAGCTTATCCGCACCTGGTTGTTCAGTCTGTGTGCTGCTAACGTAGGTAGGAAAATTACTGACGGGTGTTAGAAGCCAACCAATCGTAGGGGACCACGTAGATGGGGGTCCTATAGTGTGTGTAGCCAATGGGACGTAGTACATTTAGCGACGTTCATAGTGGCCATTTTGAAGGGAGGGCTTAGTTGCCCCACCTGATGTTAACTATCCAATTATCTCTTTCTGTTACTCCATATAGATATAGAACCAATGCTTAGCTATTCCCGATAGGTTTTAGTAGTTAGACACGTAGGATGACGTTGGTAATGACGCAGGTCAGCACGTCAGTGATGACCACTTTTGGGTACAAAAGCCCAACTTTTGTATGAAGTAGTTAGAGTCAGAGTATCGAGCGATTGATGATGTTCGTTGTACTCCCTGTTTTAAGATATTTGATATTAAAACAGATGAACTTTGCCTATTTGTGTCGTCTTGATTATTGATGTTTGAATAGAATCTGAATCCCCATCTATTTCCAGGGTACCGCTACTCATCTTAAAGGGCTGGAAGCCTCCAGTTCACATGTATTAGCAGTAACGCCCTGAGCGTGTAGTCCTCGGCCTACACCGGGTGTTAGCAGTAACGCCCTGAGGTTGTTGTCGGCGGTCTACACCGTGTGTTAGCAGTAACGCCCTGAGCTTGTAGTCCTCGATCTACACTGTGTGTTAGCAGTAATGCCCTGAGCGTATAGTCCTCGACCTCCACCGTGTGTTAGCAGTAACACCCTGTGCCTGTAGTCCTCAGTCTACACCGTGTGTTAGCAGTTACGCCCTGAGCCTGTAGTCCTCTGCCTACACCGTGTGCTAGCAGTAACCCTCTGAGCTTGTAGTCCTCGGTCTACACCGTGTGTTAGCAGTAACGCCCTGCGCTTGTAATCCTTGGCCTACACCGGGTGTTAGCAGCAATGCCCTGAGCCTGCAGTCCTCTGCCTACACCGGGTGTTAGCAGTAACACCCTGAGCGTGTAGTCCTCGGCCTACACCATGTGTTAGCAGCAACGCCCCGAGCTGGTAGTCCTCGGCCTACACCTTGTGTTAGCAGTAATGCCCTGAGCTTGTAGTCCTAGGCCTAAACTGTGTGTTAGCAGTAATGCCCTGAGGTTGTAGTCCTCGGCCTACACAGTGTGCTAGCAGTAATGCCCTGAGGTTGTAGTCCTCAGCCTACACCGTGTGTTAGCAGTAATGCCCTGAGCTTGTAGTCCTTGGTCTAAACGTCTGTTAGCAATAACGCCCTGAGCTTGTGGTCCTCGGCCTACACCGTGTGTTACAAGTAACGCCCTGAGCGTGTAGTCCTCTGCCTACACAGGGTGTTAGCAGTAATGCCCTGAGCCTGTAGTCCTCGATCTACACCATGTGTTAGCAGTAACTCCCTGAGCCTGTAGTCCTCAGGCTACACCGTGTGTTAGCAGTAACACCCTGAGCGTGTAGTCCTCGGCCTACACCGTCACTTAGCAGTAACGCCCTGAGCCTGTAGTCCTCAGCCTACACAGTGAGTTAGCAGTAACGCCCCAAGCTTTTAGTCTTCGGCCTGCACCATGTGTTAGCGTAACGCCCTGAGCCTATAGTCCTCGGCCTACACTGTGTGTTAGCAGTAACGCCCTGAGCCTGTAGTCCTCGGCCTACACCGTGTGTTAGCAGTAACGCCCTGAGCTTGTAGTCCTCGGCCTGCACTGGGTGTTAGCAGTAACACCCAGAGCGTGTAGTCCTCAGCCTGCACCGTGTGTTAGCAGTAATGCCCTGAGCCTGTAGTCCTCGGCCTACACTGTGTGTTAGCAGTAAAGCCCTGAGCCTGTAGTCCTCGGCCTACACTGTGTGTTAGCAGTGACACCCTGAGCGTGTAGTCCGCGGCCTATACTGTGTGTTAGCAGTAACACCCTGAGCTTGTAGTCCTCGGCCTACACTGTGTGTTAGCAGTAATGCCCTGAGCTTGTAGTCCTTGGTCTAAATGTCTGTTAGCAATAACGCCCTGAGCTTGTGGTCCTCTGCCTACACCGTGTGTTAGCAGTAACTCCCTGAGCCTCTAGTCCTCGGCCTCCACCGTGTGTTAGCAGTAACGCCCTGAGCATGTAGCCCTCGGCCTACACTGTGTGTTACCAGTAACGCCCTGAGCGTGTAGTCCTCTGCCTACACCGTGTGTTAGCAGTAACTCCCTGAGCCTGTAGTCCTCGGCCTACACTGTGTGTTAGCAGTAACGCCCTGAGCATGTAGTCCTCGATCTACACCCTATGTTAGCAGTAACACCCTGAGCCTCTAGTCCTCGGCCTACACTGTGTGTTAGCAGTAACGCCCTGAGCGTGTAGTCCTCTGACTACACCGTGTGTTAGCAGTAACGCCCTGAGCGTGTAGTCCTCTGCCTACACCGTGTGTTAGCAGTAACTCTCTGAGCCTGTAGTCCTCGGCCTACACTGTGTGTTAGCAGTAATGCCCTGAGCTTGTAGTCCTCGATCTACACCCTGTGTTAGCAGTAACGCCCTGAGCCTGTAGTCCTTGGTCTCCACCCTGTGTTAGCAGTAACGCCCTGAGCCTGTTATCCTCAGCCTACACCGTGTGTTAGCAGTAAAGCCCTCAGCCTGTAGTCCTCGGCCTATACTGTGTGTTAGCAGTAACGCCCTGAGCTTGTAGTCCTCGGCCTACACTGTAAGTAAGCAGTAACACCCTTAGAGTGTAGTCTTCTGCCTACACCGGGTGTTAGCAGTAACTCCCTGAGCATGTAGTCCTCGGCCTACACCGTGTGTTAACAGTAATGCCCTGCGCCTGTAGTCCTCGGCCTATACTGTGTGTTAGCAGTAAAGCCCTCAGCCTGTAGTCCTCGGCCTATACTGTGTGTTAGCAGTAACGCCCTGAGCTTGTAGTCCTCGGCCTACACTGTAAGTAAGCAGTAACACCCTTAGAGTGTAGTCTTCTGCCTACACCGGGTGTTAGCAGTAACGCCCTGAGCATGTAGTCCTCGGCCTACACCGTGTGTTAACAGTAACGCACTGAGCCTGTAGTCCTTGGCCTTAACCATGTGTTAGCAGTAATGCCCTGAGCTTGTACTCCTCAGTCTACACGATGTGTTAGCAGTAACACCCTGAGCCTGTTATCTTCGGCCTACACCGTGTGTTAGCAGTAACGCCCTGAGCCTGCAGTCCTTGGCCCATACTGTGTCTTATCAGTAACGCCCTGAGCCTGTAGTCCTCGGCCTACACTGTGTGTTAGCAGTAACGCCCTGTGCTTGTCCTAGGCCTACACTGTATGTAAGCAGTAACGCCCTGAGCTTTTAGTCTTCTGCCTACACTGCGTGTTAGCAGTAACGCCCTGAGTCTGTATTCCTCGATCTACACCGTGTGTTAGCATTAACTCCCTGAGCCTATAGTCCTTGGCCTACACCGTGTGTTAGCAGTAACGCCCTGAGCTTGTAGTCCTCGGTCTACACTGTGTGTTAGAAGTAATTCCGTGACCTTGTAGTCCTCAGTCTACACCCTGCGTTAGCAGTAACACCCTGAGCCTGTAGTCATCGGCCTACATTGATTGTTAGCAGTAATGCCCTGAGTGTGTAGTCCTCTGCCTACACCGGGTGTTAGAAGTAACTCCCTGAGCCTGTAGTCCTGTAGTTACACGTGTGTTAGCAGTAACGCCCTGAGCATGTAGTCCTCAACCTACACTGTGTGTTAGCAGTAACGCCCTGAGTGTGTAGTCCTCTGCCTACACCCTGTGTTAGCTGTAACTCCCTGAGCTTGTGGTCCTTGGTCTACACTGTGTGTTATCAGTAACTCCCTGAGCCTGTAGTCCTTGGCCGACACTGTGTGTTAGTAGTAAAGACCTGAGCATGTAGTCCTCTGCACACACTATGTGTTAGCAGGAACTCCCTGAGCCTGTAGTCCTCGGCTTACACTGTGTGTTAGCAGTAACACCCTGAGCCTGTAGTCTTCGACCTACACCATGTGTTAGCAGTAACGCCCTGAGCTTGCGGTCCTCGGCCTACACCGTGTGTTAGCAGTAACGCCCTGAATTTGTAGTCGTCTGCCTACACCATGTTAGCAGTAACGCCCTGAGCGTGTAGTCCTCTGCCTACACCATGTGTTAGCAGTAACTCCCTGAGCCTTTAGCCCTCGGGCTACACCGTGTGTTAGCAGTAACACTCTGAGCCTGTAGTCCTCGATCTATACCGTGTGTTAGCAGTAACGCCCTGAGCTTTTAGTCCTCGACATACACCGTGTGTTAGCAGTAACGCCCTGTGCCTGTAGTCCTCAGTCTACACCGTGTGTTAGCAGTTACGCCCTGAGCCTGTAGTCCTCTGCCTACACCGTGTGCTAGCAGTAACCCTCTGAGCTTGTAGTCCTCGGTCTACACCGTGTGTTAGCAGTAACGCCCTGCGCTTGTAATCCTTGGCCTACACCGGGTGTTAGAAGCAATGCCCTGAGCCTGCAGTCCTCTGCCTACACCGGGTGTTAGCAGTAACACCCTGAGCGTGTAGTCCTCGGCCTACACCGTGTGTTAGCAGCAACGCCCCGAGCTGGTAGTCCTCGGCCTACACCTTGTGTTAGCAGTAATGCCCTGAGCTTGTAGTCCTAGGCCTAAACTGTGTGTTAGCAGTAATGCCCTGAGGTTGTAGTCCTCGGCCGACACAGTGTGCTAGCAGTAATGCCCTGAGGTTGTAGTCCTCAGCCTACACCGTGTGTTAGCAGTAATGCCCTGAGCTTGTAGTCCTTGGTCTAAACGTCTGTTAGCAATAACGCCCTGAGCTTGTGGTCCTCGGCCTACACCGTGTGTTACAAGTAACGCCCTGAGCGTGTAGTCCTCTGCCTACACAGGGTGTTAGCAGTAATGCCCTGAGCCTGTACTCCTCGATCTACACCATGTGTTAGCAGTAACTCCCTGAGCCTGTAGTCCTCAGGCTACACCGTGTGTTAGCAGTAACACCCTGAGCGTGTAGTCCTCGGCCTACACCGTCACTTAGCAGTAACGCCCTGAGCCTGTAGTCCTCAGCCTACACAGTGAGTTAGCAGTAACGCCCCAAGCTTTTAGTCTTCGGCCTGCACCATGTGTTAGCGTAACGCCCTGAGCCTATAGTCCTCGGCCTACACTGTGTGTTAGCAGTAACGCCCTGAGCCTGTAGTCCTCGGCCTACACCGTGTGTTAGCAGTAACGCCCTGAGCTTGTAGTCCTCGGCCTGCACTGGGTGTTAGCAGTAACACCCAGAGCGTGTAGTCCTCAGCCTGCACCGTGTGTTAGCAGTAATGCCCTGAGCCTGTAGTCCTCGGCCTACACTGTGTGTTAGCAGTAAAGCCCTGAGCCTGTAGTCCTCGGCCTACACTGTGTGTTAGCAGTGACACCCTGAGCGTGTAGTCCGCGGCCTATACTGTGTGTTAGCAGTAACACCCTGAGCTTGTAGTCCTCGGCCTACACTGTGTGTTAGCAGTAATGCCCTGAGCTTGTAGTCCTTGGTCTAAATGTCTGTTAGCAATAACGCCCTGAGCTTGTGGTCCTCTGCCTACACCGTGTGTTAGCAGTAACTCCCTGAGCCTCTAGTCCTCGGCCTCCACCGTGTGTTAGCAGTAACGCCCTGAGCATGTAGCCCTCGGCCTACACTGTGCGTTAGAAGTAACACCCTGAGCGTGTAGTCCTCTGCCTACACCGTGTGTTAGCAGTAACTCCCTGAGCCTGTAGTCCTCGGCCTACACTGTGTGTTAGCAGTAACGCCCTGAGCATGTAGTCCTCGATCTACACCCTATGTTAGCAGTAACACCCTGAGCCTCTAGTCCTCGGCCTACACTGTGTGTTAGCAGTAACGCCCTGAGCGTGTAGTCCTCTGACTACACCGTGTGTTAGCAGTAACGCCCTGAGCGTGTAGTCCTCTGCCTACACCGTGTGTTAACAGTAACGCCCTGAGCCTGTAGTCCTTGGCCTTAACCATGTGTTAGCAGTAATGCCCTGAGCTTGTACTCCTCAGTCTACACGATGTGTTAGCAGTAACACCCTGAGCCTGTTATCTTCGGCCTACACCGTGTGTTAGCAGTAACGCCCTGAGCCTGCAGTCCTTGGCCCATACTGTGTGTTATCAGTAACGCCCTGAGCCTGTAGTCCTCGGCCTACACTGTGTGTTAGCAGTAACGCCCTGAGCTTGTCCTAGGCCTACACTGTATGTAAGCAGTAACGCCCTGAGCTTTTAGTCTTCTGCCTACACTGCGTGTTAGCAGTAACGCCCTGAGTCTGTATTCCTCGATCTACACCGTGTGTTAGCATTAACTCCCTGAGCCTATAGTCCTTGGCCTACACCGTGTGTTAGCAGTAACGCCCTGAGCTTGTAGTCCTCGGTCTACACTGTGTGTTAGAAGTAATTCCGTGACCTTGTAGTCCTCGGTCTACACCCTGCGTTAGCAGTAACACCCTGAGCCTGTAGTCATCGGCCTACATTGATTGTTAGCAGTAATGCCCTGAGTGTGTAGTCCTCTGCCTACACCGGGTGTTAGAAGTAACTCCCTGAGCCTGTAGTCCTGTAGTTACACGTGTGTTAGCAGTAACGCCCTGAGCGTGTAGTCCTCGACCTACACTGTGTGTTAGCAGTAACGCCCTGAGTGTGTAGTCCTCTGCCTACACCCTGTGTTAGCTGTAACTCCCTGAGCTTGTGGTCCTTGGTCTACACTGTGTGTTATCAGTAACTCCCTGAGCCTGTAGTCCTTGGCCGACACTGTGTGTTAGTAGTAAAGACCTGAGCATGTAGTCCTCTGCACACACTATGTGTTAGCAGGAACTCCCTGAGCCTGTAGTCCTCGGCTTACACTGTGTGTTAGCAGTAACACCCTGAGCCTGTAGTCTTCGACCTACACCATGTGTTAGCAGTAACGCCCTGAGCTTGCGGTCCTCGGCCTACACCGTGTGTTAGCAGTAACGCCCTGAATTTGTAGTCCTCTGCCTACACCATGTTAGCAGTAACGCCCTGAGCGTGTAGTCCTCTGCCTACACCATGTGTTAGCAGTAACTCCCTGAGCCTTTAGTCCTCGGGCTACACCGTGTGTTAGCAGTAACACTCTGAGCCTGTAGTCCTCGATCTATACCATGAGTTAGCAGTAACGCCCTGAGCCAGTAGTCCTCGGCCTACACAGTGCGTTAGCAGTAACACCCTGAGCGTTTATTCCTCTGCCTACACCGTGTGTTAGCAGTAACTCCCTGAGCCTGTAGTCCTCGGCCTACACCATGTGTTAGCAGTAACACCCTGAGCCTGTAGTCCTCGATCTACACCATGTGTTAGCAGTAACGCCCTGAGCTTGTAGTCCTCGGCCTACACCGTTTGTTAGCAGTAACTACCTCATCCTGTAGTCCTCGGCCTACACCGTGTGTTAGCAGTAACACCCTGAGGGTGTAGTCCTCGGCCTACACCGTGAGTTAGCAGTAACACCCTGAGCTTGTAAGACTCGGTCTACACGGTGTGTTAGCAGTAACTCCCTGAGCCTGTAGTCCTCGGCCTACACCATATGTTAGCAGTAACACCCTGAGCCTGTAGTCCTCGATCTACACCATGTGTTAGCAGTAACGCCCTGAGCTTGTAGTCCTCGGCCTACACCGTGTGTTAGCAGTAACTACCTCATCCTGTAGTCATCGGCCTACACCGTGTGTTAGCAGTAACACCCTGAGGGTGTAGTCCTCGGCCTACACCGTGAGTTAGCAGTAATGCCCTGAGTGTGTAGTCCTCTGCCTACACCGGGTGTTAGAAGTAACTCCCTGAGCCTGTAGTCCTGTAGTTACACGTGTGTTAGCAGTAACGCCCTGAGCGTGTAGTCCTCGACCTACACTGTGTGTTAGCAGTAACGCCCTGAGTGTGTAGTCCTCTGCCTACACCCTGTGTTAGCTGTAACTCCCTGAGCTTGTGGTCCTTGGTCTACACTGTGTGTTATCAGTAACTCCCTGAGCCTGTAGTCCTTGGCCGACACTGTGTGTTAGTAGTAAAGACCTGAGCATGTAGTCCTCTGCACACACTATGTGTTAGCAGGAACTCCCTGAGCCTGTAGTCCTCGGCTTACACTGTGTGTTAGCAGTAACACCCTGAGCCTGTAGTCTTCGACCTACACCATGTGTTAGCAGTAACGCCCTGAGCTTGCGGTCCTCGGCCTACACCGTGTGTTAGCAGTAACGCCCTGAATTTGTAGTCCTCTGCCTACACCATGTTAGCAGTAACGCCCTGAGCGTGTAGTCCTCTGCCTACACCATGTGTTAGCAGTAACTCCCTGAGCCTTTAGTCCTCGGGCTACACCGTGTGTTAGCAGTAACACTCTGAGCCTGTAGTCCTCGATCTATACCATGAGTTAGCAGTAACGCCCTGAGCCAGTAGTCCTCGGCCTACACAGTGCGTTAGCAGTAACACCCTGAGCGTTTATTCCTCTGCCTACACCGTGTGTTAGCAGTAACTCCCTGAGCCTGTAGTCCTCGGCCTACACCATGTGTTAGCAGTAACACCCTGAGCCTGTAGTCCTCGATCTACACCATGTGTTAGCAGTAACGCCCTGAGCTTGTAGTCCTCGGCCTACACCGTTTGTTAGCAGTAACTACCTCATCCTGTAGTCCTCGGCCTACACCGTGTGTTAGCAGTAACACCCTGAGGGTGTAGTCCTCGGCCTACACCGTGAGTTAGCAGTAACACCCTGAGCTTGTAAGACTCGGTCTACACGGTGTGTTAGCAGTAACTCCCTGAGCCTGTAGTCCTCGGCCTACACCATATGTTAGCAGTAACACCATGAGCCTGTAGTCCTCGATCTACACCATGTGTTAGCAGTAACGCCCTGAGCTTGTAGTCCTCTGCCTACACCGTGTGTTAGCAGTAACTACCTCATCCTGTAGTCATCGGCCTACACCGTGTGTTAGCAGTAACACCCTGAGGGTGTAGTCCTCGGCCTACACCGTGAGTTAGCAGTAATGCCCTGAGCGTGTAGTCCTCGGCCTACACCATGTGCTAGCAGTAGCTCCCTGAGCTGGTAGTCCTCGGCCTACACTGTGTGTTAGCAGTAACGCCCTGAGCGTGTAGTCCTCGGCCTACACCGGGTGTTAACAGTAAAGCCCTGCGCTTGTAGTCCTCGGTCTACACCGGGTGTTAGCAGTAACGCCCTGAGCCATTAGTCCTCAGTCTACACCATGTGCTAGCAGTAACCCACTGAGCTTGTAGTCCTCGGTCTACACCGTATGTTAGCAGTAACGCCCTGCCCTTGTAATCCTTGGCCTACACCGTATGTTAGCAGTAACGACCTGAGCGTGTATTCCTCGGTCTACACCGTGTGTTAGCAGTAACGCCCCGCGCTTAGTCCTCTGTCTACACCGGGTGTTAGCAGTAATGCCCTGAGCCTGTAGTCCTCTGCCTACACCCTGTGTTAGCAGTAACGCCCTGAGCCTGTAGTCCTCAGTCTACACCGTGTGTTAGCAGTAACGCCCTGAGCCTGTAGTCGTCTGCCTATACCGTGTGCTAGCAGTAACCCTCTGAGCTTGTAGTCCTCGATCTACACAGTGTGTTAGCAGTAACGCCCTGAGCTTGTAGTCCTCGATCTACACCGTGTGCTAGCAGTAACCCTCTGAGCTTGTAGTCCTCGGTCTACACAGTGTGTTAGCAGTAACGCCCTTCGCTTGTAATCCTTGGCCTACACTGTGTGTTAGCAGTAACGCCCTGAGCATGTAGTCCTCGGCCTAGACCGTGTGTTAGCAGTAACGCCCTGAGCCTGTAGTCCTCAGTCTACACCGTGTGCTAGCAGTAACCCTCTGAGTTTGTAGTCCTCGGTCTACACCGTGTGTTAGAGTAACCCTCTGAGCTTGTAGTCCTCGGCCTATACCGTATGTTAGCAGTTACTCCCTGAGCGTGTAGGCCTCGGCCTACACCGGGTGTTAGCAGTAATGCCCTGAGCTTGTAGTCCTCGGCCTACACTGTGTGCTAGTAGTAGCTCCCTGAGCTGGTAGTCCTCGGCCTACACTGTGCGTTAGCAGTAAGGCCCTGAGCGTGTAGTCCTCGGCCTACACCGTGTGCTAGCAGTAGCTCGCTGAGCTGGTAGTCCTCGGCCTACACTGTGTGTTAGCAGTAATGCCCTGAGCGTGTAGTCCTCGGCCTACACTGGGTGTTAGCAGTAAAGCCCTGCGCTTGTAGTCCTCGGTCTACACCGGGTGTTAGCAGTAACGCCCTGAGCCTGTAGTCCTTAGTCTACACCGTGTGCTAGCAGTAACCCACTGAGCTTGTAGTCCTCGGTCTACACCTTGTGTTAGCAGTAATGCCCTGCCCTTGTAATCCTTGGCCTACACCGTGTGTTAGCAGTAACGCCCTGAGCGTGTATTCCTCGGTCTACACCATGTGTTAGCAGTAACGCCCTGCGCTTGTAGTCCTCGGTCTACACCGGGTGTTAGCAGTAACACCCTGAGCCTGTAGTCCTCTGCCTACACCCTGTGTTAGCAGTAACGCCCTGAGCCTGTAGTCCTCAGTCTACACTGTGTGTTAGCAGTAACGCCCTGATCCTGTAGTCCTCTGCCTATACCGTGTGCTAGCAGTAACCCTCTGAGCTTGTAGTCCTCGGTCTACACAGTGTGTTAGCAGTAACGCCCTGAGCTTGTAGTCCTCGATCTACACCGTGTGCTAGCAGTAACCCTCTGAGCTTGTAGTCCTCGGTCTACACAGTGTGTTAGCAGTAACGCCCTTCGCTTGTAATCCTTGGCCTACACTGTGTGTTAGCAGTAACGCCCTGAGCGTGTGGTCCTCGGCCTAGACCGTGTGTTAGCAGTAACGCCCTGAGCCTGTAATCCTCTGCCTACACCGTGTGCTAGCAGTAACCCTCTGAGCTTGTAGTCCTCGATCTACACCGTGTGTTAGCAGTAACACCATGAGCGTGTAGTCCTCAGCCTACACTGTGTGTTAGCAGTAATGCCCTGAGCCTGTAGTCCTCAGTCTACACAGTGTGTTAGCAGTAACACCCTGAGCCTGTAGTCCTCTGCCTACACCGTGTGTTAGCTGTAACCCTCTGAGCTTGTAGTTCTCGGTCTACACCGTGTGTTAGCAGTAACGGCCTGCACTTGTAATCCTTGGCCTACACCGTGTGTTAGCAGTAACACCCTGAGCGTGTAGTCCTCGGCCTACACTGTGTGTTAGCAGTAATGCCCTGAGCCTGTAGTCCTCAGTCTACACCGTGTGTTAGCATTAGCACCCTGAGCCTGTAGTCCTCTGCCTACACCGTGTGCTAGCAGTAACCCTCTGAGCTTGTAGTCCTCGATTTACACCGTGTGTTAGCAGTAACACCCTGCGCTTGTAATCCTTGGCCTAGACTGTGTTTTAGCAGTAACGCCCTGTGCTTGTAGTCCTCGGTCTACACCGGGTGTTAGCATTAACGCCCTGAGCCTGTAGTCCTCTGCCTACACCGTGTGCTAGCAGTAACCCTCTGAACTTGTAGTCCTCGGTCTACACCGTGTGTTAGCAGTAACGCCCTGTGCTTGTAATCCTCAGCCTACACCCTGTATTAGCAGTAACACCCTTAGCTTGTTGTCGGCGGTCTACACTGTGTGTTAGCAGTAACGCCCTGAGCTTGTAGTCCTCGATCTACACCGTGTGTTAGCAGTAACGCCCTGAGCGTGTAGTCCTCGGCCTACACCGTGTGTTAGCAGTAACGCCCTGAGCCTGTAGTCCTCAGTCTATACCGTGTGTTAGCAGTAACGCCCTGAGCCTGTAGTCCTCGATCTACACCGTGTGCTAGCAGTAACCCTCTGAGCTTGTAGTCCTCGGTCTACACAGTGTGTTAGCAGTAACGCCCTTCGCTTGTAATCCTTGGCCTACACTGTGTGTTAGCAGTAACGCCCTGAGCGTGTAGTCCTCGGCCTAGACCGTGTGTTAGCAGTAACGCCCTGAGCCTGTAGTCCTCAGTCTACACCGTGTGCTAGCAGTAACACCCTGAGCCTGTAGTCCTCTGCCTACACCGTGTGTTAGCTGTAACCCTCTGAGCTTGTAGTTCTCGGTCTACACCGTGTGTTAGCAGTAACGGCCTGCACTTGTAATCCTTGGCCTACACCGTGTGTTAGCAGTAACACCCTGACCGTGTAGTCCTCGGCCTACACTGTGTGTTAGCAGTAATGCCCTGAGCCTGTAGTCCTCAGTCTACACCGTGTGTTAGCATTAGCACCCTGAGCCTGTAGTCCTCTGCCTACACCGTGTGCTAGCAGTAACCCTCTGAGCTTGTAGTCCTCGATTTACACCGTGTGTTAGCAGTAACACCCTGCGCTTGTAATCCTTGGCCTAGACTGTGTTTTAGCAGTAACGCCCTGTGCTTGTAGTCCTCGGTCTACACCGGGTGTTAGCATTAACGCCCTGAGCCTGTAGTCCTCTGCCTACACCGTGTGCTAGCAGTAACCCTCTGAACTTGTAGTCCTCGGTCTACACCGTGTGTTAGCAGTAACGCCCTGTGCTTGTAATCCTCAGCCTACACCCTTTATTAGCAGTAACACGCTTAGCTTGTTGTCGGCGGTCTACACTGTGTGTTAGCAGTAACGCCCTGAGCGTGTAGTCCTCGGCCTACACCGTGTGTTAGCAGTAACGCCCTGAGCCTATAGTCCTCAGTCTATACCGTGTGTTAGCAGTAACGCCCTGAGCCTGTAGTCCTCGATCTACACCGTGTGCTAGCAGTAACCCTCTGAGCTTGTAGTCCTCGGTCTACACAGTGTGTTAGCAGTAACGCCCTTCGCTTGTAATCCTTGGCCTACACTGTGTGTTAGCAGTAAAGCCCTGAGCGTGTAGTCCTCGGCCTAGACCGTGTGTTAGCAGTAACGCCCTGAGCCTGTAGTCCTCAGTCTACACCGTGTGCTAGCAGTAACCCTCTGAGTTTGTAGTCCTCGGTCTACACCGTGTGTTAGAGTAACCCTCTGAGCTTGTAGTCCTCGGCATATACCATATGTTAGCAGTTACTCCCTGAGCGTGTAGGCCTCGGCCTACACCGGGTGTTAGCAGTAACGCCCTGAGCTTGTAGTCCTCGGCCTACACTGTGTGCTAGTAGTAGCTCCCTGAGCTGGTAGTCCTCGGCCTACACTGTGTGTTAGCAGTAACGCCCTGAGCGTGTAGTCCTCGGCCTACACCATGTGCTAGCAGTAGCTCCCTGAGCTGGTAGTCCTCGGCCTACACTGTGTGTTAGCAGTAACGCCCTGAGCGTGTAGTCCTCGGCCTACACCGGGTGTTAGCAGTAAAGCCCTGCGCTTGTAGTCCTCGGTCTACACCGGGTGTTAGCAGTAACGCCCTGAGCCATTAGTCCTCAGTCTACACCATGTGCTAGCAGTAACCCACTGAGCTTGTAGTCCTCGGTCTACACCGTATGTTAGCAGTAACGCCCTGCCCTTGTAATCCTTGGCCTACACCGTATGTTAGCAGTAACGACCTGAGCGTGTATTCCTCGGTCTACACCGTGTGTTAGCAGTAACACCATGAGCGTGTAGTCCTCAGCCTACACTGTGTGTTAGCAGTAATGCCCTGAGCCTGTAGTCCTCAGTCTACACAGTGTGTTAGCAGTAACACCCTGAGCCTGTAGTCCTCTGCCTACACCGTGTGTTAGCTGTAACCCTCTGAGCTTGTAGTTCTCGGTCTACACCGTGTGTTAGCAGTAACGGCCTGCACTTGTAATCCTTGGCCTACACCGTGTGTTAGCAGTAACACCCTGAGCGTGTAGTCCTCGGCCTACACTGTGTGTTAGCAGTAATGCCCTGAGCCTGTAGTCCTCAGTCTACACCGTGTGTTAGCATTAGCACCCTGAGCCTGTAGTCCTCTGCCTACACCGTGTGCTAGCAGTAACCCTCTGAGCTTGTAGTCCTCGATTTACACCGTGTGTTAGCAGTAACACCCTGCGCTTGTAATCCTTGGCCTAGACTGTGTTTTAGCAGTAACGCCCTGTGCTTGTAGTCCTCGGTCTACACCGGGTGTTAGCATTAACGCCCTGAGCCTGTAGTCCTCTGCCTACACCGTGTGCTAGCAGTAACCCTCTGAACTTGTAGTCCTCGGTCTACACCGTGTGTTAGCAGTAACGCCCTGTGCTTGTAATCCTCAGCCTACACCCTGTATTAGCAGTAACACCCTTAGCTTGTTGTCGGCGGTCTACACTGTGTGTTAGCAGTAACGCCCTGAGCTTGTAGTCCTCGATCTACACCGTGTGTTAGCAGTAACGCCCTGAGCGTGTAGTCCTCGGCCTACACCGTGTGTTAGCAGTAACGCCCTGAGCCTGTAGTCCTCAGTCTATACCGTGTGTTAGCAGTAACGCCCTGAGCCTGTAGTCCTCGATCTACACCGTGTGCTAGCAGTAACCCTCTGAGCTTGTAGTCCTCGGTCTACACAGTGTGTTAGCAGTAACGCCCTTCGCTTGTAATCCTTGGCCTACACTGTGTGTTAGCAGTAACGCCCTGAGCGTGTAGTCCTCGGCCTAGACCGTGTGTTAGCAGTAACGCCCTGAGCCTGTAGTCCTCAGTCTACACCGTGTGCTAGCAGTAACACCCTGAGCCTGTAGTCCTCTGCCTACACCGTGTGTTAGCTGTAACCCTCTGAGCTTGTAGTTCTCGGTCTACACCGTGTGTTAGCAGTAACGGCCTGCACTTGTAATCCTTGGCCTACACCGTGTGTTAGCAGTAACACCCTGACCGTGTAGTCCTCGGCCTACACTGTGTGTTAGCAGTAATGCCCTGAGCCTGTAGTCCTCAGTCTACACCGTGTGTTAGCATTAGCACCCTGAGCCTGTAGTCCTCTGCCTACACCGTGTGCTAGCAGTAACCCTCTGAGCTTGTAGTCCTCGATTTACACCGTGTGTTAGCAGTAACACCCTGCGCTTGTAATCCTTGGCCTAGACTGTGTTTTAGCAGTAACGCCCTGTGCTTGTAGTCCTCGGTCTACACCGGGTGTTAGCATTAACGCCCTGAGCCTGTAGTCCTCTGCCTACACCGTGTGCTAGCAGTAACCCTCTGAACTTGTAGTCCTCGGTCTACACCGTGTGTTAGCAGTAACGCCCTGTGCTTGTAATCCTCAGCCTACACCCTTTATTAGCAGTAACACGCTTAGCTTGTTGTCGGCGGTCTACACTGTGTGTTAGCAGTAACGCCCTGAGCGTGTAGTCCTCGGCCTACACCGTGTGTTAGCAGTAACGCCCTGAGCCTATAGTCCTCAGTCTATACCGTGTGTTAGCAGTAACGCCCTGAGCCTGTAGTCCTCGATCTACACCGTGTGCTAGCAGTAACCCTCTGAGCTTGTAGTCCTCGGTCTACACAGTGTGTTAGCAGTAACGCCCTTCGCTTGTAATCCTTGGCCTACACTGTGTGTTAGCAGTAAAGCCCTGAGCGTGTAGTCCTCGGCCTAGACCGTGTGTTAGCAGTAACGCCCTGAGCCTGTAGTCCTCAGTCTACACCGTGTGCTAGCAGTAACCCTCTGAGTTTGTAGTCCTCGGTCTACACCGTGTGTTAGAGTAACCCTCTGAGCTTGTAGTCCTCGGCATATACCATATGTTAGCAGTTACTCCCTGAGCGTGTAGGCCTCGGCCTACACCGGGTGTTAGCAGTAACGCCCTGAGCTTGTAGTCCTCGGCCTACACTGTGTGCTAGTAGTAGCTCCCTGAGCTGGTAGTCCTCGGCCTACACTGTGTGTTAGCAGTAACGCCCTGAGCGTGTAGTCCTCGGCCTACACCATGTGCTAGCAGTAGCTCCCTGAGCTGGTAGTCCTCGGCCTACACTGTGTGTTAGCAGTAACGCCCTGAGCGTGTAGTCCTCGGCCTACACCGGGTGTTAGCAGTAAAGCCCTGCGCTTGTAGTCCTCGGTCTACACCGGGTGTTAGCAGTAACGCCCTGAGCCATTAGTCCTCAGTCTACACCATGTGCTAGCAGTAACCCACTGAGCTTGTAGTCCTCGGTCTACACCGTGTGTTAGCAGTAACGCCCTGCCCTTGTAATCCTTGGCCTACACCGTATGTTAGCAGAAACGACCTGAGCGTGTATTCCTCGGTCTACACCGTGTGTTAGCAGTAATGCCCCGCGCTTAGTCCTCGGTCTACACCGGGTGTTAGCAGTAATGCCCTGAGCCTGTAGTCCTCTGCTACACCCTGTGTTAGCAGTAACGCCCTGAGCCTGTAGTCCTCAGTCTACACCGTGTGTTAGCAGTAACGCCCTGAGCCTGTAGTCGTCTGCCTATACCGTGTGCTAGCAGTAACCCTCTGAGCTTGTAGTCCTCGGTCTACACAGTGTGTTAGCAGTAACGCCCTGAGCTTGTAGTCCTCGATCTACACCGTGTGCTAGCAGTAACCCTCTGAGCTTGTAGTCCTCGGTCTACACAGTGTGTTAGCATTAACGCCCTTCGCTTGTAATCCTTGGCCTACACCGTGTGTTAGCAGTAACGCCCTGAGCGTGTAGTCCTCGGCCTAGACCGTGTGTTAGCAGTAACGCCCTGAGCCTGTAGTCCTCAGTCTACACCGTGTGCTAGCAGTAACCCTCTGAGTTTGTAGTCCTCGGTCTACACCGTGTGTTAGAGTAACCCTCTGAGCTTATAGTCCTCGGCCTACCCCGTATGTTAGCAGTTACTCCCTGAGCGTGTAGGCCTCGGCCTACACCGGGTGTTAGCAGTAACGCCCTGAGCTTGTAGTCCTCGGCCTACACTGTGTGCTAGTAGTAGCTCCCTGAGCTGGTAGTCCTCGGCCTACACTGTGCGTTAGCAGTAAGGCCCTGAGCGTGTAGTCCTCGGCCTACACCGTGTGCTAGCAGTAGCTCCCTGAGCTGGTAGTCCTCGGCCTACACTGTGTGTTAGCAGTAACGCCCTGAGCGTGTAGTCCTCGGCCTACACCGGGTGTTAGCAGTAAAGCCCTGCGCTTGTAGTCCTCGGTCTACACCGGGTGTTAGCAGTAACGCCCTGAGCCTGTAGTCCTCAGTCTACACTGTGTGCTAGCAGTAACGCCCTGAGCGTGTAGTCCTCGGCCTACACCGGGTGTTAGCAGTAAAGCCCTGCGCTTGTAGTCCTCGGTATACACCGGGTGTTAGCAGTAACACCCTGAGCCTGTAGTCCTCTGCCTACACCCTGTGTTAGCAGTAACGCCCTGAGCCTGTAGTCCTCTGCCTATACCGTGTGCTAGCAGTAACCCTCTGAGCTTGTAGTCCTCGGTCTACACAGTGTGTTAGCAGTAACGCCCTGAGCTTGTAGTCCTCGATCTACACCGTGTGCTAGCAGTAACCCTCTGAGCTTGTAGTTCTCGGTCTACACAGTGTGTTAGCAGTAACGCCCTTCGCTTGTAATCCTTGGCCTACACCGTGAGTTAGCAGTAACGCCCTGAGCGTGTGGTCCTCGGCCTAGACCGTGTGTTAGCAGTAACGCCCTGAGCCTGTAGTCCTCTGCCTACACCGTGTGCTAGCAGTAACCCTCTGAGCTTGTAGTCCTGGATCTACACCGTGTGTTAGCAGTAACACCATGAGCGTGTAGTCCTCAGCCTACACTGTGTGTTAGCAGTACTGCCCTGAGCCTGTAGTCCTCAGTCTACACCGTGTGTTAGCAGTAACACCCTGAGCCTGTAGTCCTCTGCCTACACCGTGTGTTAGCTGTAACCCTCTGAGCTTGTAGTTCTCGGTCTACACTGTGTGTTAGCAGTAACGGCCTGCACTTGTAATCCTTGGCCTACACCGTGTGTTAGCAGTAACACCCTGAGCGTGTAGTCCTCGGCCTACACTGTGTGTTAGCAGTAATGCCCTGAGCCTGTAGTCCTCAGTCTACACCGTGTGTTACCATTAGCACCCTGAGCCTGTAGTCCTCTGCCTACACCGTGTGCTAGCAGTAACCCTCTGAGCTTGTAGTCCTCGATTTACACCGTGTGTTAGCAGTAACACCCTGTGCTTGTAATCCTTGGCCTACACTGTGTTTTCACAGTAACGCCCTGTGCTTGTAGTCCTCGGTCTACACCGGGTGTTAGCATTAACGCCCTGAGCCTGTAGTCCTCTGCCTACACTGTGTGCTAGCAGTAACCCTCTGAACTTGTAGTCCTCGGTCTACACCGTGTGTTAGCAGTAACGCCCTGTGCTTGTAATCCTCAGCCTACAACATGTATTAGCAGTAACACCCTTAGCTTGTTGTCGGCGGTCTACACTGTGTGTTAGCAGTAACGCCCTGAGCTTGTAGTCCTCGATCTACACCGTGTGTTAGCAGTAACGCCCTGAGCGTGTAGTCCTCGGCCTACACCGTGTGCTAGCAGTAGCTCCCTGAGCTGGTAGTCCTCGGCCTACACTGTGTGTTAGCAGTAACGCCCTGAGCGTGTAGTCCTCGGCCTACACCGGGTGTTAGCAGTAAAGCCCTGCGCTTGTAGCCCTCGGTCTACACCGGGTGTTAGCAGTAACGCCCTGAGCCTGTAGTCCTCAGTCTACACCGTGTGCTAGCAGTAACCCACTGAGCTTGTAGTCCTCGGTCTACACCGTGTGTTAGCAGTAATGCCCTGCCCTTGTAATCCTTGGCCTACACCGTGTGTTAGCAGTAACGCCCTGAGCGTGTATTCCTCGGTCTACACCATGTGTTAGCAGTAACGCCCTGCGCTTGTAGTCCTCGGTCTACACCGGGTGTTAGCAGTAACACCCTGAGCCTGTAGTCCTCTGCCTATACCCTGTGTTAGCAGTAACGCCCTGAGCCTGTAGTCCTCAGTCTACACTGTGTGTTAGCAGTAACGCCCTGAGCCTGTAGTCCTCTGCCTATACCGTGTGCTAGCAGTAACCCTCTGAGCTTGTAGTCCTCGGTCTACACAGTGTGTTAGCAGTAACGCCCTGAGCTTGTAGTCCTCGATCTACACCGTGTGCTAGCAGTAACCCTCTGAGCTTGTAGTCCTCGGTCTACACAGTGTGTTAGCAGTAACGCCCTTCGCTTGTAATCCTTGGCCTACACCGTGTGTTAGCAGTAACGCCCTGAGCGTGTGGTCCTCGGCCTAGACCGTGTGTTAGCAGTAACGCCCTGAGCCTGTAGTCCTCAGTCTACACCGTGTGCTAGCAGTAACCCACTGAGCTTGTAGTCCTCGGTCTACACCGTGTGTTAGCAGTAATGCCCTGCCCTTGTAATCCTTGGCCTACACCGTGTGTTAGCAGTAACGCCCTGAGCGTGTATTCCTCGGTCTACACCATGTGTTAGCAGTAACGCCCTGCGCTTGTAGTCCTCGGTCTACACCGGGTGTTAGCAGTAACACCCTGAGCCTGTAGTCCTCTGCCTATACCCTGTGTTAGCAGTAACGCCCTGAGCCTGTAGTCCTCAGTCTACACTGTGTGTTAGCAGTAACACCCTGAGCCTGTAGTCCTCTGCCTATACCGTGTGCTAGCAGTAACCCCCTGAGCTTGTAGTCCTCGATCTACACCGTGTGTTAGCAGTAACACCATGAGCGTGTAGTCCTCAGCCTACACTGTGTGTTAGCAGTAATGCCCTGAGCCTGTAGTCCTCAGTCTACACCGTGTGTTAGCAGTAACACCCTGAGCCTGTAGTCCTCTGCCTACACCGTGTGTTAGCTGTAACCCTCTGAGCTTGTAGTTCTCGGTCTACACCGTGTGTTAGCAGTAACGGCCTGCACTTGTAATCCTTGGCCTACACCGTCTGTTAGCAGTAACACCCTGAGCGTGTAGTCCTCGGCCTACACTGTGTGTTAGCAGTAATGCCCTGAGCCTGTAGTCCTCAGTCTACACCATGTGTTAGCATTAGCACCCTGAGCCTGTAGTCCCCTGCCTACACCGTGGGCTAGCAGTAACCCTCTGAGCTTGTAGTCCTCGATTTACACCGTGTGTTAGCAGTAACACCCTGTGCTTGTAATCCTTGGCCTACACTGTGTTTTAGCAGTAACGCCCTGTGCTTGTAGTCCTCGGTCTACACCGGGTGTTAGCATTAACGCCCTGAGCCTGTAGTCCTCTGCCTACAATGTGTGCTAGCAGTAACCCTCTGAACTTGTAGTCCTCGGTCTACACCGTGTGTTAGCAGTAACGCCCTGTGCTTGTAATCCTCAGCCTACACCCTGTATTAGCAGTAACACCCTTAGCTTGTTGTCGGCGGTCCACACTGTGTGTTAGCAGTAACGCCCTGAGCTTGTAGTCCTCGATCTACACCGTGTGTTAGCAGTAACGCCCTGAGCGTGTAGTCCTCGGCCTACACCGTGTGCTAGCAGTAGCTCCCTGAGCTGGTAGTCCTCGGCCTACACTGTGTGTTAGCAGTAACGCCCTGAGCGTGTAGTCCTCGGCCTACACCGGGTGTTAGCAGTAAAGCCCTGCGCTTGTAGTCCTCGGTCTACACCGGGTGTTAGCAGTAACACCCTGAGCCTGTAGTCCTCAGTCTACACCGTGTGCTAGCAGTAACCCACTGAGCTTGTAGTCCTCGGTCTACACCGTGTGTTAGCAGTAATGCCCTGCCCTTGTAATCCTTGGCCTACACCGTGTGTTAGCAGTAACGCCCTGAGCGTGTATTCCTCGGTCTACACCATGTGTTAGCAGTAACGCCCTGCGCTTGTAGTCCTCGGTCTACACCAGGTGTTAGCAGTAACTCCCTGAGCCTGTAGTCCTCTGCCTATACCCTGTGTTAGCAGTAACGCCCTGAGCCTGTAGTCCTCAGTCTACACTGTGTGTTAGCAGTAACGCCCTGAGCCTGTAGTCCTCTGCCTATACCGTGTGCTAGCAGTAACCCTCTGAGCTTGTAGTCCTCGGTCTACACAGTGTGTTAGCAGTACCGCCCTGAGCTTGTAGTCCTCGATCTACACCGTGTGCTAGCAGTAACCCTCTGAGCTTGTAGTCCTCGGTCTACACAGTGTGTTAGCAGTAACGCCCTTCGCTTGTAATCCTTGGCCTACACCGTGTGTTAGCAGTAACGCCCTGAGCGTGTGGTCCTCGGCCTAGACCGTGTGTTAGCAGTAACGCCCTGAGCCTGTAGTCCTCTGCCTACACCGTGTGCTAGCATTAACCCTCTGAGCTTGTAGTCCTCGATCTACACCGTGTGTTAGCAGTAACACCATGAGCGTGTAGTCCTCAGCCTACACTGTGTGTTAGCAGTAATGCCCTGAGCCTGTAGTCCTCAGTCTACACCGTGTGTTAGCAGTAACACCCTGAGCCTGTAGTCCTCTGCCTACACCGTGTGTTAGCTGTAACCCTCTGAGCTTGTAGTTCTCGGTCTACACCGTGTGTTAGCAGTAACGGCCTGCACTTGTAATCCTTGGCCTACACCGTGTGTTAGCAGTAACACCCTTAGCGTGTAGTCCTCGGCCTACACTGTGTGTTAGCAGTAATGCCCTGAGCCTGTAGTCCTCAGTCTACACCGTGTGTTAGCATTAGCACCCTGAGCCTGTAGTCCTCTGCCTACACCGTGTGCTAGCAGTAACCCTCTGAGCTTGTAGTCCTCGATTTACACCGTGTGTTAGCAGTAACACCCTGCGCTTGTAATCCTTGGCCTACGCTGTGTTTTAGCAGTAACGCCCTGTGCTTGTAGTCCTCGGTCTACACCGGGTGTTAGCATTAACGCCCTGAGCCTGTAGTCCTCTGCCTACACCGTGTGCTAGCAGTAACCCTCTGAACTTGTAGTCCTCGGTCTACACCCTGTATTAGCAGTAACACCCTTAGCTTGTTGTCGGCGGTCTACACTGTGTGTTAGCAGTAATGCCCTGAGCTTGTAGTCCTCGATCTACACCGTGTGTTAGCAGTAACGCCCTGAGCGTGTAGTCCTCGGCCTACACCGTGTGTTAGCAGTAACGCCCTGAGCCTGTAGTCCTCAGTCTATACCGTGTGTTAGCAGTAACGCCCTGAGCCTGTAGTCCTCGATCTACACCGTGTGCTAGCAGTAACCCTCTGAGCTTGTAGTCCTCGGTCTACACAGTGTGTTAGCAGTAACGCCCTTCGCTTGTAATCCTTGGCCTACACCGTGTGTTAGCAGTAACGCCCTGAGCGTGTAGTCCTCAGCCTAGACCGTGTGTTAGCAGTAACGCCCTGAGCCTGTAGTCCTCAGTCTACACCGTGTGCTAGCAGTAACCCTCTGAGTTTGTAGTCCTCGGTCTACACCGTGTGTTAGAGTAACCCTCTGAGCTTGTAGTCCTCGGCCTATACCGTATGTTAGCAGATACTCCCTGAGCGTGTAGGCCTCGGCCTACACCGGGTGTTAGCAGTAACGCCCTGAGCTTGTAGTCCTCGGCCTACACTGTGTGCTAGTAGTAGCTCCCTGAGCTGGTAGTCCTCGGCCTACACTGTGCGTTAGCAGTAAGGCCCTGATCGTGTAGTCCTCGGCCTACACCGTGTGCTAGCAGTAGCTCCCTGAGCTGGTAGTCCTCGGCCTACACTGTGTGTTAGCAGTAACGCCCTGAGCGTGTAGTCCTCGGCCTACACCGGGTGTTAGCAGTAAAGCCCTGTGCTTGTAGTCCTCGGTCTACACCGGGTGTTAGCAGTAACGCCCTGAGCCTGTAGTCCTCAGTCTACACCGTGTGCTAGCAGTAACCCACTGAACTTGTAGTCCTCGGTCTGCACCGTGTGTTAGCAGTAATGCCCTGCCCTTGTAATCCTTGGCCTACACAGTGTGTTAGCAGTAACGCCCCGAGCGTGTATTCCTCGGTCTACACCATGTGTTAGCAGTAACGCCCTGCGCTTGTAGTCCTCGGTCTACACCGGGTGTTAGCAGTAACACCCTGAGCCTGTAGTCCTCTGCCTAACCCTGTGTTAGCAGTAACGCCCTGAGCCTGTAGTCCTCAGTCTACACTGTGTGTTAGCAGTAACGCCCTGATCCTGTAGTCCTCTGCCTATACCGTGTGCTAGCAGTGACCCTCTGAGCTTGTAGTCCTCGGTCTACACAGTGTGTTAGCAGTAACGCCCTGAGCTTGTAGTCCTCGATCTACACCGTGTGCTAGCAGTAACCCTCTGAGCTTGTAGTCCTCGGTCTACACAGTGTGTTAGCAGTAACGCCCTGAGCCTGTAGTCCTCAGTCTATACCGTGTGTTAGCAGTAACTTCCTGAGCCTGTAGTCCTCGATCTACACCGTGTGCTAGCAGTAACCCTCTGAGCTTGTAGACCTCGGTCTACACAGTGGGTTAGCAGTAACGCCCTTCGCTTGTAATCCTCAGCCTACACCCTGTATTAGCAGTAACACCCTGAGCTTGTAGTCGGCGGTCTACACTGTGTGTTAGCAGTAACGCCCTGAGCTTGTAGTCCTTGATCTACACCGTGTGTTAGCAGTAACGCCCTGAGCCTGTAGTCCTCAGTCTATACCTTGTGTTAGCAGTAACGCCCTGAGCCTGTAGTCCTCTGCGTACACCGTGTGTTAGCAGTAACCCTCTGAGCTTGTAGTCCTCGGTCTACACCGTGTGTTAGCAGTAACTCCCTGCGCTTGTAATCATTGGCCTACACCCTGTATTAGCAGTAATGCCCTGAGCTTGTTGTCGGTGGTCTACACCGTGTTATAGCAGTAACCCTCTAAGCTTGTAGTCTTCGGTCTACACCGTGTGTTAGCAGTAACGCCCTGCGCTTGTAGTCTTCGGCCTACACCGTGTGTTAGTAGTAACGCCCTGAGCCTGTAGTCCTCGGCCTACACTGTGTGTTAGCAGTAACGCCCTGAGCTTGTAGTCCTAGGCCTACACTGCATGTAAGCAGTAACGCCCTGAGCTTTTAGTCTTCTGCCTACACCATGTGTTAGCAGTAACGCCCTGAGCGTGTAATCCTCGATCTACACGCTGTGTTAGCAATAACGCCCTGAGCTTCTATTCCTCGATCTACACCGTGTGTTAGCAGTAACTCCCTGAGCCTATAGTCCTTGGCCTACACCGTGTGTTAGCAGTAACACCCTGAGCTTGTAGTCCTCGGCCTATACAGTGTGTTAGCATTAACACTCTGAGCTTGTAGTCCTCGGCCTACACCGTGTGTTAGCAGTAATGCCCTGAGCCTGTAGTCCTCGGCCTACACTGTATGTAAGCAGTAACGCCCTGAGCTTTTAGTCTTCTGCCTACACCCTGTGTTAGCAGTAACGCCCTGAGCGTGTAATCTTCGATCTACACCCTGTGTTAGCAGTAACGTGCTGAGCCTGTATTCCTCGATCTACACCGTGAGTTAGCAGTAACTCCCTGAGCCTGTAGTCCTCAGTCTACACCGTGTGCTAGCAGTAACCCTCTGAGTTTGTAGTCCTCGGTCTACACCGTGTGTTAGAGTAACCCTCTGAGCTTGTAGTCCTCGGCCTATACCGTATGTTAGCAGATACTCCCTGAGCGTGTAGGCCTCGGCCTACACCGGGTGTTAGCAGTAACGCCCTGAGCTTGTAGTCCTCGGCCTACACTGTGTGCTAGTAGTAGCTCCCTGAGCTGGTAGTCCTCGGCCTACACTGTGCGTTAGCAGTAAGGCCCTGATCGTGTAGTCCTCGGCCTACACCGTGTGCTAGCAGTAGCTCACTGAGCTGGTAGTCCTCGGCCTACACTGTGTGTTAGCAGTAACGCCCTGAGCGTGTAGTCCTCGGCCTACACCGGGTGTTAGCAGTAAAGCCCTGTGCTTGTAGTCCTCGGTCTACACCGGGTGTTAGCAGTAACGCCGTGAGCCTGTAGTCCTCAGTCTACACCGTGTGCTAGCAGTAACCCACTGAACTTGTAGTCCTCGGTCTGCACCGTGTGTTAGCAGTAATGCCCTGCCCTTGTAATCCTTGGCCTACACAGTGTGTTAGCAGTAACGCCCTGAGCGTGTATTCCTCGGTCTACACCATGTGTTAGCAGTAACGCCCTGCGCTTGTAGTCCTCGGTCTACACTGTGTGTTAGCAGTAACGCCCTGAGCGTGTAGTCCTCGGCCTATACCGTGTGCTAGCAGTAACCCTCTGAGCTTGTAGTCCTCGGTCTACACAGTGTGTTAGCAGTAACGCCCTGAGCTTGTAGTCCTCGATCTACACCGTGTGCTAGCAGTAACCCTCTGAGCTTGTAGTCCTCGGTCTACACAGTGTGTTAGCAGTAACGCCCTGAGCCTGTAGTCCTCAGTCTATACCGTGTGTTAGCAGTAACGTCCTGAGCCTGTAGTCCTCGATCTACACCGTGTGCTAGCAGTAACCCTCTGAGCTTGTAGTCCTCGGTCTACACAGTGGGTTAGCAGTAACGCCCTTCGCTTGTAATCCTCAGCCTACACCCTGTATTAGCAGTAACACCCTGAGCTTGTAGTCGGCGGTCTACACTGTGTGTTAGCAGTAACGCCCTGAGCTTGTAGTCCTTGATCTACACCGTGTGTTAGCAGTAACGCCCTGAGCCTGTAGTCCTCAGTCTATACCTTGTGTTAGCAGTAACGCCCTGAGCCTGTAGTCCTCTGCGTACACCATGTGTTAGCAGTAACCCTCTGAGCTTGTAGTCCTCGGTCTACACCGTGTGTTAGCAGTAACTCCCTGCGCTTGTAATCATTGGCCTACACCCTGTATTAGCAGTAATGCCCTGAGCTTGTTGTCGGTGGTCTACACCGTGTTATAGCAGTAACCCTCTAAGCTTGTAGTCTTCGGTCTACACCGTGTGTTAGCAGTAACGCCCTGCGCTTGTAGTCTTCGGCCTACACCGTGTGTTAGCAGTAACGCCCTGAGCCTGTAGTCCTCGGCCTACACTGTGTGTTAGCAGTAACGCCCTGATCTTGTAGTCCTAGGCCTACACTGCATGTAAGCAGTAACGCCCTGAGCTTTTAGTCTTCTGCCTACACCATGTGTTAGCAGTAACGCCCTGAGCGTGTAATCCTCGATCTACACGCTGTGTTAGCAGTAACGCCCTGAGCTTCTATTCCTCGATCTACACCGTGTGTTAGCAGTAACTCCCTGAGCCTATAGTCCTTGGCCTACACCGTGTGTTAGCAGTAACACCCTGAGCTTGTAGTCCTCGGCCTATACAGTGTGTTAGCATTAACACTCTGAGCTTGTAGTCCTCGGCCTACACCGTGTGTTAGCAGTAACGCCCTGAGCCTGTAGTCCTCGGCCTACACTGTATGTAAGCAGTAACGCCCTGAGCTTTTAGTCTTCTGCCTACACCCTGTGTTAGCAGTAACGCCCTGAGCGTGTAATCTTCGATCTACACCCTGTGTTAGCAGTAACGTGCTGAGCCTGTATTCCTCGATCTACACCGTGAGTTAGCAGTAACTCCCTGAGCCTATAGTCCTTGGCCTACACCGTGTGTTAGCAGTAATGCCCTGACATTGTAGTCCTCGGTCTACACCCTGCGTTAGCAGTAACACCCTGAGCCTGTAGTCATCGGCCTACATTGATTGTTAGCAGTAATGCCCTGAGTGTGTAGTCGTCTGCCTACACCGGGTGTTAGAAGTAACTCCCTGAGCCTGTAGTCCTCGGCTTACACGTGTGTTAGCAGTAACGCCCTGAGCGTGTAGTCCTCGACCTACACTGTGTGTAAGCAGTAACGTCCTGAGTGAGTAGTCCTCTGCCTACACCCTGTGTTAGCTGTAACTCCCTGAGCTTGTGGTCCTTGGTCTACATCGTGTGTTATCAGTAACTCCCTGAGCCTGTAGTCCTTGGCCTACACTGTATGTTAGTAGTAACACCCTGAGCGTGTAGTCCTCTGCACACACCGTGTGTTAGCAGGAACTCCCTGAGCCTGTAGTCCTCGGCATACACTGTGTGTTAGCAGTAACACCCTGTGCCTGTAGTCCTCAGTCTACACCGTGTGTTAGCAGTAACGCCCTGAGCCTATAGTCCTCTGCCTACACCGTGTGTTAGCAGTAACCCTCTGAACTTGTAGTTCTCGGTCTACACCGTGTGTTAGCAGTAACGGCCTGCGCTTGTAATCCTTGGCCTACACCGTGTGTTAGCAGTAACACCCTGAGCGTGTAGTCCTCCGCCTACACTGTGTGTTAGCAGTAATGCCCTGAGCTTGTAGTCCTTGGTCTAAACGTCTGTTAGCAATAACGCCCTGAGCTTGTGGTCCTCGGCCTACACCGTGTGTTACAAGTAACGCCCTGAGCGTGTACTCCTCAGCCTACACAGGGTGTTAGCAGTAATGCCCTGAGCCTGTAGTCCTCGATCTACACCATGTGTTAGCAGTAACTCCCTGAGCCTGTAGTCCTCAGGCTACACCGTGTGTTAGCAGTAACACCCTGAGCGTGTAGTCCTCGGCCTACACCGTCACTTAGCAGTAACGCCCTGAGCCTGTAGTCCTCAGCCTACACAGTGAGTTAGCAGTAACGCCCCAAGCTTTTAGTCTTCGGCCTGCACCTTGTGTTAGCGTAACGCCCTGAGCCTGTAGTCTTCGGCCTACACTGTGTGTTAGCAGTAACGCCCTGAGCCTGTAGTCCTCGGCCTACACCGTGTGTTAGCAGTAACGCCCTGAGCTTGTAGTCCTCGGCCTGCACTGGGTGTTAGCAGTAACACCCTGAGCGTGTAGTCCTCAGCCTGCACCGTGTGTTAGCAGTAATGCCCTGAGCCTGTAGTCCTCGGCCTGCACTGTGTGTTAGCAGTAAAGCCCTGAGCCTGTAGTCCTCGGCCTACACTGTGTGTTAGCAGTGACACCCTGAGCGTGTAGTCCGCGGCCTATACTGTGTGTTAGCAGTAACACCCTGAGCTTGTAGTCCTCGACCTACACTGTGTGTTAGCAGTAATGCCCTGAGCTTGTAGTCCTTGGTCTAAATGTCTGTTAGCAATAACGCCCTGAGCTTGTGGTCCTCTGCCTACACCGTGTGTTAGCAGTAACTCCCTGAGCCTCTAGTCCTCGGCCTCCACCGTGTGTTAGCAGTAACGCCCTGAGCATGTAGTCCTCGGCCTACACTGTGTGTTACCAGTAACGCCCTGAACGTGGAGTCCTCGGCCTACAGCCTGTGTTAGCAGTAACGCCCTGAGCTTGTAGTCCTCGGCCTACACTGTGCGTTAGAAGTAACACCCTGAGCGTGTAGTCCTCTGCCTACACCGTGTGTTAGCAGTAACTCCCTGAGCCTGTAGTCCTCGGCCTACACTGTGTGTTAGCAGTAACGCCCTGAGCATGTAGTCCTCGATCTAAACCCTATGTTAGCAGTAACACCCTGAGCCTCTAGTCCTCGGCCTACACTGTGTGTTAGCAGTAATGCCCTGAGCGTGTAGTCCTCTGACTACACCGTGTGTTAGCAGTAACGCCCTGAGCGTGTAGTCCTCTGCCTACACCGTGTGTTAGCAGTAACTCCCTGAGCCTGTAGTCCTCGGCCTACACTGTGTGTTAGCAGTAACGCCCTGAGCTTGTAGTCCTCGATCTACACCCTGTGTTAGCAGTAACGCCCTGAGCCTGTAGTCCTTGGTCTCCACCCTGTGTTAGCAGTAACGCCCTGAGCCTGTTATCCTCGGCCTACACCGTGTGTTAGCAGTAAAGCCCTCAGCCTGTATTCCTCGGCCTATACTGTGTGTTAGCAGTAACGCCCTGAGCTTGTAGTCCTCGGCCTACACTGTAAGTAAGCAGTAACACCCTTAGAGTGTAGTCTTCTGCCTACACTGGGTGTTAGCAGTAACGCCCTGAGCATGTAGTCCTCGGCCTACACCGTGTGTTAACAGTAACGCCCTGAGCCTGTAGTCCTCAGCCTTAACCATGTGTTAGCAGTAATGCCCTGAGCTCGTAGTCTTCGGTCTACACTGTGTGTTAGCAGTAACTCCCTGAGCTTGTACTCCTCAGTCTACACGCTGTGTTAGCAGTAACGCCCTGAGCCTGTTATCTTCAGCCTACACCGTGTGTTAGCAGTAACGCCCTGAGCCTGCAGTCCTTGGCCCATACTGTGTGTTATCAGTAACGCCCTGAGCCTGTAGTCCTCGGCCTACACTGTGTGTTAGCAGTAACGCCCTGAGCTTGTCCTAGGCCTACACTGTATGTAAGCATTAACGCCCTGAGCTTTTAGTCTTCTGCCTACACTGCGTGTTAGCAGTAACACCCTGAGCGTGTAATCCTCGATCTACACCCTGTGTTAGTAGTAACGCCCTGAGTCTGTATTCCTCGATCTACACCGTGTGTTAGCAGTAACTCCCTGAGCCTATAGTCCTTGGCCTACACTGTGTGTTAGCAGTAACGCCCTGAGTTTGTAGTCCTCGGTCTACACCCTGCGTTAGCAGTAACACCCTGAGCCTGTACTCATCGGCCTACATTGATTGTTTGCAGTAATGCCCTGAGTGTGTAGTCCTCTGCCTACACCGGGTGTTAGAAGTAACTCCCTGAGCCTGTAGTCCTCGGCTTACACGTGTGTTAGCAGTAACGCCCTGAGCGTGTAGTCCTTGACCTACACTGTGTGTTAGCAGTAACGCCCTGAGTGTGTAGTCCTCTCCCTACACCCTGTGTTAGCTGTAACTCCCTGAGCGTGTGGTCCTTGGTCTACATTGTGTGTTATCAGTAACTCCCTGAGCCTGTAGTCCTTGGCCTACACTGTGTGTTAGTAGTAAAGACCTGAGCATGTAGTCCTCTGCACACACTATGTGTTAGCAGGAACTCCCTGAGCCTGTAGTCCTCGGCCCACACTGTGTGTTAGCAGTAACACCCTGAGCCTGTATTCTTCGACCTACACCATGTGTTAGCAGTAACGCCCTGAGCTTGCGGTCCTCGGCCTACACCGTGTGTTAGCAGTAACGCCCTGAATGTGTAGTCCTCTGCCTACACCATGTTAGCAGTAACGCCCTGAGCGTGTAGTCCTCTGCCTACACCATGTGTTAGCAGTAACTCCCTGAGCCTGTAGTCCTCGGCCTACACTGTGTGTTAGCAGTAACGCCCTGAGCTTGTAGTCCTCGATCTACACCCTGTGTTAGCAGTAACGCCCTGAGCCTGTAGTCCTTGGTCTCCACCCTGTGTTAGCAGTAACGTCCTGAGCCTGTTATCCTCGGCCTACACCGTGTGTTAGCAGTAAAGCCCTCAGTCTGTATTCCTCGGCCTATACTGTGTGTTAGCAGTAACGCCCTGAGCTTGTAGTCCTCGGCCTACACTGTAAGTAAGCAGTAACACCCTTAGAGTGTAGTCTTCTGCCTACACCGGGTGTTAGCAGTAACGCCCTGAGCATGTAGTCCTCGGCCTACACCGTGTGTTAGCAGTAACGCCCTGAATGTGTAGTCCTCTGCCTACACCATGTGTTAGCAGTAACTCCCTGAGCCTGTAGTCCTCGGCCGACACCGTGAGTTAGCAGTAACGCCCTGAGCCTGTAGTCCTCAGCCTACACCGTGTGTTAGCAGTAACACCCTGAGCCTGTAGTCCTCGATCTACACTGTGTGTTAGCAGTAACACACTGAGCTTGTAGTCCTCGGCCTACACTGTGTTAGCAGTAACTCCCTGAGCCTGTAGTCCTCAGGCTACACCGTGTGTTAGCAGTAACACTCTGAGTCTGTAGTCCTCGATCTACACAGTGTGTTAGCAGTAACGCCCTGAGCTTGTAGTCCTCGGCCTACACTGTTAGCAGTAATGCCCTGAGCGTGTAGTCCTCTGCCTACAGCGTGTGTTATCAGTATCTCCCCGAGCCTGTAGTCCTCAGCCTACACCGTGTGTTAGCAGTAACACCCTGAGGGCGTAGTCCTCGGCCTACACCATGAGTTAGCAGTAATGCCCTGAGCCAGTAGTCCTCGGCCTACACTGTGCGTTAGCTGTAACACCCTGAGCGTTTAGTCCTCTGCCTACACCGTGTGTTAGCAGTAACTCCCTGAGCCTATAGTCCTCGGCCTACACCATGTGTTAGCAGTAACACCCTGAGCGTTTAGTCCTCTGCCTACACCGTGTGTTAGCAGTAACTCCCTGAGCCTGTAGTCCTCGGCCTACACCGTGTGTTAGCAGTAACTACCTCATCCTGTAGTCCTCGACCTACACTGTGTGTTAGCAGTAACACCCTGAGGGTGTAGTCCTCGGCCTACACCGTGAGTTAGCAGTAACACCCTGAGCTTGTAAGACTCGGCCTACACGGTGTGTTAGCAGTATTGCCCTGAGCCTGTAGCCCTCGGCCTACACCATGTGTTAGCAGTAACGCCCTGAGTTTGTAATCCTCGGCCTACACAGTGTTTTAGCAGTAACGCCCTGAGCCTGTAGTCCTCGTCCTACACCGTGTGTTAGCAGTAACACCCTGAGCCTGTAGTCCTCGATCTACACCATGTGTTAGCAGTAACGCCCTTAGCATATAGTCCTCGGCCTACACCGTGTGTTAGCAGTAACTCCCTCAGCCTGTAGTCCTCGGCCTACACTGTGTGTTAGCAGTAACACCCTGAGGGTGTAGTCCTTGGCCTACACCATGAGTTAGCAGTAACACACTGAGCCTGTACACCTCATCCTTCACTGCGTGTTAGCAGTAACGCCATGAGCTTGTGGTCCACCGTCTACACAGTGTGTTAGCAGTAACGCCCTGAGCTTGTAGTCCTTGATCTACACTGTTTGTTAGCAGTAACGCCCTGGCCATGTAGTCCTCAGCCTACATCATGAGTTAGCAGAAACGCCCTGAGCCTGTAGTCCTCGGCCTACACCGTGTGTCAGCAATAATGCCCTGAGCCTGTAGTCCTTGGCCGACACCGGGTGTTAGCAGTAACGCCCTGAGCCTGTAGTCCTCTGCCTACATCGTGTGCTAGCAGTAACCCTCTGAGCTTGTAGTCCTCGATCTACACCATGTGTTAGCAGTAACACCATGAGCGTGTACTCCTCAGCCTACACCGTGTGTTAGCAGTAACGCCCTGGGCCTGTAGTCCTCAGTCTACACCGTGTGTTAGCAGTAACCCCCTGAGCCTGTAGTCCTGTGCCTACACCGTGTGTTAGCAGTAACCCTCTGAGCTTGTAGTTCTCGGTCTACACCGTGTGTTAGCAGTAACGGCCTGCGCTTGTAATCCTTGGCCTACACCATGTGTTAGCAGTAACACCCTGAGCGTGTAGTCCTCCGCCTACACTGTGTGTTAGCAGTAACGCCCTGAGCCTGTAGTCCTCAGTCTACACAGTGTGTTAGCATTAACACCCTGAGCCTGTAGTCCTCTGCCTACACCGTGTGCTAGCAGTAACCCTCTGAGCTTGTAGTCCTCGGCATACACCGTGTGTTAGCAGTAACGCCCTGAGTGTATAGTCCTCTGCCTACACCGTGTGTTAGCAGTAACTCCCTCAGCCTGTAGTCCTCGGCCTACACCGTGTTTTAGCAGTAACACCCTGAGGGTGTAGTCCTCGGCCGACACCGTGAGTTAGCAGTAACGCCCTGAGCCTGTAGTCCTCAGCCTACACCGTGTGTTAGCAGTAACACCCTGAGCCTGTAGTCCTCGATCTACACTGTGTGTTAGCAGTAACACACTGAGCTTGTAGTCCTCGGCCTACACTGTGTTAGCAGTAACTCCCTGAGCCTGTAGTCCTCAGGCTACACCGTGTGTTAGCAGTAACACTCTGAGTCTGTAGTCCTCGATCTACACAGTGTGTTAGCAGTAACGCCCTGAGCTTGTAGTCCTCGGCCTACACTGTTAGCAGTAATGCCCTGAGCGTGTAGTCCTCTGCCTACAGCGTGTGTTATCAGTATCTCCCCTAGCCTGTAGTCCTCAGCCTACACCGTGTGTTAGCAGTAACACCCTGAGGGCGTAGTCCTCGGCCTACACCATGAGTTAGCAGTAATGCCCTGAGCCAGTAGTCCTCGGCCTACACTGTGCGTTAGCTGTAACACCCTGAGCGTTTAGTCCTCTGCCTACACCGTGTGTTAGCAGTAACTCCCTGAGCCTATAGTCCTCGGCCTACACCATGTGTTAGCAGTAACACCCTGAGCGTTTAGTCCTCTGCCTACACCGTGTGTTAGCAGTAACTCCCTGAGCCTGTAGTCCTCGGCCTACACCGTGTGTTAGCAGTAACTACCTCATCCTGTAGTCCTCGATCTACACCGTGTGTTAGCAGTAACACCCTGAGCCTGTACTCATCGGCCTACATTGATTGTTAGCAGTAATGCCCTGAGTGTGTAGTCCTCTGCCTACACCGGGTGTTAGAAGTAACTCCCTGAGCCTGTAGTCCTCGGCTTACACGTGTTTTAGCAGTAACGCCCTGAGCGTGTAGTCCTCGACCTACACTGTGTGTTAGCAGTAACGCCCTGAGTGTGTAGTCCTCTCCCTACACCCTGTGTTAGCTGTAACTCCCTGAGCTTGTGGTCCTTGGTCTACACTGTGTGTTATCAGTAACTCCCTGAGCCTGTAGTCCTTGGCCTACACTGTGTGTTAGTAGAAAAGACCTGAGCATGTAGTCCTCTGCACACACTATGTGTTAGCAGGAACTCCCTGAGCCTGTAGTCCTCGGCCCACACTGTGTGTTAGCAGTAACACCCTGAGCCTGTAGTCTTTGACCTACACCATGTGTTAGCAGTAACGCCCTGAGCTTGCGGTCCTCGGCCTCCACCGTGTGTTAGCAGTAACTCCCTGAGCCTGTAGTCCTCAGGCTACACCGTGTGTTAGCAGTAACACTCTGAGTCTGTAGTCCTCGATCTACACAGTGTGTTAGCAGTAACGCCCTGAGCTTGTAGTCCTCGGCCTACACTGTTAGCAGTAATGCCCTGAGCGTGTAGTCCTCTGCCTACAGCGTGTGTTATCAGTATCTCCCCGAGCCTGTAGTCCTCAGCCTACACCGTGTGTTAGCAGTAACACCCTGAGGGCGTAGTCCTCGGCCTACACCATGAGTTAGCAGTAATGCCCTGAGCCAGTAGTCCTCGGCCTACACTGTGCGTTAGCTGTAACACCCTGAGCGTTTAGTCCTCTGCCTACACCGTGTGTTAGCAGTAACTCCCTGAGCCTATAGTCCTCGGCCTACACCATGTGTTAGCAGTAACACCCTGAGCGTTTAGTCCTCTGCCTACACCGTGTGTTAGCAGTAACTCCCTGAGCCTGTAGTCCTCGGCCTACACCGTGTGTTAGCAGTAACTACCTCATCCTGTAGTCCTCGACCTACACCGTGTGTTAGCAGTAACACCCTGAGCCTGTACTCATCGGCCTACATTGATTGTTAGCAGTAATGCCCTGAGTGTGTAGTCCTCTGCCTACACCGGGTGTTAGAAGTAACTCCCTGAGCCTGTAGTCCTCGGCTTACACGTGTGTTAGCAGTAACGCCCTGAGCGTGTAGTCCTCGACCTACACTGTGTGTTAGCAGTAACGCCCTGAGTGTGTAGTCCTCTCCCTACACCCTGTGTTAGCTGTAACTCCCTGAGCTTGTGGTCCTTGGTCTACACTGTGTGTTCTCAGTAACTCCCTGAGCCTGTAGTCCTTGGCCTACACTGTGTGTTAGTAGTAAAGACCTGAGCATGTAGTCCTCTGCACACACTATGTGTTAGCAGGAACTCCCTGAGCCTGTAGTCCTCGGCCCACACTGTGTGTTAGCAGTAACACCCTGAGCCTGTAGTCTTCGACCTACACCATGTGTTAGCAGTAACGCCCTGAGCTTGCGGTCCTCGGCCTACACCGTGTGTTAGCAGTAACGCCCTGAATGTGTAGTCCTCTGCCTACACCATGTTAGCAGTAACGCCCTGAGCGTGTAGTCCTCTGCCTACACCATGTGTTAGCAGTAACTCCCTGTGCCTGTAGTCCTCGGCCTACACTGTGTGTTAGCAGTAACGCCCTGAGCTTGTAGTCCTCGATCTACACCCTGTGTTAGCAGTAACGCCCTGAGCCTGTAGTCCTTGGTCTCCACCCTGTGTTAGCAGTAACGTCCTGAGCCTGTTATCCTCGGCCTACACCGTGTGTTAGCAGTAAAGCCCTCAGTCTGTATTCCTCGGCCTATACTGTGTGTTAGCAGTAACGCCCTGAGCTTGTAGTCCTCGGCCTACACTGTAAGTAAGCAGTAACACCCTTAGAGTGTAGTCTTCTGCCTACACCGGGTGTTAGCAGTAACGCCCTGAGCATGTAGTCCTCGGCCTACACCGTGTGTTAGCAGTAACGCCCTGAATGTGTAGTCCTCTGCCTACACCATGTGTTAGCAGTAACTCCCTGAGCCTGTAGTCCTCGGCCGACACCGTGAGTTAGCAGTAACGCCCTGAGCCTGTAGTCCTCAGCCTACACCGTGTGTTAGCAGTAACACCCTGAGCCTGTAGTCCTCGATCTACACTGTGTGTTAGCAGTAACACACTGAGCTTGTAGTCCTCGGCCTACACTGTGTTAGCAGTAACTCCCTGAGCCTGTAGTCCTCAGGCTACACCGTGTGTTAGCAGTAACACTCTGAGTCTGTAGTCCTCGATCTACACAGTGTGTTAGCAGTAACGCCCTGAGCTTGTAGTCCTCGGCCTACACTGTTAGCAGTAATGCCCTGAGCGTGTAGTCCTCTGCCTACAGCGTGTGTTATCAGTATCTCCCCGAGCCTGTAGTCCTCAGCCTACACCGTGTGTTAGCAGTAACACCCTGAGGGCGTAGTCCTCGGCCTACACCATGAGTTAGCAGTAATGCCCTGAGCCAGTAGTCCTCGGCCTACACTGTGCGTTAGCTGTAACACCCTGAGCGTTTAGTCCTCTGCCTACACCGTGTGTTAGCAGTAACTCCCTGAGCCTATAGTCCTCGGCCTACACCATGTGTTAGCAGTAACACCCTGAGCGTTTAGTCCTCTGCCTACACCGTGTGTTAGCAGTAACTCCCTGAGCCTGTAGTCCTCGGCCTACACCGTGTGTTAGCAGTAACTACCTCATCCTGTAGTCCTCGACCTACACTGTGTGTTAGCAGTAACACCCTGAGGGTGTAGTCCTCGGCCTACACCGTGAGTTAGCAGTAACACCCTCAGCTTGTAAGACTCGGCCTACACGGTGTGTTAGCAGTATTGCCCTGAGCCTGTAGCCCTCGGCCTACACCATGTGTTAGCAGTAACGCCCTGAGTTTGTAATCCTCGGCCTACACAGTGTTTTAGCAGTAACGCCCTGAGCCTGTAGTCCTCGTCCTACACCGTGTGTTAGCAGTAACACCCTGAGCCTGTAGTCCTCGATCTACACCATGTGTTAGCAGTAACGCCCTTAGCATATAGTCCTCGGCCTACACCGTGTGTTAGCAGTAACTCCCTCAGCCTGTAGTCCTCGGCCTACACTGTGTGTTAGCAGTAACACCCTGAGGGTGTAGTCCTTGGCCTACACCATGAGTTAGCAGTAACACACTGAGCCTGTACTCCTCATCCTTCACTGCATGTTAGCAGTAACGCCATGAGCTTGTGGTCCACCGTCTACACAGTGTGTTAGCAGTAACGCCCTGAGCTTGTAGTCCTTGATCTACACTGTTTGTTAGCAGTAACGCCCTGGCCATGTAGTCCTCAGCCTACATCATGAGTTAGCAGAAACGCCCTGAGCCTGTAGTCCTCGGCCTACACCGTGTGTCAGCAATAATGCCCTGAGCCTGTAGTCCTTGGCCGACACCGGGTGTTAGCAGTAACGCCCTGAGCCTGTAGTCCTCTGCCTACATCGTGTGCTAGCAGTAATCCTCTGAGCTTGTAGTCCTCGATCTACACCATGTGTTAGCAGTAACACCATGAGCGTGTACTCCTCAGCCTACACCGTGTGTTAGCAGTATCGCCCTGGGCCTGTAGTCCTCAGTCTACACCGTGTGTTAGAAGTAACGCCCTGAGCCTGTAGTCCTGTGCCTACACCGTGTGTTAGCAGTAACCCTCTGAGCTTGTAGTTCTCGGTCTACACCGTGTGTTAGCAGTAACGGCCTGCGCTTGTAATCCTTGGCCTACACCGTGTGTTAGCAGTAACACCCTGAGCGTGTAGTCCTCCGCCTACACTGTGTGTTAGCAGTAACGCCCTGAGCCTGTAGTCCTCAGTCTACACAGTGTGTTAGCATTAACACCCTGAGCCTGTAGTCCTCTGCCTACACCGTGTGCTAGCAGTAACCCTCTGAGCTTGTAGTCCTCGGCATACACCGTGTGTTAGCAGTAACGCCCTGAGTGTATAGTCCTCTGCCTACACCGTGTGTTAGCAGTAACTCCCTCAGCCTGTAGTCCTCGGCCTACACCGTGTGTTAGCAGTAACACCCTGAGGGTGTAGTCCTCGGCCGACACCGTGAGTTAGCAGTAACGCCCTGAGCCTGTAGTCCTCAGCCTACACCGTGTGTTAGCAGTAACACCCTGAGCCTGTAGTCCTCGATCTACACTGTGTGTTAGCAGTAACACACTGAGCTTGTAGTCCTCGGCCTACACTGTGTTAGCAGTAACTCCCTGAGCCTGTAGTCCTCAGGCTACACCGGGTGTTAGCAGTAACACTCTGAGTCTGTAGTCCTCGATCTACACAGTGTGTTAGCAGTAACGCCCTGAGCTTGTAGTCCTCGGCCTACACTGTTAGCAGTAATGCCCTGAGCGTGTAGTCCTCTGCCTACAGCGTGTGTTATCAGTATCTCCCCGAGCCTGTAGTCCTCAGCCTACACCGTGTGTTAGCAGTAACACCCTGAGGGCGTAGTCCTCGGCCTACACCATGAGTTAGCAGTAATGCCCTGAGCCAGTAGTCCTCGGCCTACACTGTGCGTTAGCAGTAACACCCTGAGCGTTTAGTCCTCTGCCTACACCGTGTGTTAGCAGTAACTCCCTGAGCCTGTAGTCCTCGACCTACACCGTGTGTTAGCAGTAACACCCTGAGGGTGTAGTCCTCGGCCTACACCGTGAGTTAGCAGTAACACCCTGAGCTTGTAAGACTCGGCCTACACGGTGTGTTAGCAGTATTGCCCTGAGCCTGTAGCCCTCGGCCTACACCATGTGTTAGCAGTAACGCCCTGAGTTTGTAATCCTCGGCCTACACAGTGTTTTAGCAGTAACGCCCTGAGCCTGTAGTCCTCAGTCTACACCGTGTGTTAGAAGTAACGCCCTGAGCCTGTAGTCCTGTGCCTACACCGTGTGTTAGCAGTAACCCTCTGAGCTTGTAGTTCTCGGTCTACACCGTGTGTTAGCAGTAACGGCCTGCGCTTGTAATCCTTGGCCTACACCGTGTGTTAGCAGTAACACCCTGAGCGTGTAGTCCTCCGCCTACACTGTGTGTTAGCAGTAACGCCCTGAGCCTGTAGTCCTCAGTCTACACAGTGTGTTAGCATTAACACCCTGAGCCTGTAGTCCTCTGCCTACACCGTGTGCTAGCAGTAACCCTCTGAGCTTGTAGTCCTCGGCATACACCGTGTGTTAGCAGTAACGCCCTGAGTGTATAGTCCTCTGCCTACACCGTGTGTTAGCAGTAACTCCCTCAGCCTGTAGTCCTCGGCCTACACCGTGTGTTAGCAGTAACACCCTGAGGGTGTAGTCCTCGGCCGACACCGTGAGTTAGCAGTAACGCCCTGAGCCTGTAGTCCTCAGCCTACACCGTGTGTTAGCAGTAACACCCTGAGCCTGTAGTCCTCGATCTACACTGTGTGTTAGCAGTAACACACTGAGCTTGTAGTCCTCGGCCTACACTGTGTTAGCAGTAACTCCCTGAGCCTGTAGTCCTCAGGCTACACCGGGTGTTAGCAGTAACACTCTGAGTCTGTAGTCCTCGATCTACACAGTGTGTTAGCAGTAACGCCCTGAGCTTGTAGTCCTCGGCCTACACTGTTAGCAGTAATGCCCTGAGCGTGTAGTCCTCTGCCTACAGCGTGTGTTATCAGTATCTCCCCGAGCCTGTAGTCCTCAGCCTACACCGTGTGTTAGCAGTAACACCCTGAGGGCGTAGTCCTCGGCCTACACCATGAGTTAGCAGTAATGCCCTGAGCCAGTAGTCCTCGGCCTACACTGTGCGTTAGCTGTAACACCCTGAGCGTTTAGTCCTCTGCCTACACCGTGTGTTAGCAGTAACTCCCTGAGCCTATAGTCCTCGGCCTACACCATGTGTTAGCAGTAACACCCTGAGCGTTTAGTCCTCTGCCTACACCGTGTGTTAGCAGTAACTCCCTGAGCCTGTAGTCCTCGACCTACACCGTGTGTTAGCAGTAACACCCTGAGGGTGTAGTCCTCGGCCTACACCGTGAGTTAGCAGTAACACCCTGAGCTTGTAAGACTCGGCCTACACGGTGTGTTAGCAGTATTGCCCTGAGCCTGTAGCCCTCGGCCTACACCATGTGTTAGCAGTAACGCCCTGAGTTTGTAATCCTCGGCCTACACAGTGTTTTAGCAGTAACGCCCTGAGCCTGTAGTCCTCGGCCTACACCGTGTGTTAGCAGTAACTACCTCATCCTGTAGTCCTCGACCTACACTGTGTGTTAGCAGTAACACCCTGAGGGTGTAGTCCTCGGCCTACACCGTGAGTTAGCAGTAACACCCTCAGCTTGTAAGACTCGGCCTACACGGTGTGTTAGCAGTATTGCCCTGAGCCTGTAGCCCTCGGCCTACACCATGTGTTAGCAGTAACGCCCTAAGTTTGTAATCCTCGGCCTACACAGTGTTTTAGCAGTAACGCCCTGAGCCTGTAGTCCTCGTCCTACACCGTGTGTTAGCAGTAACACCCTGAGCCTGTAGTCCTCGATCTACACCATGTGTTAGCAGTAACGCCCTTAGCATATAGTCCTCGGCCTACACCGTGTGTTAGCAGTAACTCCCTCAGCCTGTAGTCCTCGGCCTACACTGTGTGTTAGCAGTAACACCCTGAGGGTGTAGTCCTTGGCCTACACCATGAGTTAGCAGTAACACACTGAGCCTGTACTCCTCATCCTTCACTGCGTGTTAGCAGTAACGCCATGAGCTTGTGGTCCACCGTCTACACAGTGTGTTAGCAGTAACGCCCTGAGCTTGTAGTCCTTGATCTACACCGTTTGTTAGCAGTAACGCCCTGGCCATGTAGTCCTCAGCCTACATCATGAGTTAGCAGAAACGCCCTGAGCCTGTAGTCCTCGGCCTACACCGTGTGTCAGCAATAATGCCCTGAGCCTGTAGTCCTTGGCCGACACCGGGTGTTAGCAGTAACGCCCTGAGCCTGTAGTCCTCGGCCTACACCGTGTGTCAGCAATAATGCCCTGAGCCTGTAGTCCTTGGCCGACACCGGGTGTTAGCAGTAACACCCTGAGCCTGTAGTCCTCGATCTACACTGTGTGTTAGCAGTAACACACTGAGCTTGTAGTCCTCGGCCTACACTGTGTTAGCAGTAACTCCCTGAGCCTGTAGTCCTCAGGCTACACCGGGTGTTAGCAGTAACACTCTGAGTCTGTAGTCCTCGATCTACACAGTGTGTTAGCAGTAACGCCCTGAGCTTGTAGTCCTCGGCCTACACTGTTAGCAGTAATGCCCTGAGCGTGTAGTCCTCTGCCTACAGCGTGTGTTATCAGTATCTCCCCGAGCCTGTAGTCCTCAGCCTACACCGTGTGTTAGCAGTAACACCCTGAGGGCGTAGTCCTCGGCCTACACCATGAGTTAGCAGTAATGCCCTGAGCCAGTAGTCCTCGGCCTACACTGTGCGTTAGCTGTAACACCCTGAGCGTTTAGTCCTCTGCCTACACCGTGTGTTAGCAGTAACTCCCTGAGCCTATAGTCCTCGGCCTACACCATGTGTTAGCAGTAACACCCTGAGCGTTTAGTCCTCTGCCTACACCGTGTGTTAGCAGTAACTCCCTGAGCCTGTAGTCCTCGACCTACACCGTGTGTTAGCAGTAACACCCTGAGGGTGTAGTCCTCGGCCTACACCGTGAGTTAGCAGTAACACCCTGAGCTTGTAAGACTCGGCCTACACGGTGTGTTAGCAGTATTGCCCTGAGCCTGTAGCCCTCGGCCTACACCATGTGTTAGCAGTAACGCCCTGAGTTTGTAATCCTCGGCCTACACAGTGTTTTAGCAGTAACGCCCTGAGCCTGTAGTCCTCGGCCTACACCGTGTGTTAGCAGTAACTACCTCATCCTGTAGTCCTCGACCTACACTGTGTGTTAGCAGTAACACCCTGAGGGTGTAGTCCTCGGCCTACACCGTGAGTTAGCAGTAACACCCTCAGCTTGTAAGACTCGGCCTACACGGTGTGTTAGCAGTATTGCCCTGAGCCTGTAGCCCTCGGCCTACACCATGTGTTAGCAGTAACGCCCTAAGTTTGTAATCCTCGGCCTACACAGTGTTTTAGCAGTAACGCCCTGAGCCTGTAGTCCTCGTCCTACACCGTGTGTTAGCAGTAACACCCTGAGCCTGTAGTCCTCGATCTACACCATGTGTTAGCAGTAACGCCCTTAGCATATAGTCCTCGGCCTACACCGTGTGTTAGCAGTAACTCCCTCAGCCTGTAGTCCTCGGCCTACACTGTGTGTTAGCAGTAACACCCTGAGGGTGTAGTCCTTGGCCTACACCATGAGTTAGCAGTAACACACTGAGCCTGTACTCCTCATCCTTCACTGCGTGTTAGCAGTAACGCCATGAGCTTGTGGTCCACCGTCTACACAGTGTGTTAGCAGTAACGCCCTGAGCTTGTAGTCCTTGATCTACACCGTTTGTTAGCAGTAACGCCCTGGCCATGTAGTCCTCAGCCTACATCATGAGTTAGCAGAAACGCCCTGAGCCTGTAGTCCTCGGCCTACACCGTGTGTCAGCAATAATGCCCTGAGCCTGTAGTCCTTGGCCGACACCGGGTGTTAGCAGTAACGCCCTGAGCCTGTAGTCCTCTGCCTACATCGTGTGCTAGCAGTAACCCTCTGAGCTTGTAGTCCTCGATCTACACCATGTGTTAGCAGTAACACCATGAGCGTGTACTCCTCAGCCTACACCGTGTGTTAGCAGTAACGTCCTGAGCCTGTAGTCCTCAGTCTACACCGTGTGTTAGCAGTAACGCCCTGAGCCTGTAGTCCTGTGCCTACACCGTGTGTTAGCAGTAACCCTCTGAGCTTGTAGTTCTCGGTCTACACTGTGTGTTAGCAGTAACGGCCTGCGCTTGTAATCCTTGGCCTACACCGTGTGTTAGCAGTAACACCCTGAGCGTGTAGTCCTCCGCCTACACTGTGTGTTAGCAGTAACGCCCTGAGCCTGTAGTCCTCAGTCTACACAGTGTGTTAGCATTAACACCCTGAGCCTGTAGTCCTCTGCCTACACCGTGTGCTAGCAGTAACCCTCTGAGCTTGTAGTCCTCGATTTACACCGTGTGTTAGCAGTAACACCCTGCGCTTGTAATCCTTGGCCTACACTGTGTTTTAGCAGTAACGCCCTGTGCTTGTAGTCCTCGGTCTACACCGGGTGTTAGCATTAACGCCCTGAGCCTGTAGTCCTCTGCCTACACCGTGTGCTAGCAGTAACCCTCTGAACTTGTAGTCCTCGGTCTACACCGTGTGTTAGCAGTAACGCCCTGTGCTTGTAATCCTCAGCCTACACCCTGTATAAGCAGCAACACCCTGAGCTTGTTGTCGGCGGTCTACACTGTGTGTTAGCAGTAACGCCCTGAGCTTGTAGTCCTCGATCTACACCGTGTGTTAGCAGTAACTCCCTAAGCGTGTAGTCCTCGGCCTACACCGTGTGTTAGCAGTAACGCCCTGAGCCTGTAGTCCTCAGTCTATACCATGTGTTAGCAGTAACGCCCTGAGCCTATAGTCCTCTGCCTACACCGTGTGTTAGCAGTAACCCTCTGAGCTTGTAGTCCTCGGTCTACACTGTGTGTTAGCAGTAACGTCCTGCGCTTGTAATCCTCGGCCTACACCCTGTATTAGCAGTAATGCCCTGAGCTTGTTGTCGGTGGTCTACACCGTGTTCTATCAGTAACCCTCTAAGCTTGTAGTCCTCGGTCTACACCGTGTGTTAGCAGTAACACCCTGCGCTTATAGTCCTTCCCCACATCCAGCACCTGGTATCATGGCTACCTTCCTCTGCTGCCACCTGCCAGGGCGGTCATTACAGGCTGTTGAAGGCATAGCCCCCATAGGACCCTTTCCCACTCCCGCCTTACTGGCATTATAGCTTTAAAGCCCACCAGCTGCTCTGTAGCGCCTCGTGCTGTCTTACTAGAGCAGAACTATGCAATGACTCCTAGAACGGGAAGTAGCTCAGCCAATGAAGCTCCTGTCTCAGATAAGGAGCTGCATGCAGTGCCCCAAATTCCCTCAGGCCTGACTCAGCCCTTCATAATTCCAAGGTCAATATATTGAGTGCCATTATATAGGGTGATAACAGTGATTAATACAGAGCTTGGAGGTAGGAGAAATCCCACATGAAGTGCTAGCTTTGCACAACGCACCATAGGCCCATCCAGAAGGGTGCCACAGAGCTGGCCACTGCATGCCACAGAGCTGGCCACTGCATGCAGGCACAGAAGGTGGCAACAGAGCTGGCCACTGCATGCAGGCACAGAAGGTTTCCACAGAGCTGGCCACTGCATGCAGGCACAGAAGGTGGCAACAGAGCTGGCCACTGCATGCAGGCACAGAAGGTTGCAACAGAGCTGGCCACTGCATGCAGGCACAGAAGGTGGCCACAGAGCTGGCTGCTGCATGCATGTACAGAAGGTGGCCACAGAGCTGGCCGCTGCATGCAGGCAGAGAAGCTGGCCACAGAGCTGGTTGCTGCATGCAGGCACAGAAGGTGGCCACAGAGCTGGCCGCTGCATGCAGGCACAGAAAGTGGCCACAGAGGTGGTCGCTGCATGCAGGCACAGAAGGTGGCCACAGAGCTGGCCGCTGACTGCAGGCACAGAAGTTGGCCACAGAGCTGGCCGCTGCATGCAGGCAGAGAAGGTTGCCACAGAGCTGGCCATTGCATGCAGGCACAGAAGGTGGCCACACAGCTGGCCACTGCATACAGGCACAGAAGGTGGCCACAGAGCTGGTCATTGCATGCAGGCACAGAAGGTGGCCACAGAGCTGGCCGCTGCATGGACCCACTTCTCAGATAGTAAAGTCTGCCAGGGACGGGACACTATTATATGCCGCAGTTTAAGACCATGTGGGTATTATTGATATCAAGCAGCGAGATGGGGTTCCGTCCTGAGTCTCCCTCTGCGGCCTCCCCACAAATATCCAGAACACCTCCTTTCACACAGAGAGGGCCCAGGGCAGCGCCTGCAGCACCCTGTCATATTTTGCAGAGCCTGTTTAGATTAGGGTGTCCCGAACTTCGGCTTTGAGTACGTATTTGGCCGAATTCCAGCTGAAAAAAAGCTATTCGGCTTCGGCCGAATAGTTTCTAGCTATTCGGCTCTTGCTGAATACTTTGACATTCTAATTTGAATACAATGCAACATGAACTCAGAAAGGCAAATATAGACTTCAGTTTGCAAAACTGAATAGAATTAGACCAGACAAATTGCTATCACACAGCTGAAAAATATCTCATATTGTAATCTGCTCTTTAGGGCATGTTTTGTTACAGATTCTTAGACATAGAAGGTGCTCATCTTTTATACTTAGACTGTAACAATACAGGAACATCTTTTCTTTCGGCAAATGTTTACATGCAATGTGCACATTTTTCAGTTGGAAAAAACAAACTGAAAGAAATGTGCAAAGATAATTTCAGTTCCTGTCATGTTGCTTCCCATTGCATGCATCGTAGTCCCCCCTTTTCTTTTTTAAGGACTTTGTGAGTCCTGAGTTTAACATTATCTGATATTTTATCAGGAAATTATAAGATGCATAGGTTTATCATTTTTTTTTTATTTGTGTTTGGTTCAATTACAAAAAAATTGTAGAACCTTTACAAAGTCGAATACAAAAGGAAAGCAATAAAATATTTACATTTGCATTTACAACATAAAAACTTTACATCATATTATAAGCAAGTTCAAAAATAGAGGATATCGTGTCGAATACTTTATATCCTCGAGTTCTTAAAATTTAAGCAACTCTTTTTCAATGTGTTTACACAGACTGCCCAATTCAAATATCAAAGGTTTGTGTGTACTCTGCATCATGCGTGCCCAGGGAAATTGCATGCAGTCTTCAAAATCTATATTGACAAATTTTGAGAGCCGATTGGTCCTCATTAGTTGAAATGTGGGCATTCCAGAATGAGATGCTTCATGGACTCAATCGGCTCTTTGCAAGAAGGGAAGCGACATTTCATTAGCTTGTGTTCACCATTTTTTATCCAATTAGCAGTTCTTTCTCTAGTATGGTATAAATTCAGTCTATACCTAATGTAAGCTTGTCGGGTGTGGTTGCATGGAAATAAAACCACATGGTCAAATCGGGGAATGCGTTGTTTTAGAAAAGCACCATACTCTTTGTACATATGATATGTTGATATATTTTCTATTGTTCTCCTCCAATCCTGTTCAAAAAGCTTCTTTTTTGCAAAAGCAGGATGTTGATATACATCTTCAATAGTAATGCCTAAGGAGTTCAAAATGTGTTGCATACTAATATTATATTCATTAAAGGAGGCAGAAGTGGAAGACTTCAACATACTATTCAGATCAACGTATAAAGAGTTTTTAGGTGCAAAATGAATCTTTACATAACTGGATAGTTGACGCCATTTCCAACGTGTAGATAATGCAACCAACCCAAGCTCATGACGTATCACTGCGTTTGGTATGCACATAGGAAAGTGCATGGCAGATTTTATCAGTGATCCCTGCGTAGAGTTCAAAATTGCAGTGACGTCTCTTAGACACATATCAATGGAATACAGGATAACAGATTCAATTTTTAACGTCAAGAAATCTATCTTGGGTGTTATTGAAAATGTTCAGTATTTTGAATAAATAATTTTTAATTGCGATAATAAAGGACGCAACGTGTTTTTGATTAAGTCCGTCCATGCTTTAATTGAATTTTGATCAGTCAAATATAACCCAGGTATATCGCACTAGAAGTACATGGGATTTGGGTTTTCATGATCTCCCATTGATATCCCTTACTGTTTTGCTTAGTGCCAAATTTTGAGATAGCTGTTTTTGCAGGGTTTGGAGTAAGGTTATGGGCGACTGCAAAGTCCTGAAAGAGCAGAAGCTTAGTTTGCAGCCCGGCAGGCATGGGTCAAAGACTATGATGTCGTCTGCAAACGCAATCCATTTCAGTCGCAGGGCGCCGATTTTAACATAGAACAGTTTGCCGTGGTCCCATTCCTTATCAAGGTCAGAGAGATAAAGGTTAAAGAAAGTTGCCGCTAGGTTGCACCCTTGCTTGAGAGCAATGGACGTACAAATGGGATCAGTTGTTCTACCATCTGCAGAGATTTTTATTTTATACGAAGTGTTAGCATGGAGTTTGATGAACCAATAAAGTAATACTGTGGGAATTCCCATGGATCTCAATTTGTTCCATAGGAGGTTTCGTACCACATTATCAAAAGCTGATGTCATGTCTATCATGGCCATATATACGGATTGAGAATTCTTTCCGTTTGTGCCCGCGACCAGATGAGACATGACAGCAGCGTTCAGCGAGGTACTCATGCCTTTTCTCAAACCTGTTTGATATTTCGAGTAAAGGCTATTTTCTTCAATTAATTTTTCTAGGTCGTGTAAAAGAAGAATGGTGAACAGTTTCGCATCTGTATCAATCAGAGAGATAGGTCTGTAGCTCTGTGGAAGAGAAGGATCGCCCTTTTTGAATATAGGAACAATATTCGCTGTAGTCCAGTACTGATAATTGAGTCAAATTTAGTTTTCACAATTTCTACCCAAAGCTCAGGATCAGCTTTGCAAAGGCAAGGAGGGATGCCATCGGGCCTGCGGATTTAGAGTAAGATGTTTTTGATATTGCCCCTTTAAGATCTTCCTGTGTCCATTTCAATCGGGCGATCCTGCTTTAACACAACTGTACATTAGGGACAGATTCAAATCTCAATGGAATGTGGAATTTCATTGTTATATAATCACACCATACTCGTTCAGATATGCAAAAGGATGTGATCAATTGAGTTCTTTTATCATCCTTTTTAATCGTACGCCATATTGTTCTTGTGTCGTGCATGGTTATAGCTCTTATAAGGTCACAGCTCTCTCTATTATATTTAAGTATACGAGCATGTTTCAGGTTCCTCTGATATTCTTTCAGAATTTGTGCCCGGCTAGACCGGGAGTATTCTATTAGACCTGATGTTTTGAGTTATCTTAGTGCCTTATTTTTCTCTCATTTTAGGGTCTTACAGGTGGAATCAAATGGATGGGGATGTTCACTCCGGATATACCTTTTACTGAAAATGGAAAGAGCATTATTTATCACATCAGAATAGCAATTCAACCTTGAAGGTTCAACTTCGCTGTTGAAAAGCCGGGATGATTGTATTTTTTTGTGATACATAGTTAACACATTGCTGGCACAATCCTTGACTCCATCTAATGGAGATTTGAGGACGATCGAAGTCAACAAGTGCCAGGGCTGGTTCCATCGCCAATGGCCTACATTCCCATTTCAGATTACAATTTATACGTGCATGGTCACTGGTTAGAATACGACTACATTGCACGGGTGAAATAAGAGTGGACAAGGTTCGAGTAACAAAGATGAAGTCAATTGTCGAGGATTTAGATCCACGGGACCATGTGATCTGAGATTTCCCCTCACTACTTGCCACTGTGTCCATATCCTAATTTTCTAGTAACTCTCTGAATTGCGCACCCCTTCGCCGTGACAGATGTGAGGGCTTTATTGGTCCACATTCACTCAATTCCCTACAGTCACAGTTGAAGTCACCACCAATGATGATTTCTAAGGGTTGGTATTTGCTGGACGCCTTCTATAGACATTCATCCAGTTCATCAAGCATTGCTTCAATCGGGGATGCAGCGGGATTCCAGTATAAAGAAATGATTAAGATTGAAGGGATCCTTTTTGACGAGGTGTTCTGTACAAGTACACCCAAAAGGTTTGCAGATTCCCATACCCACTTTGACTGGAGATTGACTGAATTGTTAATGGCAATTACAAGGCCACCACTGGGACGGCCTAAGAGAGGTATCTTTGCCAGCTTGCAATAAGTGGAAAACCCTGGTATGGTAAATGTGGTCAATTTCATTGTCTCCTGTAGTATAAGAATCGTTGGTTGGTTCTTGGACGTTAGAAATGCATTCCATCCCGTAAAATTAGCGTAACCACAGGTATTCCATGAGAGAACTTCAAGCAAACTGTGTTCTGTATGCTACGAGGAAGTAGGTGACATTTTAGATCCTAAAATAGCAGTGACCATTGGTTTGAGCCATGGAATACCTTTTGTTATCGCCACGTGCGCTAGGAGTGCATGCAAGTCTCCATCAACACTACCGTTAGTTTTTTGAGCAATAGTGCCGCTTGCTGCTTTCGCAGAAACTACAGGGTCAATGTAGGCAAGAAAATCGTTGGCTTTTGATTCCAATTCAAAGGTGAATAATTTTAGACCTTGGTTTTGGAGCTCATCTCGATTGAACCAGACAAACTTCAATATCATTTCAGAGCTCAGATAGCATACTGCTCTACAATTGTCGGTCTGAGCGATAGACACTCTGAGGATGTCTTCGGATTTAACCATTCTGAGTTGTTCGATGCGTGAGAAAAGTGACAGAATAAAGGATCGATTAATGCGCTTCCCTGCAGTTGAGTCCCTATTACCTTCGAGGCCAACCAGGTGGAGTTTGTTGGCATCCTCAGGCGGGTTCTCAGGATTTTTCACCTCGCTTTGAGGGGGAGGAGGGGCTTCCCCTTTCACCATCTGTGATACAAATGTTGGTATCACCTTACTGTGGGTTTCAACATTCAAATCGTTGATGTATAGGGCCTTTCTCAAGAGTTCTAATATTTCATGATGGGATTTCACAGGGCTTTTTTGTTCAGGACATGGAGGTGGTAATGATTCCTCCATAGTCATCGTTGATGACACGACAGTGAGCATCTTCATGAGTGTTTCAATGCTCAACGTGCCCTCCTCCAAAGCTTTTTTTAGAGTTTCAAGAGAATCTAGGTGAGAGTTTGCAAGGTCGTTGGAGTTGGACTCAGGAACCGCTCTACACAGAGCTGGGCTGTGTATGGAAATACGAGTGGGGGCAAAGATAACATTTGCCTCCTCTTTGCCAGTAGTACTGTTCCTTTTCAATGAGGTAGGTTGAACAGTTTCTAACTCTTTGGGCCTCATTACACGGTAGGCGGAGGACCAAGGTGCTATTAGCGCCATGGTTCATGCCGGTAAAATACCGGCACCGGCTTGGCGGAAAGGGGAATTACCGCCCCATTCCAAGGTTGGCGGGGCGGTAATTCCCCCTTCCACCATTGCCCTTCCCCATTCCCATTTTTTCCACATAGGGCATAATGGGAATGGGGAAGGCGCTAATTACGGTACCGCAAATTGCGGTACCGTAATTAGCTCCCTGGGTCCCTTTGCGGGTTGATTTTTAACGCCTGCAAAATGCAGGCGTTAAATCCCCCAACCCGCAAAGGGACCTCGTAGTAAGGTGGTAAGGATTTACCGGTACCGGTATTTTACCGGTACCGGTAAATCCTTACCGCCATCCGTGTAATGAGGCCCTTTGTCTGACAGGAGCAACTTGTTATTACTAGAAGTGAGTCTTGCTGATTTAGCTTGAGTTGGTCAGATTCTGTATCTAGTACTGAGACTTTTCCCTTACCGTTGATCATATTTGAGAACTTGATGTTACTAGTCATATTTTTCTCTATAGGAATCCCTGAGCAGCATGCTGCACTGTAGGATTTTCTCAGAGCCGGTTGTGGGATGGGGTTAATATCCAAATCGTTATTGGGAGTGGGTTGTTCAAGTGTGACGCCTTTTCTAGTTGTACAGCTTCTTCCTGAAATCAGAAAGTAGCTGTTCAAATTTACTTTCAAGTGTGGAAGAGACGTCTGATCGGTTACTTTGGCCTCTGTTCTGGTTATAATCGATTCCAAATTAACTTGAGGGCATTTGCTAGAAACATCAGCAGGTGGAGGCTTAATTATTGACGTTTTCACAGAAGCCCTTAGTTTTTTCGGGATAGATTCGATCCTTCTGTTTTTGGATGGTAATTTAGACTTAATGATTGGGGTCGATATTAATGCTTCCTGACTTTCCTTTGAAAGTTGCTGGAGGTCAATGCTTTCTTCATCGGAAATTACTATGACCATTTCATGTTCAGAAATCTGGGAAGATTCGGGTCTCGGTGATGTAATGTTATTTGCTACATCCTTATCAGTCTTTTTAACCATAGATTCCTGTCTCCTCTTAGCATTCCTTTTCATTTCCCTGAGGTGAAATTGTTTTGCACGGCGAGACATAAACAGGAAATTCTTTTCAGGGTTGGAGGATTCGCGTTTGTTCAGCTGTTGTTCGTCAAGTGCCTTCACAAAAATTGAAGGACTATCCGGACAGTCAGCAAGAGGAACCAGCTTAATCAATTGAGAAGAGATGGTAGAATTCATCACTTCAATTAGGGCTTTGGGTTCTTTTAATTCGGACAGGCAATTACATGATAGGGAGGGAAGGGAAGTGCTTGGCGGTTGTGGGCAATCAATGCTTAACTCATCGCCATATTGAGTCGCTTTTTCAAAATGAACCGGGGCAGCCTGAGTGGGCTTGCTGCTTATGGCTCGTAGGTTGTCTGCAGCAATGATAAAGCCTTCGATCTTGTCCATTTTGGAGCATAGATGATGTAGGGTGCCTTTTATCTCTTTCAGTTCTAGGTGGGTAAGGTCATGCCCCTTGTCCAGTAAATCAAGTATTTTAATGATTACAGGAAAGGTGTGTGGAGATCGCGTGTCTATCTCAGCAGAGTCAATCGGGCCATCTAAGGGGTCGATTTGAAAAGGCCTTATGGAGACATCTGCAATATCAGATGAATATGACATGCGTGGTGGTGGTAGTTCAAGGTTTATATTTTGAAAGCTCTCTCTACCTGGCGCGTTTAAAAAGTCTTGATCATCAAGTGGTTGCGAAAGAGCCCTTTGGGACTTTTTGTGTGGGCCATAGAGAAGAGGGGTTAGTGTGCCTATGGCACGAGACACTTGATCATCAAGGGCAGCCATGTTCTTTATAGTGAGATCATAATGATCACTGGTGGATAGATTAGATGGGGGCATCTCAGTACAACTTCTGTGTATTTCATCTGAGGGCGTCGCTGGGGAATTATTCATGTTTCTATTGCCATGAGAGTGTGTGAAGCATGGAGTGGAAGATGGACTCGTTTCATTAGCATGTATCATGACCACAAATGGGGACAAGTTTGGGCGAGCATTGGCCTCCCCAATAGTACCTGAAGTCAATGCTTCTAACGCGACAGGTTCAATATATGATGTGCGGCCATGACAAACAAGTGAGTCAATGCTAGAGGGTGTGAGTGTCGTAATACTTAAGTCATTACATTTACTCCATAAGCCTGCAGCCATTCCTGGTATAGATAGAAGTCGTAAGCGTTCCAGAAGGTGGAAGCACGGGTCGAGTTGACTAATAAAGGTAAATGGCTAGCAATCTGGCTATCATTGGCTAACAGTCCTACGTTAGTAAACAAAGGGACGCGCTTAGACTATACAAAAGAACCAGTGAAACAAGAATTTGAAGAGCCCTGATGTAAAAAGGGGCGCAAAGCAACACACCATACAGTTTACTATTGCTATATGTGAGCTTATTGAAGTTTATCTTACCAGGTTATAGGTCAGGGTCAGATCTTACATCAAGATCAAGGTGTTATAGGACTCAATCATAACATCACAAATCATCAAAGCAGCGAACAGCCAATAGTACTTTTGTGTACTTCCGTGTGCGCGCGCGAGTGTGCTGCACACAGCGTATTTCAAAGAGAAAAGGGGGCGGAGTCAGGGGTGGGGTAAGGAGGGCTGACCCAATCAGGAGGCAGGTTCCAAATTGATGGTCAGGCAGCCTCCGTGTGCACGGCAAACACTTCCGCTTTCATGCAGACTCGCTGGGCGGCAGGAAGAGACTTGACAGTTCCAAAGATAGGCAAATTCAAGGAAGTCCTTTCCGAGTCGCCTGCAACAGACCAACAGTACTTTAATCAGCACTTCTATCGTTTTGGGAATACCTGAGGCTGCCTGGAATCAGACTATGGGCCTCATTACGACCCAGGCGGTAAGTTACCGCCTGGGCCGTGACTTTACCACCATGGCGTAAACTACGTTTACGCCATGGTGGTTGGCGGACTTACCGCCCCATTCCGACCTTGGCGGGGCGGTAAGTCCCCAATCCCCATTTACCCTTCCCCATTCCCATTTTTGCCCCATAGGGCATAATGGGAGTGGGGAAGGCGTTAATTACGCCACCGTAAATTATGGTGGCGTAATTAACTCCCTGGTCCCTTAGCGCCATGGATTTTAACACCTGCTAAAAGCAGGTGTTAAATCCGCCATGGCGCTAAGGGACCTCGTACTCAGGCGGTAAGGGTCGGCGCTGTTTACGCTGCCGTAAACCCCTTACCGCCTGGGTCGTAATGAGGCCCTATGAGCGTTTCGTAAAGAGTAGTGCATATGTTTGTATATTGACGAGAAGGAGTGGCTAGGATAAGTGAAAAGTGAGCAGCATTTGTTTGGATGGGTGAATAGTTGTGAGATGTAGTTCACGCATTCAGATTTCCTCTTGACTTTTGTCCTGCATGAGCCGATATGACCCATTTTATACATTTCTATGTGAGCTGCAAAGAAGTTTCAAAACTCGACCACATCGACTTTGCAACTGGAGAATGCAATGCATCCGATTCACAAAGACAGTCCTTTGCATTTGTGAAGCCTCCTACTTTAACTGGCACTGGATATGCAACAATCTTCTGTACATTTGGTCCCTTCATTTTGGTTAAATCTGCTTTATATCTGGCTTTTATACTTTAAATAAAGATGCTACATTAATTACAATGAAGCCGGTCCGATAGCACATCTATGCAGAGCCTGCTGATGCAGGTTCAAATCCCGGCAGGGCCAAACTCAGACTTTCATCCTTCCGAGGTCGATAAATGAGCACCACACACTGTGGGTAATAATAAGCAGCGCTCAGATACCTGAGGGTTTGTAGCGCTATATAAATGCTAAATTATTATTATTATTGTTAAGAGAAATAAAAATATAGAATGCATTTTAAATGTGCTTTATTTGTTTGTTTTAATAAGTGTGTTTTTTGAAGTTTGGAACATGATTTATTAAATAAAGCAAATATTCGGCTTCATATTCGGCTTCGGCCGAATAGTTGACAAACTATTCGGTATTCGGCCGAATACTAAATATGCTATTCGGTACAGCTCTAGTTTAGATCTCAGCAGAGTCAGAGCTGCGGGCCCTTGGCAGAGGATACGTGCAAATAAAGGTGTATATATAGATATATAGCGACACCAACCAAACCCGTCTGCGGCCCTGAGCCAGACCTGGCCTGCCCAGCACTGTACAGTGCTAACGTTTGCCAAGCACTCACTGCTTGTGGCTGCCATCTCTTAAGGGCACTTGAGGAATATTGGCCTGGGTCTCAGCCACCATGGAGCCGGTGAGTGGCTCGGTCGTGCCAGGCCCGCTCCTCCCTCTACAGCTACTGGCCTGTTGCCACGCACAGGCAGTTACAGGCTTCTGTGGTAGTGTTTACTACTCTGCACGAGGATCAAAGTGCCGCCGGGCGAATCGCTCTGCACTGGGCAATCATAATATGATATGATATGGCATTTATAACGCGCCTGCACAGGTGTTCCATGGCGAGATGTTTGCCCACGGATCATGAAATGTTCCACGCTCCTGCTGCCCACACCTGGCACCTCCTAAAGCGTGGGCATTGGCCGGGGAGCTGGCAGCACCCGGCTATTTGCCTTCTTCAGACATTTTTGCAAGTCTTTGGAGCAGATAAAGGTATGAACAGTAAATCCTGCCCAGTGCCCGCCCTTCTAGTTATTCTGATGTTCGTCATTCTGGACTAAATTGTAAAGACTCGATCGACGCGAATGCGGTTATTCCAGGCCATGAAGAATGCCTTGCCGACGCTCTGGGGGCAGGGGTCCCGGGGGTGGGGCTGGCTGATAATTGCTGTTAAATGGCTTTTCATTCGCGCACTGGGTTGCCACGTCACATGCTGACTTGAGCTGGCATTTGTTTGGGGGAGCTAATGAGGAACACAGATGTGTGTAGCTTCTTTGTAAGAGCTTCCTTTTATTGATGAGTTGCCAGGTGGCGTCACATGTAGGCAAGGCAATGAAGTTGCACATGTAGAACCTGTCACCCACCAGTAGGAGGCGACACATGAGGAGGAAGTTAGACAATGCACAGTTACCACAGGGGGATTTAGGGCAATCAAGGTTTGGGGGAGGGGCTTGGGGCCTGGATAATAAGAGGGCCTGAAAATGATGGGCCTGCTTATGGAGCACTACGTTCAAGACCCTCAAAGAAGTGGCTGCTTTGAGGGCAACAAGTAGATAGCCCAAGTGGAGTGGAGCAGATAGTGGGAACAATGCAGCGCTCGAAGGGAGCGGGAACGGTCGGGAATGGCATTCCACTACTTTTATTATTTACTGTGAACAGCTCCACTACTTTTTACAATCATTTTCACCATTGAGAAACTGTTCTTTGTGAAGTTTGGCTTTGAAGAAGTCAGTCAGACCTCGGCCCCAGCTGTTGAAAACTCATCAAGCTTGGGCAGGCCCCTCAGATCTGCGCTCAACTGGTCCTCCATCTCGGGTTGCTGTGCTGAACCAGGTAACACTGAAGTCACTGAGTCCCCTGCTACCAAAGTAGGGACCTCAGTGGCTACTGGCCACTCTCCCACAGGAGGAGATGACTTAGCAGTCTGTGGAACTGGACAAGGGCTACCAGCCATGCCGGTCCTTCTAACAAGCCCTCTGGAAGCACTCTGGGCCCTAAGACTCTGAGAGTGTTCAATCTGGCAATCTCTTTGGCCCGCAGTCGGGAGCCGCTGCGACTAGCTCAGGATCAGGAAGATCATTACGCAACAGACATGGGACAGGGATGGAGTCTTTCACCACTAAACGGCGCTGGGTCGTTTCACCTCGCCAGCTAAACTCTACTATCGGCAAGGGGCACTACACTTTCCATCAAACCCACTGACGCTACAATCAAGTCCATCAGTGAGGCTAGCCGCTGTGTATCGGACCGCACAAGTTCTGTGTCCATTGATATACTGGCCTGGCTCTACCCACTGCCGGGTGACAGCAGTGAGCCTAGCCGCTGTGTATCGGACCGCACAAGTTCTGTGTCCATTGATATTCACATGTTTTAGATGGAATTGAGTATTATTGAGAGCTGGGATCTGGAGACCCGGTACCGTTCCCACTCAGTGTAACCAATCCACATGTGGCCACTCCTTGGCTTAGTGGGAAGTCCTCCTCTTGGAGGCCCACACTAATGATAGCCTCTTCCATGAGTTAAACATTCACTATGGCTTGCTTGGGTAAGCCCTTAAAAGCAGGATCTCCTTCCTATGGTCCAGCTCCTTACACACAAAACAACCTTTGGGTGGTGAGAACGCAGGTGCCCCAGTGTTAGGGGTGCCTTCACTCTTTATTTCAGTGTGTACAGCTGAACTAAAGTTTTGGGATTTCCCTTCATTCTTTTGTGAACCTGACTTTGAAGAAAATTGAGTGGGACCTTTGCCCTTTCCATCCTTGTTTACTTGTTTGTATGAAGATTTCTCCTTCATATTCGCCTGAGCCTTTTTCTGGACTCGAGTACTCACAAACCTGTCGGCAGCCTTTGCAAGCTTCCTAGGGTCTATGATAGTCTCGTCCACAAGATGCAGGTGTAGGTCAACATCACAATGCTTCAATACATGTTCACACGCAATCAAATTGTACACACCTTTAAATGTGTCAACTTTGTTACCAGTCACCCACCCGCTCAGATATTTCCACAAGTTTGTGAACGCTTCAAATGTCTGCTCGCTTTTCTTTCCAAGCTCTCTGAAGCTCTGAGATACTGTTCTGGGGTTTTACAGAACTTCCTGAGTAGGGCTGCCTTCATGCTCTCATAAACAGGCCTTTCTTCAGGAGTTAACAGAAGATTTACATCAGTCCCTGGTGTAGGTAAGTGACCCATCAGGGCTGCAGCCCACAGTACCTCATCCACCTCCTGCAGCTGAAATGCCAGCTCGAGCGATTCAAAACAGTCAACAACATTCTTCCATTCTTCGCAAGCCTGCACTAAGTCTTTGGGGATGTGCCGTCGGGGCTTATCCCGGGACTCTGGTTTGAGCCACCACTACTGCGCCGTCGCTTGAGGTGGATCTGTTGGCTTCCTTCTTCTCTTCAAGCGCCAGCGCGAGCAGTTCTACAGTGACCTTGTCCTGCTATTTATGTTCCTTTAGCTACAGTCTCCTCTCCTCGAGCAGGAGCTTTCTAGCCGCTACCTTGTTAACAGCCCGAACAACTACTGGGCCACTTAGAGTTTGTGCTGAGGGCTGTGACCTGTGGGATGCTGCACTAGTCGCTGACCTCCATGATACGCTGGATTATTGAGAAACCACGCTTGCCCCACAGTGAAATGGTTGGGGAGAAACACTGCTCATGCTGTCTTCCTTGACATCTTCCACTACCCCTTCCGTAAGGTCTTTTTCATTTGGGTAGATGGGGCCTAGCCTGTCCCCTGGGGTCTTCTCCCCAACTGCCCTCACTTATACCCAAGCTTGGAGGCTGATCAGCAACTCAGGTTTATTAACCTTAGTGCTGTGGGGAAGTCCCTTTCTTGACATAAAACACACAGGACATCCTTGGTCATGCCATTATAGTCTCCATATCAAGATCCATGATTATTACTAATACCTAGCAGTGTCTAAATGTTGCCTGCAACAGTACTTTTATTGTTGGGTGACTAAGCTGTGCGCAAGGTTCCAACTGAGCTGACCGCTTGCCACCAATGTGACGAATCAACTTCCGGGGCACCAGTGGTCCAGGAATGATTATCGATTTCTAAACCATCATTTAGCCCCACACCTTTAATAACCAGAATGGACCCAAACAGATTGGAAACACAAGCAAATTATAAATCTCCTTGTTCAATTTTGGTAACTTGGACGGAATGGCAGGCCTATCTCTGCAAGGTGGTGGATCGTTGGTTAGTTACAACACAGCAAAAATACAATTATTACCCAGTGATAAAAGGGACTGTCCATCAAGGTTGTATAAAAAATCTACTTTATTATTATCACAACAGATAGTTCTAGCATACTACAAAATACAAACCACCCTGTAAAGGAATGTAGAGGACAGACAGTTTCAAAGAAGGGAAAGGGATGCACTCTGGATACTGACAGGAGGTAGTTTGGAAAGTAATCAATTGCAATAGTTCAAGGATACTTGGTTTCAACACAAAGGGAGTAATAAGTCATAAAATGTCACTAGGGTCCTTCAGACAAGGACTCGGGGGACAGAACCACAATGTAGCTTGTGCTTGTAGGAGTTCTTGGCGCTCAACAGCATTGAGTCGGTTTCAGGGCACTTCGCAGCTTCTGCGACAGAGTTCATGAAGGGAGACAGCTGTGAATATCAGGTGGCAGGCAGTTCAGTGAGCGAGGCTGGACGGACGGCTGCAGGCTGGCCTACACGGTGGCACAGGGTCAGGAATCGTCTCACTGCTGGCCGGCGGGTCTGAAGCACTGGTCACTGCTTCTCAGACGGCATGAGTGACTGTGGCTTAACAAGTCATTGGTGCAGTCGGTTGCAGCTCGAGGGGCTCGACTGGTTCAAAAATGTCTTCTAAAGCAGAAGTCGGTGGATGCTTGTCGATACACTCCTCCTAGCTTCTTCACTGGGTTTATGTTGTACTTTAAGGCGGGCAGCACAAAGCTGAGGAGAGTGTTGCAGGCAGCTGTCTTCTTCTTGGTCTGGTTCAGAGAGTCTCTGGCAATTCCCACCTAGGAAGCTTTCTGCAGAGCCTAGCAGGGCTTGCTGTGTGCTGGCTGGGTACCGGCTCTGGAGCTGCTCTAGGGTCCTCTGTATTCAGTATCTCCCTCCGTTCCCTGGGAGATGTTTAGGGGAGGGATCTTGCTTCCCTCTTTGGAATTCGTGGCCTTCCTTCACTGGCGGTAAATGTAAGGCAGACTGTGCCTTCAGCCAGGGTCCAAATGTATTCTTCTTGCTACTCCTTGTGAATTCTTCAGATGATCTACCCAAAAGAGGTGCTCAGTCCTCTTTTAAAGCCAAATGGGCCATAGTGATTGGTGTAGGCTAAGCCTACCTTAATGAATCAATCCTGGGTCCTCACCAACAATCTCCTGTATGCATGAGGTCAAAACCAGAGTGCTTTGCAACAGAAAGTTAAAGGGGTGAAAACATGTAATACTAAGTCCCACCCATCTTCCTGTCTGTTTTGGAACAAAGGTTCACTCTGGTCAATTGAGCTCTCTGTAGTTCCTGATTAAATGGCAGGTCCCCCTTGAAGCTGTGGCGAGACCAGACTTTCTGTCTCTATCAATCCACATACTCGTGCCTTCTGAATGGGGACCCCCTGCGGGGGTTGCCTACTGTAAACACATAGTCCCAGACATGACAGGTCACTGCCCTTGATACTGAGAGGCAGAAGCTGGCTTTAGGTTGACACAGTGCATATCAAAGGTTTTTGGGGATTCCTGTCTCCTTTGTTAAACTATGCAGCCTGTCACCATGTCGGCCTGTTTGCATTAAACTCTGATTAGTATGCAAAGCTGCCACCAGCAGGAGAGCTTAAACAAGGGAAAGGGCAGATCCATGGAGCCTTTGCTAGTTAATTAGGCTGGCCATGGCAAGAGGAAGGTTTTCGCCTCCCCCTTCTGAGATGCCTTGATGTACTCATATCTGTCATATCCTAAGTAATTATGACGGGGGGAACGGCACCTGTAGGCTGGTTCCATCCAGCGTACACAGGTCTATGTGTATGTAGTGCCGTGAGCATGAGACAGGTGTGTGGATTAGCCCCACCTATTTTCCAGACGTTCATCTACCCTCATTCAATTTCTTCAAAAATTTGAAAAAACCCAGGCTTGCACACACCCACTGTGCCGATGGTCGATTTCCTCACACCACCCTTAAGGGTGAGTAAGGATTACTGATACCTTACTAACACACACACTTATGCATTTTTACACAAATGAAAACATTGATTGATGCTGAAAGGTTGCGTGTTCAGAAAGGGTACATCCTGTCTGAAGATGTTACAGTTGGAACCAGCACAAGGCTTTGGTTGTTGGAATCTTTTGGATCCATTTACTTGACAATATTGGAACACAACATTGGTAGTGACTGGATTGCATTAGGATCAACCTTGACCAACAAATGTATGCATTTGCCATGAAGAAGCTCCTTATCCTCTGTTGAAGTAGAATATGGGGCTATGCAAAACACATGTCAGCTTTCTTTTGGAAGAAACCCATGGATAAATATCAAATGGATTTTCAATAAACTGTCTCATGATTTTGTAAAGTAGGTCTGTTTCACAATTAATTGTTGTTTGATTCACTCAAAAGAATTTGTAGGAGAGTTCTCAATCTAATGTCTGTATTGTTTAAATATCTATTGATTAAATCAGATTGTGTGTGGCGCAGCAAGAGGTGTCAATGATTGTCAGATGTTTTGTGCATATTAGTAGTCCTAACAGGTCTGGACTTCACTTCACCAGTGCAGCCTGTTGATAATTTAATATGACCACAGAGGACTAATTCTGATCAATTAGCACTATAAACAAGGTGCAGCGAAATCTACTGATAAGGAACCTGTATTTTGTTTCACACACATTCATGCACATACACTCATATATGCATGCACACTCGCATACACACATGAGTGCACATGCGCACACACACAAACACAAACACACAGAAAGAACCACACGCTACAAACACAACCACACCCATTCACAAATACACATTCATGCACACAAGCACACATACACATATACACACAAAAGCAAACACACACAACCACACACACATTCATAAACCGATACACACACACACACACAGATACACCCAAGCACAAATGCACACACACAAACACATACAATCACAAATGCACATCGCCATGACAGCTCATGTTTGTGCTGAGGCCCTACTGGCCTGACAGGTTAGCCAACAAGAGCCCTTACTCCAGAGCTCCATGTGCAACATTTTCCTGTACAATATACACGCCTTGAAAAAGACCCATGCCGGGTCAAAACACGTGTCGGCTTTAAGTGTGTAATAAATCACTGTCATATCTGTGAAACCAGTGGCAAGACTCCTCAGTTATTACATGACAATGCATGTCACATCATAACCCTCATTATCAGTATTCCAGTGCCCGGGTGAACGGGGATCTTACCAAAAGCCCAATCTAAACTCACTGAGACAGAAGAGCACTGTCTCTAAAGATCCTCTCACCGGCAGCAGGACCCACCTTAATCATCGTGATCAGCGCAGGTATCTATAGATTCTAGTGCTCCACTCCCTTTCCCAGTACACATACAAACACACACATACATAAACACACAAACACATCACATTTCTAAAAAGCACCCATATGACTAAACACATAGATACTACTAATGCATTGTTTGTAGAGAATGAGACAGGCTCCTACACTTGAGAAAGGGAAAGCTTTATTCACCATTCACACCGGCATGTTTAGTGCATGCGTCAATACTACTGATGCATGCAGAGTATTATTATTATTATTATTAATATTAATGATAATAATATTATTGTACTTATTGAGCGCAGACCTCGCTTTGAGATGCAACAGAACGCTTTGCAGTGGTATATAACAATACAGATACACAAAGGAGCACTTTACAGAGCTACACACCATCACAGATGCATGCCGTAGCACCTTTCAGAGGGAACAACAGAACAGATATGCAGTGGGGTGGGATACAGGGGAGCACAGAGGAGGAGTAAAGCTGCACTGGGCGGCAGGGAGGAGACAGGCAGGTGGCATCAAGCAAGTCAGGTGGCGCGGGGGCAACATGATGGCCAGGTGTTGAGGATTTGAGACTCATTGAAGAGTTGGGTCTTGAGTTCTTTTCTGAATTCAATTAGTGTGGGGGCAGGCCTGATACCGATGGGGAGGAGGTTGTATAGTCTTGGTGCGTAGGATGAGAAGGCTTGTTTTCTCCTCCTTTCCTTGCTGCAGTGGCGGATTTCAAGTCTGCACGTGTCCTGGCTTATGGTGGTGTACTGTGCGCTGGTAACTCGGTGACTTGAGGGCGACTATGATGCAGCAAGACTTGAAGGTGAGTTGTGTGTGCAATGGAAGCCAGTGAAGGTCAATGACAGCCAGGGTGATCTGGTTGTATCAATGTAGACCCTTGATGAGGAGTGCAGCCTCGTTTAGGACACTTCTCTGGGGCACAATGGAGGGATAAACGAGGCCTTCGAGGAGGCCATTGCCACCATCCAGGTGGGAGAGGACCAGTGCTTGAATGGTGGATCAAAAGCTGTCCGGATGGAGGAAGAGCTTGGCTTTCCACAGGAGAGAGCGGATACAAAGCTGTCTGAGTTTTCTTAGCTATGTGTGTCTTGAAGGAGAGGTGTTTGTCGATGTGGACTGCTGTAAGGGTGCATTTAAAGGCCCCAAACAGACGTCCCTTCCACATGAATGGCAGGCATTTAAACCCTGCAACAAAAATGGCCTCGCGTTTGGTTTTTAACATGAATGGCAGGCATTTAAACACTGTGACAAAAACGGCCTGGCTTTTGCTTTTGTTTCATGTAAAGTTAAAGAGCCATGTGGAAAGGGGCCAACCTATCATTATCAATGGACAAGCAGCAGTTTGATTTACAAAAGAAGGAGGAATCAAAGAATCCTGTAAGATGGAAAACAGGATTTTTCAACAGTGAACGCAAAAACTGCCTGCACATGTGTTTTCAAATAAAAACGGCCTTTAAAAGCCAATATGGGAACAATATCACTGCTCACAGAAAAATGTCAGGAAAGCAAAACATGATGTGTGGGCTGACAAAAGCAACGTATATTATGTTTCACCCACAAATCTCCAGTGACATGTGAAGCGACACTTAGTCTTCAGAAAAAACCTGTTCTGGCTGAGGGCAAAACTTCACAAAGGAAAGCCCCACTCCAGCTGGATGTCACATCTCACATTAAATAACCCGCAATAAAATCTGGTCCTGCTAAAAGGTGTAAAAATTCAGTATCCTCCAGATATACTGACTAAGGAAGTAAGGACTTCAAGAGAAAAACATCCTAGGCTGGCGTATGAATGAAATGTGTGAATCCTTATTGCACCCACTTCGAAGAGACTAATAAAAACCTCTGGTCACAGGCTGACCCAGGGGGACATATGGCGGTGGGGGTGAATCAGCCCTCCCCTTTGCTGCACAGTGACACTCACAATGAATTTAAAAGACTATTTCAATTTTAGGCATTTTACGCAGCACCCATATTGTGGATTGATATCATTTTTAGAATATGTGTGTATGTGGTGACCAGGATAAGGCGCTCTGTGGCTTGAAACATTAATGGGATAAAGGAGTTAATATGGTTATGACTGCTGCGTTTAATATTGAACTTTAAGTTACCCCAACCTAAGGTTTGACAAGAAAACGACAAGGTGTTCCATAAACACGCGCTGTCACATAACACATTATAATCAGTCTAGTCAAATTACAATCTTCAAGGTATTTTATTCTGAAGTCGATACTTTGTTATGCCTACAACTATGACAAATTGAGGCAGTTGCGTGACATGTGACCCAGCCTTCATACGGCTTGCAAAAATGGTAGTCAGCTGAACGGCAGGACGCACACACGGTGAACCCATAACAGATATCAGGTTACTTTGAATTCAAGAACTGTGTGGAAGCTGTTATTTGGACATTTAATTCTTTGAAGGGCCGTATGAAGGCTGGGTCACATGTCAAGCGACTGCCTCAATCTGCCTCAATTTGTCAGATTTGTAGGCATAACAAAGTCCACTCTGAAATTGTCATCACACCTTAACCAAACAGGCTAAAGTAACATATTACAGTAAGATTTGATACTGTATCTCGATCTCATCCCCACCGAGGGCTCACGGGGCCCTGAGGACCTTATTCGGCCCTCCTCGGATTCCTTGGAGTCAGTCCTGGCGCTGTTGGCATCGGAGACACATGCTGGGACGGGGTTTCAATGGGCAATGGGCAAGTATGGCCTCCCCCATGTGGAATACTGGGGAACTGCATTCAGCGGTCTAGCATCCAGGGCGGGGCCCACCCCAAAGGCACCTGGGATACCACCTGGCTATTTAAACCACGCCCGATCAGAAGCACCACGTGCTTTGCGTTATTCTGCTTTTGCAGCGTGACGTTCACCGGGTCCTGCTCTGCATCCAGACCTCAAGTGCCATCGCCATCCTTAGCTGCTCGGCAGCATCCTCTGGGAATCGAAGTTGTCCAAGGCAAGACCCAATGCCATCCTTACCTGCTCTGCAGCATCTCTGGCACTCGAAGTCGCCCAAGGCAAGAACCATCGCCATCCTTACCTGCTCTGCAGCATCCTTCGGCGATTGAGTCACCCAACACTCGTTGTCCTTTTCCACCATCTTCAAGACATCTTTTGTCTCAGGATTCCTGGGAACCATTCACCTTCGGATCTTCTTAACCTGTAGGACGAACAATAGCACAGGTTAGCCATTTGCAAGGACGCTATCAGCGCCGCTTGGCGTTCCATCTTACCTTCTCGAACTCGGCTCTGGCTTCCATCACATCTCTTAGCACCTGCAAGAAGAAGCGAGAAGGTTACTAGTGCAAAGCCAAACTAAGACATCGTTTTCCCCAAATAAGACTTACCTGAAAAGAAGGAGTCGCAGCCGGTCTGGACTCCGGCCCTCACCATTGAAGAAACTCGGCGGTACAGAGCCATTAACAACGCGCCCCTGCCCAGCACGGCAGGACGGACAGCGCACCCTTATAGAACACAAGGTGAGAAACATCTCCTGGAGAAACTGCAAGGGAACTCGGGAGGTGTGTTGCCACGGAGAGAACAGCAGTTAAACTTCACCTCCTATCTTCCAGAGCCAATCCTCGACAGCCTGAACTCCAAGAAGGGTGGAGAGGTCCCGAAGAGCTCATTGGCTTGTCGTGAGGCGTCCCCATGGAAACAAGGTGAGTGTTACAGAACACGAAGCCCATAACTAAAATATCCACCGGGGCGCTTAGTATGGAAACTTCGTAAACAGACCAGTTAGCCCAGTTGTTGGGGCAGTTGCGCACGGAGGTCCGTCCTGCGCGGCAGGAAACTAATGCGTTGCGAAGGGAGCTAATTGTGGCCAAGGAGAGGATGGATGACCTTGGGAGACAACTTCTCCAGTCACAAGCAGGACAAGTCCCATTAACCGGAATTAGTCAACCCACCTCAGCCACCGCAAGCAATCTGGTTCAGATCAACGTCCCTGGGGAGTGCCACTGGCTCCTCTGGAACAGTTTGTGGGAGACCCCCGCGATATGCTACCTTCATGAACCAATGTCACCTCTCCTTTCTGTGTAGGCCTGGGGGGTTTTCCACAGACCAATCACGTGTGGCCTTCGTGTTATCCAACCTTAGTGGGAGTGCTGCAGACTGGTCGGTACTATTCATTAGTGGAAATGATCCTCTGTTACAAGATTTTGATGGGTTTCAGCAAGAGCTTGAAAAACTATTCGCCCGACGCCACCACCGGCAGGCTCAAGACAACAAACTTTTGTCCCTTCGTCAGGGGAGCCAGGTTCTGCTGACTTATATTGCAACCTTCAATAGACTGGTGGTCGAGGCAGACTGGCCGGAGGACAAACGGACTACATTGTTCCACCGGGGTCTTCGTGGGGAGCTAAAGGACGTTCTGGCCCAAGTCGTGGCCCCACCCCGGGATTGCGCCGAGTTCATTAACTTGGTGGTCCAGTTGGATCGCCGACTGCAAGATAGGAAGGACGACCGAGGGAAATCGGATTCACGTCCCTTATTCGTATGAACCAAAGATCAAACTAGACGGGACCAACAAACCCATGCAGATAGGAGGAATCAGGCCCCCTCTAACCAAAGCTGAACGAGATAAAAGGAGGGAGTTACACTTGTGCCTATATTGTGGAAAAGCTGGCCATTTCCTAAAGGAATGCCCGGTTAAACCACCCAGACGGACCATCGGAGCCACGGATAAAGAAACCCCTGAAGAGGAATCGGGAAACGACCAAGCTCGAAAATTGTAGGGGTCCAATTGTCGAGTGAAGAAATCCAGCTTCAGGCCTCCCATTATGCGCTACCAGTGATCTTAATTCCCCATCAACAGCTGTCCAACATGCATTTATTGGAAGCTTACATCGACAGCGAAGCAGTGGGGAATTACATCGATCAAGATCTTGCAGCAAAGATGGGGCTATACCTTTGTCCCAAGCCAACCGCAGAGACAGTAACCACTGCTGATGGTACCGAAATTGCTTCGGGCCCTGTATCAGAGTGCACCACTGAACACACCCCACTGTGCGAAGATGGCACCGTGAAATCATAGCCTTTGATCTGATTAAAGCCCCTCAGTTTCAGCTCATCCTGGGAATGCCGTGGCTGGTCGCTCATAACCCACGAATTAACTGGTGAGCTCACGAGTTGGTCTTCGCTCACAGCTGTACGCACACCTGTTACCCAAAGGGGTGAAAAGCAAAATTTGCAAGTTCCCCGGTTCAGGAGGGAAGAGCGCATGCCCTCGGAGGAATCGTGACCCTGCTGGTCCAGTACCAGGATTTCCAAGAGGTTTTCCAGAAGGAGCAAGCAAACACCTTACCCCCCCCAGATCTTACTATTGTCAAATCGATCTGCAGCCCGGAGACAGATTCCATGTGGGCGCATCTATGCACTCACTGAGGCCGAGAATCAGAACCTGAAAGCTTATCCGAAGCAGTACCTGGCCAATGGTTTCATTCACCCGTCCAAGTCATCGGCCGCGGCGCCGTTATTCTTTGTACCAAAAAAGGAAGGTGATCTGAGAACATGCATAGACTATTGTGCATTAAACCAAATTACCATCAAAAACCGTTATCCACTGCTGTTGATCCCGGAGTTGCTGGACCAGGTTAAAGAAGCCCAGGTCTATACAAAACTGGATCTGAGAGGGGCCTACCATCTGGTGCGCATCAAAGAAGGGGATGAGTGGAAGACGGCATTCCGAACCAAGTACAGCCTGTTCGAGTACCAAGTAATGCCGTTTGGCCTATGCAACGCCCCCGCTGCGTTCCAGTATTTTATGAATGACGTCCTCCGAGAACTCATTGATGTCTGCGCTCTTGCATACATCGATGACATCCTGGTGTATTCAATATCTGAGCAGGAGCACATTGGGCACGTATGGGCAGTCCTGACCAAACTTCGAGAACACCACCTTACGCGAAACTGGAAAAGTGCTCATTCCACGTTACAGAAGTGGAGTTTCTGGGCTTCATTCTTTCTCCCAAAGGCATATGAATAGACACTCATAAGGTGGACGCAGTCCTCAATTGGCCAGCCCCCAATCAAAGGAGTCCAGATCATGTTGGGATTTGCGAATTTCTACCGTTGCTTCATCCCTGGATTTTCCCAAGTTGTTCACCCGATTACCTCACTGCTCGGAAAATGCAACAAGACTTTTAAATGGACTGAGGAAGCTGAAAAGGCATTTCAGGATCTCAAGTCAAGGTTCACCTCAGCCCCCATTTTGCGACACCCACGGCCAGACCTACCTTACATTGTAGAAACTGATGCGTCCAGTCTGGCAATGGGGGCAGTTTTGTCCCAAAAGGACCCACTAACAGGCCAATTGCACCCGGTGGCCTTTTGGTCACGAAAGTTCACACCAGCAGAACTCAATTACGCCATCGCCAACAAAGAGTTACTGGCCATTAAAGCTGCCTTCAAGGCCTGGCGACACTATCTGCTGGGGGCCAGGCAGACCGTCACCGTGATAACAGATCACAGAAATCTCCAGTATCTGAAGGGAGCGAAGGCTCAATCGTCACGACAGCTGCGCAGGGCCCTTTTTTTTTTGCAGAATATGACTTTGTAATTATGTAACGACCCAGAGTTAAGAACGGCAAAGCTGATGCACTCTCTCACATGGGCACAGATGAGATGGCTCACATGCCGCCGGATCCGGTGGCCATTATCCCAGAGAATAGAATCCTAGGCATCACATCTACCATGACAAACAACGAACTCCTATACGAAATTCAACAGGTGTTCACACAGGAGCAGCTACAAGAATGTGGGTTGAGGGGGGAGCATTACTGTGTCAAGGATTAACTGCCGTACTATTGAAACCGGCTGTTCGTACCAGAGAAGGGATTACAAGGACAAGTCATCTCCGAGTACCATGACTCCCTCATGGAAGGCCATCCAGGAATCGCTAAGACCCTGGCCAAGATAAAAAGAAACTACTGTGAGCCAAATTGGCGCAAGGATGTAGTCGAGTTCGTGTCATCTTGTGGTATCTGTGCCCAAAATAAGTCTGTCAAGCAGAGACCCGCCGGGCTTTTACAACCATTGGACATTCCACCAGCTCCATGGCACACCCTGTCACTAGATTTCATCACCGATCTTCGTCCATGTCAGGGCTACAATACCAACCTGGTGATCGTGGACCTATTCTCAAAAATGGCTAATTTCTTTCCATTTAAGGGTCTACCATCTGCATCCGCCCTCGCCAGAGTCTTCCTGGAACATGTAGTGCGCCTGCATGGATTCCCTTTGGTTCTAATATCTGACCATGGGACACAGTTTGTATCTAGCTTCTGGAGGAAATGCTGCTCATTGGCCCAGATTGACATCCGTCTGTCCACTAGTCACCACCCCCAGACCGACGGCCAAACAGAGAGAACGAATCAGACTCTCGAGCAATATCTACGCTGCATGCTACACCAGGGTGAAGGTGATTGGAAAGAACTCTTATGGACTGCCGAGTACGCCTATAATAATTCACTGCATAGCAGCACAGGACACACCCTGTTACACTTTACAGTGTATGGAAGACACCCTCGTACTTCTAAATTCGATGTCCCCACAACCCTGGAAATGCCGGCAGTTGAGACCTTGCACACAACCATCACCCAGGCCTTTACTAAAGCTCAAGAACACCTACAACAAGCTAAGGCATGCCAGAAAAGGTGCGCGGATCAGATTCGCTCCAAAGCCCCGGTCTACCAGGTGGGAGATTTGGTGTGGTTGGCCTCCAAACATGTACAAATTTAAGGAACGCAAACGTTTCACCCATGGTTCCTGGGACCATACCCATTGGAAACCATCATTAACCCAGCAGCTGTGAAGCTGACGTTGCCAGCCCACATGCAAATACATCCAGTATTCCATGTATCTCTCCTGAAACCAGTCAAGCCAGGTACCTGTGTAACTACTCCACCTGAACCGATCATCATCCAGGGGGAACCGGAATACGAGGTGAAAGACATCCTGGATTCTAAGTATGTGAAGTCTAGACTCTACTACCTAGTAGACGGGAAAGGTTACGGACCCCAGGATAGAACGTGGGAACCCAGTGAATACGTCCATGCTCCGCGTTTACTCCAGCGTTTCCACAAAATGTTTCCCTCCAAACCAGGACCAGGCCGGAGAACCACTTTGAGAGGGGCCTTGGGGGAAGTGCTGTCATGATCTCATCCCCACCGAGGGCTCACAGGGCCCTGAGGACCTTATTCGGCCCTCCTCGGATTCCTTGGAGTCAGTCCTGGCGCTGTTGGCATCAGAGACACATGCTGGGATGGGGTTTCAATGTATGGCCGCCCCCATGTGGAATACAGGGGAACTGCATTCAGCGGTCTAGCATCCAGGGCGGGGCCCACCCCAAAGTCACCTGTGATACCACTGGCTATTTAAACCATGCCCGATCAGAAGCACGCGCTTCGCGTTATTCTGCTTTTGCAGCATGACGTTCATCGGGTCCTGCTCTGCATCCAGACCTCAAGTGCCATCACCATCCTGACCTGCTCTGCAGCATCTCTGTCACTCGAAGTCGGCCAAGGCAAGAACCATCGCCATCTTTGCCTGCTCGGCGGCATCCTCTGGGAATCGAAGTTGTCCAAGGCAAGAACCATCGCCATCCTCACCTGCTCTGCAGCATCCTTTGGCGATTGAGTCGCCCAACGCTCGTTGTCCTTTTCCACCACCTTCAAGTCTTCTTTCATCTCAGGATTCCTGGAAACCATTCACCTTCGGATCTTCTCGACCTGTAGAACGAACAATAGCACAGGTTAGCCATTTGCAAGGACGCTATCAGCGCCGCTTGGCGTTCCATCTTACCTTCTCGAACTCGGCTCTGGCTTCCATCGCATCTCTTAGCACCTGCAAAAAGAAGCAAGAAGGTTACTAGTGCACAGCAATAACTAAGACATTGTTTTTTCTAAATAAGACTTACCTGAAAAGAAGGAGTCGCAGCCGATCTGGTCTCCGGCCCTCGCCAATGAAGACACTCGGCGGTATGGAGCCATTAACAACGCGCCCCTGCCCAGTGTGGCAGGACAGCGAGCGCACCCTTATAGAACGCAAGGTGATAAACGTCTCCTGGGGAAACTGCAAGGGAACTCGGGAGGTGGGTTGCCAAGGAGAGAACAGCAGTTAAACTTCACCTCCTATCTTCCAGAGCCAATATTCGACAGTCTGAACTCCAAGAAGGGTGGAGAGGTCCCGAAGAGCTCACCGGCTTCTCGTGAGGCGTCCCCGTGGAAACAATGTGAGGGTTACATACTGTGCCTTGAAAATGACCGATCTGGTCGAAACACGTGTCGGTAACTACAGTATCGACTTCAGAATAAAATACCTTGAAGATTGTAATTTGACTAAACTGATTATAATATGTTATGTGACAGCGCATGTTTATGGAACACCTTATTATTTCATTTTTACCCAATTTTTCATGTAATTTCCAGGTAGTTTTAGGGGTATAAAATGCATCTACCTGTGAATCTGGATACTGTAATGGCCAGTTAGACTAGATTTCTGGCTGATCTGAACATGTTACAATTGTGAGCGTTGGTGAAAAGGTGGAACATGAAATTAGGAATATGCTTGATAACTTGCATATTCATAACTATTGTACATTTTATGAAAACAAAACAAATGTGACACATGGCCATGCTACATCCTGCTGATTTGGCGGTCGGGTTATCTAATTCCCCATGACCAGCTAAAACAGAAAATTTGTTTACTATGGCACTTGCTAGTACAATTATGAAGTTGTGATGCATAACTAGTTTTTGCCAAAAAGTTGAAAGGAGAACAAAGGATGATGACAAATGGAGGAAAAAAACAGATGTTGCTCCAAACCCCTAAACCAATCTTGACTGGGGGCAGGTAGAGAGAGGGTAACTGTCCAATCCTAGTGACAGGGATTATTGCAGGGTACTCCCCCTAGATTGTAAAATTGGTGATGTCATTTCTGCTATATAAGGGGGACTGCACTAGGACAGGGGACACACAAAACTGGGGAAGACAGAAAAAGGAGGAGGGAGAGAAGGCTGCTGAAACTTACCATCTTTGAGAGTGGAGTCACCATACCCCTGCTCTATTGTTCCAGAGTGTCCTAAGATTCAACTGGCTTTCCTGAACCTTAAACAAAGGCTTGCTATGTAAGTATCAGCAACCCCAGCTCTAAATTCTATAAGCCCTTCATTCTTTTAGCAGTACATCCAATATTTCCCCATTGAAAATTCCCCATTGGAAACCCCAATTGCCAGTGTATTTCACTCATCTCCCCATTGAAGAGTCTCATGTTTGCCCGTGTATATTAGCAAATCCCAATTGAAAAACCCCTCATTTGTCTCTGTAAATCCTTAGTATTTTTGTGAGTAAATCAATTAATTCCCCCATTGAATTCCACGGGATCGGTGGAATTCAAAACCAGCAATCTTTTTCCCAGTTTTATTGTAAATTGTTAAAGTTATAAAGTGTTGCCCAAAAGAATTAAACCCATGGTGATCTGAGAAACAAGTGTCTCCCTGTGTTGAAATCGTGCCCTGATAAACAAATATCCATTTGCCACTGTATTTTCTCTTTGCATCTGTCATCCTGGACCAAAAACCGATTTGCCTTGTGTGAGCTACCCCCTTTCCCAGAGCCTACCTGTCATTTGCAACCTCAGTAAAAATAAATTCCATTAGCATCTTCTTTTCCATTAAAATTAAGCTTAACATCCCAAAAAACGATTTTCTGTTTTTGTTCCTCTTTCCCTATTGTGTGGTCAAAACGATTTTTCAATTGCATTTCTTTTCCATTGCACACGTATGGTATATTCTAAAAATCAATGTGCTGATTAGTATTCCCTAAAGGCTCTGCCAGTCTTTCTAAACATAAGCAAGCAAATCCCATGTTTTCCATCTCTTTCCCTAGCAGTTGTGAGATATAATGAAAACCCTGTTCTTCCATTGGTGCCCCAAAAACGTATTTTCCCCTGCTTTGCTGGCTCCCCATATTGTTTCTGTGGGTACCACCACTATACTTCCAAGACGAGATCAGCAAGTGGCAGGTCTTTAGCCTATGGAGATCCTTGATGGAGTCAATCTTGAGCTATAGCTGTGTGTCATCGGTGTATTGGTGGATGTGGCTAGGAGGGCTCCCAGCAGTTCCATGTATAGATTGAACATCACTGCGGGAGGGTGGAACCCTGCAGGACTCCACAGGGGACAGGTAGCATTCGTGATCCAGAGGAGTCCATCTGAACAAACTGCTGGCAGTAAAACACACACATGCATACAGACCACTGAACAATTAACACGCCCACTGGCAGACACACAATACCGCCATACTCTACAGCTTGTAGGGGAGTAAAAGCCTTTTTAACTCTAAAGCCTCCTTGTAATCCTCACTTCCTTGCACCTCATTATGCACCCGGAAGATGCACCATTCCCCTTAAAGCTGCTCTGTCGATCAGGCATTAATAATATTAGCGACCCTTCCTGCGTTCAAACATAGCCATGGAGTTGTGAAGGTGGAAGTAGGGGGGCAGCTCTTATGTACTTTTTTTCTATTTTTGGTGGGAATATTTTTACTCCTTTTTTTTTCTTCTGTAGAATAATTGCCTACTTTTAGAAAATAAAAGTCGCTGCAGTGCTGTGTATCTACGGGGATGCACATAAACCACTAACACAGTGGCTCACACCTAGTCATGCACAATACTAGCGTGCGCGCGCGCACACACACACACACACACACACACACACACACACACGCACACGCACACGCACACGCACACACACACACGCACACAGACACACAAAAGGCCAAGAAGTGGGACAAGGCCCAGCTGCTTCCTTGGCAGCAGTTCTGGATTTTTTGGAAAGGAACTGAATGCAGTCCAAGCTCTGGCAGGAGCACGGGAGTGGATTTAGGAAGGCGAGAGCAGAGCAATTTAGCAAAGGAACAAGAGCCCACCAGAGTATCACGCACGCCTTGTTACCTCAGCAGCCGAGAGTCTGCAGCGCCGGTGACACGGCTCAGGCTGCAAAGGCCCTGTGTTCCAACTCTTAGCAGACCTGCAGGTACATAACACACAGCTCAAGTCCTTCCACTGACTTCCCGGCAGGCCCAGCACTGCACGCTGTATCATGTGTGACTTCCGGGCAGGCCCAGCACCACATGCTGTATCATGTGTGACTTCCGGGCAGGCCTAGCACTGCGTGCTGTATCATGTGTGACTTCCAGGCAGGCCCAGAACCACATGCTGTATCATGTGTGACTTCCAGGCAGGCCCAGAACCACATGCTGTATCATGTGTGACTTCCGGGCAGGCTCAGCGCCTCAAGCTGTATAATGCCTGACTTCTGGGGAGCCCCAGCGCCACACGCTGTATCATGTGTGACTTCCAGGCAGGCCCAGCACCACATGCTGTATCATGTCTGACTTCCGGGCAGGCCTAGTGCCACAAGCTGTATCATGTGTGACTTCCAGGCAGGCCCAGAACCACATGCTGTATCATGTGTGACTTCCAGGCAGGCTCAGCACCACATCCTGTATCATGTGTGACTTCTGGGAAGTCCCAGCGCCACACACTGTATCATGTGTGACTTCTGGGCAGGCCCAGCGCCACACACTGTATCATGTGTGACTTCTGGGCAGGCCCAGCACTGCACGCTGTATCATGTGTGACTTCCGGGAAGGCCCAGCACCACAAGCTGTATCATGTCTGACTTCCGGGCAGGCCCAGCACCACATGCTGTATCATGTGTGACTTCTGGGAAGGCCCAGCACCACACACTGTATCATGTGTGACTTCTGGGAAGGCCCAGCACCACACACTGTATCATGTGTGACTTCCAGGAAGGCCCAGCGCCACATGCAGTATCATGTCTGACTTCCGGGAAGGCCCAGCGCCATATACTGTATCATATATGACTTCTGGACAGGCCCAGCACTCCACGCTGTATCATGTGTGACTTCCAGGCAGGCCCAGCACCGCGTGCTGTATCATGTGTGACTTCTGGGCAGGACCAGCACCACACCCTGTATCATGTATGACTTTTGGGTTGTCCCAGCATCACACGCTGTATCATATGTGACTTCAGGGGAAAGTCCAGAAACATCTAGATCCGCACAAGGGGTGCACGAGTGCTTTATGCTACGTATAAATGGACTTCCTATTGAAGCCATCAATTAGGTCCTCCTCACTTGGGGCCAACAGTCTCCTCTGTGATTAGTAAAGCTAAACTCTGCCTTCTTCTCCAAATGGCGTCCAAAATCCCACCGGCTAGTTTTGAAACTGTAGCATTGTTGAGCGACTAAGCCACAGCGGTATGCATAACACCGAGGATCCATGCCAACAGGTCAACACACCAACATATCATCCACCCAAAGCTGACTATGGTGAGTTCATTTGCCAGAGGGGATATTTTGGGGTTAGAGACAGCGGTTGGTAGTGGATATTTTAGGATTAGAGACAGCGACTGGGAGAGGATATTTTGGGAGTAGAGACAGTGGTTGTGAGTGGATATTTCTTGATTAGAGACAACAGTTGGGAGTGGATATTTTGGGATTAGAGACAGCAGTTGGGAGTGGATATTTTGGAATTAGAGCTAGCGGTTGGGAGTGAATATTTTAGAATTAGAGACAGTGGTTGGGAGTGGATATTTTGGAGTTAGAGACAGTGGTTGGGAGTGGATATTTTGGGATTAGAGACAGCAGTTGGGAGTGGATATTTCGGGATTAGAGGCAGAGGTTGGGAGTGGATATTTTGAGATTAGATACAGTGATTGGGAGTGGATATTTTGGGATTAGAGACATCATTTTGGAGTGGATATTTTGGGATTAGAGCTATCGGTTGGGAGTGGATATTGTGGGATTAGAGATAGCGGTTGGGAGTGGATATTGTGGGATTAGAGACGGCAGTTGGGAGTGGATATTGTGGGATTAGAGACGGCAGTCGGGAGTGGATATTTTGGGATTGGAGACAGCAGTTGGGAGTGGATATTTGCGGATTAGAGACAGCAGTTAGCAGTGGATATTTGGGGATTAGAGACAGCAGTTGGGAATGGATATTTTGGGATCAGAGACAGCGGTTGGGAGTAGATATTTTGGGATTAGAGACAGCAGTTGGGATTGGATATTTAGGGATTAGAGACAGCAGTTGGGAGTGGATATTTCAGGATGAGAAACAGAGGTTGGGGATGGATATTTTGGGGTTAGAGACAGCGGTTGGGAGTGGATATTTTTGGATTAGAGATAGCGGTTGGGAATGGATACTTTGGGATTAGAAACAGTGGTAGGAGGGGATATTTGGGGATTACAGACATCATTTTGGAGTGGATATTTCGGGATTAGAGCTATCGGTTGTGATTGGATATTTGGGGATTAGAGACAGCAGTTTGGAATGGATATTTTGGGATTAGAGACGGCAGTTGGGAGTGGATATTTTGGGATTGGAGACAGCAGTTGGGAGTGGATATTTGGGGATTAGAGACTGCAGTTGGGAGTGGATATTTCGGGATTAGAGACAGAGGTTGGGAATGGATATTTTGGGGTTAGAGACAGAGGTTGGGAATGGATATTTTGGGGTTAGAGACAGCGGTTGGGATTGGATATTTGGGGATTAGAGACAGCAGTTGGGAGTGGATATTTCGGGATTAGAGACAGTGGTAGGAGTGGATATTTGGGGATTACAGACATCAATTTGGAGTGGATATTTTGGGATTAGAGCTATTGGTTGGGAGTGGATATTGTGGGATTAAAGACATCGGTTGGGAGTGGATATTGTGGGATTAGAGAGAGCAGTTGGGAGTGGATATTTGGGGATTAGAGACAGCGGTTGGGAGTGGATATTGTGGGATTAGAGACAGTGGTTGGGAGGGGATATTTTGGGACTAGAGACAGCAGTTGGGAATGGATATTTTGGGGTTAGAGACAGCAGTTGGGAGAGGATATTTTGGGAATGGAGACAGCAGTTGGGAGTGGATATTTGGGGATTAGAGACAGCAGTTGGGAGGGGATATTTTGGGATTAGAGACAGAGGTTGGGAATGGATATTTTGGGGTTGGAGACAGCAGTTGGGAGTGGATATTTTGGGATTAGAGACAGCGGTTGGGATTGGATATTTGGGGATTAGAGACAGCAGTTGGGAGTGGATATTTCGGGATTAGAGACAGAGGTTGGGAATGGATATTTTGGGGTTAGAGACATCGGTTGGGAGTGGGCATTTTGGGATTAGAGGCAGCGGTTGGGATTGGATATTTGGGGATTAGTGACAGCAGTTGGGAGTGGATATTTCGGATTAGAGACAGAGGTTGGGAATGGATATTTTGGGGTTATAGACATTGTTTGGGATTGGGTTATTTTGGGATTAGAGACAGCAGTTGTGTCAATGGCTCTGCTTTGTTCAGGTCCAATGTTCTCTTTCTAAAAGAAAGCTTGTGACTGCTACATTAGGATGCTGGCTGGTTTGACAAGTGGTGGGGTGCGGCACAGAGCATCCCTTAAATTTGCCTAGAGTTTTCTTTCTATTGCTGTCTCAGGGTATTGGTGGACAAGGCCCTCCCAACCAGGAGCGTCATATTTTTTTTTCTACCTCCCGCTCCGGTGCCTGGAATGGAATGGGGCGCTGATGCTAATGCACGAGCGCCCTATTCCAATGTAAACTGCCTCACTCCCGCTCCCGCATCAGAGCAGGGAGTTAATAGCTGGAATAGGGCGCTGATGCTAATGCACGAGTGCCCTATTCCAATGTAAACTGCCTCACTCCCGCTCCCGCATCAGAGCAGGGAGTTAATAGCTGGAATGGGGCGCTGATGCTCATGCACGAGCGCCCTATTCCAATGTAAACTGCCTCGCCCCCGCTCCCGCATCAGAGCAGGGAGTTAATAGCTGGAATGGGGCGCTGATGCCAATGCACAAGTGCCCTATTCCAATGTAAACTTCCTAACTCCCACCCCCGCATCAGAGCAGGGAGTTAATAGCTGGAATGGGGCGCTGATGCTAATGCACGAGCGCCCTATTCCAATGTAAACTGCCTCACTCCCGCTCCCGCATCAGAGCAGGGAGTTAATAGCTGGAATGGGGCGCTGATGCTAATGCACGAGTGCCCTATTCCAATGTAAACTGCCTCACTCCCGCTCCCGCATCAGAGCAGGGAGTTAATAGCTGGAATGGGGCGCTGATGCTAATGCATGAGCGCCCTATTCCAATGTAAACTGCCTCGCCCCCGCTCCCGCATCAGAGCAGGGAGTTAATAGCTGGAATGGGGCGCTGATGCTAATGCACGAGTGCCCTATTCCAATGTAAACTTCCTAACTCCCGCCCCCGCATCAGAGCAGGGAGTTAATAGCTGGAATGGGGCGCTGATGCTAATGCACGAGCACCCTGTTCCAATGTAAACTGCCTCACTCCCGCTCCCGCATCAGAGCAGGGAGTTAATAGCTGGACTGGGGCGCTGATGCTAATGCACGAGCGCCCTATTCCAATGTAAACTGCCTCACTCCCGCTCCCGCATCAGAGCAGGGAATAAATAGCTGGAATGGGGCACTGATGCTAATGCACGAGCGCCCTATTCCAATGTAAACTGCCTCACTCCCGCTCCCGCATCAGAGCAGGGAGTTAATAGCTGGAATGGGGCGCTGATGCTAATGCACGAGCGCCCTATTCCAATGTAAACTGCCTCACTCCCGCTCCCGCATCAGAGCAGGGAGTTAATAGCTGGACTGGGGCGCTGATGCTAATGCACGAGCGCCCTATTCCAATGTAAACTGCATCGCCCCCGCGTCAGAGCAGGGAGTTAATCACTGCACTGGGGCGCTGATGCTAATGCTAACCCTGCAACATATACCAGAGATGAGCTGCACTGGGAATCCCAGAGAGGTACTTCCTAGGCGAACACACGTGTCTCAATGTTTCCCAGGCACCCGAGCAGTGAAGAGTGGAGCCCAGGAGTGCCATTGCGTTCGTTTATTTGGACCGGTGATTGCTTAAAAGGGGAAAAAAAAGAATTCCTGTAATCAGGGAACCACAAATCAAGGAAAACCAGGATTCAATTATAAGAATCTTGTTATTTAGAAATATTTTATTTTCTAATCCTACTCGTTTCGATACTAGAAACAAATCCACATGTAGAGTTGGAACACGCATTACGTGGGGAGTTTATCATGTTTATATGAACTCAAAGAGGGGAAGGGGCGACATTTGCAAGGGTTAAAAGGACTTACAAATGTCATAAAAACCCATTCTTTGCCCAAGTAGATCTCTCTGGAAGGCCTCTGTGCCACCAAAACACCCCCAGTTCAGCACCGACCATGTGCTGGGGGGCCTACAGGGGATGGCCAGACACCTATAGGGGCAAAGGGGTGGACGTCAAGGTGGGGTGCCAAGTGTTCCTCCCCTGGAGCATTAGGGGGAGGTGTCAGGTATTTGGGGGGCTGGAGGTGCTTCGGACTGTGGCACGCGAGTGCCCGTAATGAGTGATTTGAAATGGCGGCTGCGCCACTGCTGGGGGCTTTGGGGGCTCACAGGCGCCTCTAACAGATGCTATGCTGTGTGAGTGTGGGGTGGGGGTGCAAGAGGGGGGTGCAAGAGCCGCTGACGGGTGCATATTTTGCTAGTGCTTCAATGGTGGCGGGGGCACAGGTGTGTGTTACTGCCTTCACGGACTCGTCCAGGAGCGTGGGGGAGGGGGGGGGGCGGGGGCGAGCACACGCATGGACACAAAGTGCCTTATATGATGGGTGGCAACCCAAGTTGTCTGAAGGCACCTCACGTGACCTGGCCCTCAAGCAGCTCAGAAGCAGCTCTGGCTTAGAGCCAGAAATACTCCCACCCCCCACTGTGCCCCGACCCGTCTCTGGAGTCAGGCTATGTGTCTGAGATCCCGTCTCTGGGGTATGTCACGCTTAAGCCCCTCTTTCCAAGGCCACGCCCACTATCCCCCTACACTGCCACTCTCCCACCCAACTGGAAAGCGCAGCGCATGAAATAGTTCTTGCAACCCAGGGCCAGCAGTGGCCACATCTGGGACGCATCTGTTCCCAGAGACAACGTCCAAGGAGCAACCCCCCCCCCCCACGCACCCCCGCAAAGCCCCACCCTGCTCCTCGCAAATCTTCTGCAGGAGGTCAAGGGGGCCAAGGCGGCGCCTGGCCACAGCCTTCCTGGGAATGCGGCAGGAACCTCGCTCTGGATCCCAGTCTCTGGAGCAGCCGCACGTGCAGGACCCCCGGAAGCTCCGATGGCCGGCGTGCCACACATTCCTCTTCCTAAACCCGTCTAGGGGCTGCAGAACACGATCTCACCCCCCCCCACTCCCCCATACATGTTTAGGTCGTGTTATGTAAGCACTATAAATCCCGCATTACCGACTCCATTTGGTTATCATCTGTTTCTGCCCCTGTCCCTATGGGGTTACAGGGGTCCCTATAGGGTTACACGGGCCCCGCCTAGGTATGCTGTGATTATTCAACTTCCGGGGCTCCAGTGGTCCACGGATGAATATTGGTTTCTAACCATCAATCAGCCCCACACCTCCAGTACACCAGAAGGGATCCAAGCAGATTGGTAACACAAGCAAATTATAAACCCCCCTATCCAATTTTGGTAACGTGGATGGTATGGCAGGCTTACCTTCACAAGTTCGTGGATATGCTACAAAATACAACACACCCTGTAAAGGAATGCAGAGGACAGACAGTTTCAAGAAGGAAAGGGGATGCACTCTGGATACTGAGAGGAGAGTAGTTGGTAAAGTAATTATTCGCAATATTTTATGGATACTTGGTTTCAGCACAAAGGGAGCAAGGGGTCTTAAAATAATGGCTCTAGGGGCACTTCTGGGAAGGCCCAGGGGGCTAGAACCATAATGTACCCTATTCTGTAGGTGTTATTGGTGCTCAACAAGGTTGAATTGCTTTCCGGGCGCTTTCCAGGCTTCTGTGGCAGAGTTCACGGCCAGAGACAGCTGCGGGTCTCAGGTGGCAAGACGGTTCGGCGAGCAAAGCTGGACGATCGGCTGCAGGCTGGCCTTCACAGCGACATGGGATCAGGAATCGTTGTATCAGTGTTGTTTGGCGGTTCTAAAGCACTGGTCGAGATGTTTCAGATGCCTTTAAGGGACGGTGGCTTGACAAAAGTCAGCGTTGTCACCAGTTGCGGATCGAGGAACCCGACTGGCTCGAATATGTCCTTTAAGGCATGCGTTGGAAGATGATCCTCGAGGCACTTCTCCCGGCTTCTTCACTGGGCTCTTGTCGTCCTTTAAGGCAGATGACCCAAAGCTGAACAGAGTGTTGCAGGCACCGGCCTTATCCTGGGTTTGGTTTCAGAGACTCTCTGGCACTTCCCACCTCGGAAGCTTGCTGCACAGCCTAGCAGGGCACGGTGTGTGCTGGCTGGGTACCGGTTCAGGAGCTACTGGAGGGTCCTCTGGATTAGTTATCTCCCTTTGTTCACTGGGAGATGTTTAGGGGAGAGATCTAGCTTCCCTCTTGGAGGTCCTGGCCTTCCTTCGCTGGTGGAAGCTGTAAGGCAGTCTGTACCTTCAGCCTGGGTCCAATGCTGAGTTCTTCCTTCTGCTTCTGGTGAAGCCTTCAGATGATCTGCCAAAAAGAGGGGCTCAGCCCTTTTTTAAAGCCAATTCGGCCCCAGTGATTGGTGTAGACTAAGCCTACCATATTAAACCAATCCTGGGTTCCCAGCAACAATCTCCTTTAGGCATGAGGTCATAACCAGAGTGCTTTGCAACAGGAAAGGTAAAGGGTGAAAACATGTGATACTAAGTCCCACCCTTCTTCCTGTCTGTTGTTGATCAAAGAGTCTATCTGGTTAATTGAGCTTCCTGTGGTTACTGATTAAAGCGGCAGGTCTCTATTGAAGGTGTGGCTAGGCCAGACTCTCTTGCAAACCACTTTCTCATACCTTATGAATGGGCTCCACCTAATAGGATGGCTTACTGTAAACACCAGCCCCAGACATGACTGTTCACTGTCCTTGATACTGAGGGAAGCAGCTGACTTCAGGTTGACACAGTAGGGAGGTTGTTGGGTTTCCTGTCTCCTTTGTTAACCTCTGCAGCCAAGCCCCATGTGGGCCTGTTTGAAGTACACTCTGTTGGTATGTTAATTGCTGCCACCAGCTGCAGGGTGTTACGCTCACCTGACTCCCACAGAGGCACCGGTCTGATCTGGGCTGCTGCGGCCTCCTCCAGCGTAATGCGTAGGGCCGAGGTGTGTCATTTGTCTGGCCAGTAGGAGTACTCTTCTGTGAATGGAGAAAGGGGAATTAACCACCCGTGGAGCTGAGCGTAAATTCCCCCCACCCCCGTTGGTCTCCCCACTGACCACCTCCGATGTCCACTCTAAAGTCTCACCTTATGGTTTGATGGGTGAGCTCTCCATCCTGCTTCGAGCGCAGGGGCGCGTGATGGACCAGTTGCTCCACTGGTCGAATGAATTGGTGAGTTCCAGGGCTATTTTGACTCTCCCGGCAAGACGCTGTAAGTATGCAGTTCGTAAGAGTTCAAATGCCTGACCATCACTCCTATCCAATCCCATAATCTGTGGTCTTCTCCTTTATTCAGGTGCTGAGAGAAAACCTGAGTCGAGGAGTTATACCTCCGGCGGGAAAATTAGGTAAGTCTATGGCGGGAGGTGGCTCTTCTTGATTGTCCTTTTGATTCACCCTGTTGTGCTTTTGTTTCCCCTTAGGGGCCGGGGTACGGCGATGGTGCAGTGGGAGCTGCGCCGACCCGAGGAGAGGAATGGTTCCCCCGGTGGTAAATCAGGTAGGTTTTAGGGTGGTAACCAGTAGTCCTCTATATGTTCCCTTGGCTCACCTTACTGTCTTTATCTCCCCCTAGGTGCCAGAATGCGGCGGGAACATGCAGGAGGCTGCGGTGAAACGTGAAGATGCTGCGAGGAACGGTAAGTGCAGCGCGGCGCTGCTGCTGGCGACGCGACGTGTGTAAAAATAAAGTCTTTCCTTTGGTTCGACGATGAGATGGCTCTGGAATCAGGTAAGAAGCTGGTAAATGTTCTGGTTCTAACCTTTCTCCTTCTTTCCCTTGTTTCTAGGTGCTCCGGGTTCGAGGCGGACGTGGCTGAAGTCTGGATGCTGCTGCAGGCACGGTGAGCGTTACGCTGGGATGCAGAATAACGCGAAGCGTGTGCTGCTCTTCGGGTGTGGTTTAAATAGCCTCCAAAGTAGTTCCAGGTAAGTATTCCTCCACCGCCACACCCGAGTAGCAAAAGAGTTCCTAGGTAAAGTAGTCCCTTCTAGGCCTCTTGAGGGCTTGGATCCCTTGCAGCATGGTCTGCATCAGGTAAGTCCAGGTAAGTTTTCCCCTTATGAGCCTGGCGCCTATGGCGCCAGGACTGAAGTCTCATATGAGCCTGGCGCCAAAGGCGCCAGGACTGTGTCCAGATGGCCCCTAACAGGGGTCGCTGGGCCTTTCCCCGGGAATGTGATGCCTGCTCCCGGGGCTGCTGGACCTGGTCTGGTTCCCTGGGGGTAGGCATCATGACAGCACTCCCCCCCAAGGCCCCTCCTAAAGTCGTTCTTCCCGGTGGTTTAGGTTTGTCCGGGAAATTTCGGTGGAATCTTTTCACCAACCGAGGTGCATGTACGTGGTCACTAGATTCCCAAGACCTTTCCTGTGGTCCATAACCTTTCCAGTCAATCAAATAAAAACTTTTGATTTCACCATCTTGGAGTCCAGGATGTTTTTAACCTCAAATTCGGGTTCTCCGTCTATAAGCATGGGGTCTGGTGGCTTGGTTAGTCTTGTCCCTGGTTGCACTGGCTTCAAAAGTGACACATGAAAGACGCGGTGAATCCGCATATTAGCAGGTAAGTCCAACTTGGCAGCCACTGGGTTGATAATGGCCTTAATAGAGTAAGGTCCCAAATATCTCGGGTTAAAGGTCTGTGTTCCCTTGAGCGGTATGTGTTTTGTGGCCAACCATACTATCTGGTATTGTGGAGCATCACTTCTATGCCGATCCGCATCCTTCTTGTATTTCTCCTTCGCTTGCTTCAAATGTGCTGTTGCTTCCTTAAAGGCTTGTGTAATCGTGGAGTGTAAATGGTCCACTGCAGGCATTTCTAGGTGTTGGGGTGAGTCAAGGTCTGAGGTTCGAGGGTGGTGCCCGTATAGCGTATAAAAAGGGCTTTGCCCAGTTCCAAAATGAACTGAATTATTGTATGCATATTCAGCGATCCAAAGAATGTCCTTCCAATTACTCTCAGTCTGATTCAACATGCAACGCAGGTATTGTTCAAGAGTCTGGTTGGTCCTCTCCGTTTGACCATCGGTCTGGGGGTGGTGACTGGTTGATAACCTCACGTCAATTTGCGCCAGTTGACAACATTTTCTCCAAAAATGAGAAATGAATTGACTGCCCCGGTCAGAGACCAGTACGGATGGAAATCCATGTATACGAACAATGTTTTCAAGAAATTCCTTGGCTAGGATTGAAGCTGAAGGTAGCCCCTTTAAAGGAATAAAGTGGGCCATTTTGGAAAAAAGATCCACAATAACTAGAATGGTGTTAAACCCATTGCAAGGAGGTAGATCAGTAAGAAAGTCTAACAATAAGGTGTGCCATGGTGCAGGCGGAATGTCTAATGGTTGTAAGAGTCCAGCTGGCTTTTTCTTCTGACTTTTGTTTTGGGCGCAAACGCCGCAAGACATCACAAATGACTTAATGTCCTTTCGCCAGGTGGGTCACCAGAATTGTCTTTTGGTTTTTGCTTCGGTTTTTGCAATACCTGGGTGCCCCTCCATCAGGGTATCATGATAACGGGAAATGACTAGCTCTTGTAGTTCCTTGTGTGGCAGAAATAGGCGCCGTTGGTAATAAGGTAGGTCATTGCTGACTGAAAAGTTCGGGCCTCTCTTTACCCAGTCCTGCAAGGCTGTAGGATCAAAGAGTTGCTGGATTTTACTCTGAATGTCCTCTAGGGTCTGCAGAGTGGTCATGCCAAGAATCCTTTGTTTGGAAATTATAGTTACTGGTTCTGAGTTCACTTCAGTCTCTCCCATCCCTATTCGGGATAGAGCGTTAGCTTTACCGTTCTTACAACCTGGGCGGTAGGTGATTACGAAATCGAACTCGGCAAAGAACAATGCCCATCGGAGTTGACATGATGATTGAGCCTTGGCTGTTTTTAAATATTGTAAGTTCCGGTGATTGGTGATCACCGTGATGGTATGTCTGGCACTGAGAAGATAGTGCTGCCAAGCCTTGAAGGCGGACTTAATGGCTAATAGCTCCTTGTCCGTAACTGCATAATTTAACTCAGGTGCCGAGAATTTTCTGGACCAACATGCTACTGGGTGAAGCTGGCCAGTTTCAGGGTCCTTTTGGGACAGGACAGCTCCCATGGCTAGACTGGATGCATCAGTTTCCACTATGTATGGAAGTTCGGGGCGCGGGTGCTTTAATACAGGTGCAGACGTGAATTTCGCTTTCAGCTCTTGGAAGGCATTTTCAGCTTCTTCAGTCCACATAAAGCGTTTATTTTTTCGCAAGAGTGCTGTGATGGGATGTACAACATGTGAAAAATCCGGGATTAATCTGCGGTAGAAATTGGCAAAGCCGAGCATGCTTTGTACTCCTTTAACTGAACTTGGTGATGGCCACTTAAGGATTGCGTCTACTTTTCGTGAGTCCATTCGGACTCCTTCGGTGTTAGGATAAACCCAAGGAATCAACTTCTGTGGCATGGAAAACGCATTTTTCTAGTTTAGCATATAGTTTGTGCTGGCGCAATTTCTCAAAGACTGCTTGGACGTGTCTCACATGATCAGATTCCGAAGAGGAGTATACCAGAATGTCATCGATATATACGACAACACAAACGTCAATGAGTTCACGAAGGACATCATTCATGAACTATTGGAAGGCTGCTGGTGCGTTGCACAGCCCGAAAGGCATCACCTGGTATTCGAATAATCCATATTTGGTGCGGAAGGCAGTCTTCCATTCGTCGTCTTCTTTTACTCGTACCAGATGGTATGCCCCCCGGAGATCTAGTTTGGTATATATGCAAGCGTCCTTCACCTGGTCTAGTAGTTCAGGGATCAGAGGCAATGGGTATAATTTTTTTACCGTTATCTGGTTCAATGCGCGGTAGTCTATGAACGTTCTGAGGTCACCTTCCTTTTTAGGCACGAAGAACAAAGCTGAAGATGCAGGGGACTTAGATGGGCGACTAAAACCATTGGCAAGGTACTGGTCTAAATAAAGTCGTAGGTGGAGGTTCTCAGGTTCCGTAAGGGCATAGATTCTGCTACAAGGGGGTTGTGCACTAGGTATTAGATCGATTTGACAATCGTATGATCTGTGAGGAGGTAAGGTGTTAGCCTGTTCCTTTTGGAAGACGTCCTGGAATTCTTGGTACTCTGGAGGTAGTTGCATGACTGCTGTGGTTACTGTAGCCAGGCCTGCGTTCAGATTTTTCTTTGGATAACAGGTTTGGGCACAACCCGGCAAGGTTATTCTCTTTTCTCGCCAATCAATACTAGGATTATGTGCTTCCAACCAAGGTATCCCCAGTATTATCTGGAACTGTGGGGCTTTGATTACATCAAACACAATAGTCTCTCGATGCCCATCCTGGCCCACTAGTGTCATCTCTGCGGTGGAATGAATTACAGGGCCAGAGGCGATTACGGTTCCATCGACTGTGGTGATGACATCTGAGGTGGTTTTACGGCAGAGAGGCAGATTCATCCTGGAAGCCAATTCGTAGTCCACATAGTTTCCTATGGCCCCGCTATCGATGTATGCTTTTACGGCATGCATACGTGTTGGTTGCTCAGGATCTACGAGGACCATTGGCATAATGAAATGCGAGGTCTGAGTGTCCTTCTTCAAGCTCGGCAAGCAGACCTCTACTCGTTTCGCGAGTCTGACTCCATATGGCTTGTATCAGCGGATCCTACCGCCTTCTGGGCGGTTTTACACAGTAATCCCGTAGAAAATGCCCGGAGGTTCCACAATAAAGGCACAATTGCATGTGCCGTCTCCTATCTCTTTCCTTCTGGGTTAAGGGTCCTTTAACTCCTCCGATTTGCATGGGTTCTGAAGCATCTGCTCCTTTGGGGTTAGCGGGGGTTTTGACCAACACCGGTTCTCAAACCTGGTTCGATCTGCTTTTCTGTTCTGAAGTCTATGATCTAACTGGACCACTAAGTCTATATATTCAGCGCAGTCTTGAGGTGGATTCACGACTTGAGCCAAGACATCTTTTAGTTCTCCTCGAAGTCCTCGATGAAATAACGTGATCCGTTTTTCCTCAGGCCATCCAGTTTCTACAATCAACCTATTAAAGGTTGCGATGTAAGATAGAAGGTCCTGGTTACCCTGCCGTAGGGACAAAAGTTCGTTATCCAGGGCCTGTCCTTGAGAGTGCCGGGCAAACAGTCTTTCCATGCTCGTTTGAAAGCCCTGAAAATCCCGGAGCATTGGGTCATCCTGAGTAACCAGTGGGATAGACCAATCAGCTGCACTGCCGCTGAGATATGACAATACAAAGGCTACCTTGGCTTGATCATTTGGGAAGGCTCCAGGTCTGCATAAAAAGTGCAAGCGGCATTGGTTCATAAATACGGCGAACCTTTTGGGATCTCCGGCAAAACGTTCGGATGGAGCCAACAGAATATTTGCAGGTAGGTTTATTGCACAGGGTTACTTGAAACCACAGGGGCTGGATTTCCCCCGGAACCAGGTAGGGGTGCTTGTCCAGCCTGTCTTTGCAATAGTTGCCTAGCAAGGTCATCAGTTTGCTCCTTTGACAAGATCAGTTCTCTCCTAAGAGTATTGGTCTCTTGACGGGTGGAATGCACTTTGGCCCTCAGTTCCCCTAGTAATTGGGCCAGGTGGTCAGTTTCTGAGGTCTCCATAACGCCCGGGTGGGAAATTGTAGGTAGGCTTCGCGTTCTGTTACGCTCACCTGACTCCCACAGAGGCGCCAGTCTGATCTGGGCTGCTGCGGCCTCCTCCAGCGTAATGCGTAGGGCCGAGATGTGTCGTTTGTCTGGCCGGTAGGAGTACTCTTCTGTGAATGGAGAAAGGGGAATTAACCACCCGTGGAGTTGAGCGTTAATTCCCCCCCCCCGTTGTTCTCCCCACTGACCACCTCCGATGTCCCCTCTAAAGTCTCACCTTATGGTTTGAAGGGTGAGCTCTCCATCCTGCTTCGAGCGCTGGGGCGCATGATGGACCAGTTGCTCCACTGGTCGAAGGACTTGGTGAGTTCCAGGGCTATTTTGACTCTCCCGGCAAGACGCCGTAAGTATGCAGTTCGTAAGAGTTCAAATGCCTGACCATCACTCCTATCCAATCCCGTAATCTGTGGTCTTCTCCTTTATTCAGGTGCTGAGAGAAAACCTGAGTCGAGGAGTTATACATCCGGCGGTAAAATTAGGTAAGTCTATGGCGGGAGGTGGCTCCTCTTGATTGTCCTTTTGATTCACCCTGTTGTGCTTTTGTTTCCCCTTAAGGGCCGGGGTACGGCGATGGTGCAGTGGGAGCTGCACCGATCCGAGGAGAGGAATGGTTCCCCCGGTGGTAAATCAGGTAGGTCTTAGGGTGGTAACCAGTAGTCCTCTATATGTTCCCTTGGCTCACCTTATTGTCTTTATCTCCCCCTAGGTGCCGGAATGCGGCGGGAACATGCAGGAGGCTGCGGTGAAGCGTGAAGATGCTGCGAGGAACAGTGAGTGCAGCGCGGCGCTGCTGCTGGCGACGTGATGTGTGTAAAAGTAAAGTCTTTCCTTTGGTTCGACAATGCGATGGCTCTGGAATCAGGTAAGAAGCTGGTAAATGTTCTGATTCTAACCTTTCTCCTTCTTTCCCTTGTTTCTAGGTGCTCCGGGTTCGAGGCGGGCGTGGCTGAAGTCTGGATGCTGCTGCAGGCACGGTGAGCGTTACGCTGCTGGATGCAGAATAACGCGAAGCGTGTGCTGCTCTTCGGGCGTGGTTTAAATAGCCTCCAAAGTAGTTCCAGGTAAGTATTCCTCCACCGCCACACCCGAGTGGCAAAAGTGTTCCTAGGTAAAGTAGTCCCTTCTAGGCCTCTTGAGGGCTTGGATCCCTTGCAGCATGGTCTGCATCAGGTAAGTCCAGGTAAGTGTTCCCCTTATGAGTCTGGCGCCTATGGTGCCAGGACTGAAGTCTCATATGAGCCTGGCGCCAAAGGCGCCAGGACTGTATCCAGATGGCCCCTAACAGGGGTCGCTGGGCCTTTCCCCGGGAACGTGATGCCTGCTCCCGGGGCTGCTGGACCTGGTCTGGTTCCCCGGGGGTAGGCATCATGACACAGGGCTTAACAAAAGAGCTGGGCGGATCCATGCAGCCTTTGTAGATTAATCAGCCTGGCCATGGCAGGGGGAAGGTTGGCCCTCCCCCTTCTTGGAGATGACATAGTGCACTTCTGGTTGTCACATTCAACTAAATATGACAGGGCGGCCTGTGCTTGTAGGCTGTGTCCCCCAGAGTACACAGGATCTCTGTGTATGTCATGCGTTGAGTATAGGAAACTGTGTGGGGATTAGCCCTGCACTTTTTCCTGAGGTTGATCTACCATCATTCCATTTAATTATAAATTTCAAAAAGCCCAGGCGAGCGCGCACCCACTGTGTGGATGGCCGAATCTCTCACATATGTAATAGACGTGTAGCCCATGTGCAGAGGCATCAGATCGCAGGCCAATAATCACTTTTTATCTTAAATTAAATGGTGCACCCTAGAAAGTGAATACGAGTGAAGAGGCCCAACTGGAAGTGGCCTCTGGAAAGGTGAGCATGTGCTAGAGGCCGAGTCCAAGTCCATGCAAGGGACTTCACCCAGTGGAGGGCAAAATATCAACTCTATTGGTTGCCTAGCAACCAAATCGCGAAGGAAGACCATAAAATGATCTGTGTGCACTTACACGTGAACTAAGGACACCACACAAAGTCTCATGCCAAGATGCCTTTGGGTGAACGTGCGCTTTATAAAGCCTATGTCTAAGGAATTGTGAGCTTCTCACGACAGATCACTGCGAGACCTCTAACAACGAGAACGCTCAACTGAGCACAGTAACTATCCATAGACATAGGCTCTAACCAACCGGGACCACAGATCTGACGTTATTGCCTTGAGAAAAACCTTGAGGTCGAAACATGTGCCGGCTCTAGCAAAACCGAAAGCATGTTGCTTTCCTCTAAAAATATGGAAGCCTTAACATACTAAAATGTTTGACACACGAAGGGCAAACACTGTGTAAAGCACAGTACAAAAAATAAAAACGAATGCGTTTTGCAAAGACTTACTAAGTGTGAATATTGACATTTATTGACCATCAAGTATCACTTTGCCAGCGGCGCCAAAGTGTGACAATTGGATCCCAGTCACCAAAACAAGTATACACTAGACGTAGACCTGGCTGCTAATAAATTGTGTTTTATGGGTGATTAGTGGGCACTATACAGGGTGATTTAGAACAATGGTGGCTGTAAAAACAGCATTTAGGTTTCGCAATAGGATTTATGTGACTTTTGAAGTGTAAATGCAGTCTTGCTGGTGAGAAAGTAAGCAGAGATTGCAAGAAGGAAGAAAACATGTTGCTGTAATCAAATGCCGAACATGTGATTGTGCTGTAATTAATTGGTGCAAAAACTAAGAGAAAAAAAGAGAAAAGAAAAAGAATGAACACATTGATTATGTTTGGTTATTAAAAATGAGTCAAGAAATTCTGCTCCAGCAATGCAGGCAATATACAAAAGAAAAGTGTCTGTCAGGTACAAGCGTGTGAATTAGAACCCAGCACATGCACACTAAGTGGCCAGAAATGCAGGTAAAATACTCCTCAGGGCAGCAACAGAATCACTTAATGTACCCCCCACCCCACCCCCCCACGCCCCCACCAAACACATAGCTGAAACAAAATGACCAACTGGCCACACGGTTTGGAAAGGACTGTAAAACTCAGAAGCAAACACGTAGTCAGCTGTTAAACCTAAAGCTCAAAGGTCCCGTGATCTCTAAACTACAGGCAAAGTACCGCTGCACACTCAGGCAATGTAAGTTATACAACAGAACAGGGAAACATGGACCACACATCAAGCAAACTGTCTCCAGCATCCCAGCATCCACTCCTCTCCTGGGAGCTCTGAGGAAAGCTTACAACAAATAAGACACATGAAATGTCTGCTAGCAAGGGCCAGATATGAATAAACTGGCATCCCCCCACCCCCCAGAAAACCCCACAGAGGGCCACAAAATGATCCTGAACAAACTGAATCCTGTGCAGGGAGGGGATTATTAAACACCAACTCAACCCCAGAGACAAACCTTTGATAATCGAGGTATTCGAAGGACACATTCAGAAACTAAAAACTAAGAAATCCTGCAGCCTAGAAAAAATACCAAACGATATGCCCAAGCACAGCTCCTACCAAACCCAAAAGGCGCTAGTGAAACTATTCAACATGATTCTACCATCCGGGCCCTTCCCAGGCACTTGGTCGCAAGGGCTCATCACTCCATCTATAAAGATGGCGACTGGCTGGACCCAAACAACTGCAGGGCCATCTCTGGAAAGAGTAACCACAGCAGACTGGCTTGTAGCCTCAGGAACCAAAAGGAATCCTGAACTTCCTGCTTAAGCCCAGAGCACATCTTCACTATGCAGTCTCCAATCCTCCCATATGTCATGAACAAGCCACAGGGCGAGCATGTTTGCTTGCTTTATAGAATCGATTGAACCTGCGCCCAGCACTAAAGCGTACATTGCTGCCGCTGGAACAGAACAGGGGGGGTGGCTTTATGGCCTCATAAAATCCATGTGCAACTCAGGTACAAGGTGAGGATTCAAATGCAAACTGGGTCCTTTAAACAGTGCTGAAGAGTGAGAGGGTGCACCCTCAACCCAGCTGTAACCAATGACCAGCAACGACACCGCTGAGACTGAGTGGCTCAGACATAAGATACCTGCTGGGTGCAGAAGACCTGGCCGTACTGGCACCCACCAAGGAAGGACTTACGCCCAGTAGACCTGCGCCCTAGAGGTGAAGTATGGCAGAATGTAGCAACAACAGCTTCAAACTGCTCCCGAATGGAACTGGAAGTCAGCGTGTTACAGACTACAGTTTCCTAGCTCCCAGAATAAGGACATCTGGGAGCTATGAACTGGCATTAACAACACTTCAAGAAAAAGCCCTTCATGCCATCAAGAAACAACTATCATACTACCACCCACCTGTGCAATGAATGCAACAACCTTTCTAACCGCACAAGATTCCCTATCCTGCTGTACGCGAGTGAGGAGTGGAGCTCAGCAATAGAGCAAGCATTGGCAATGCCAACAGTTTGGGCTTTCGTGTAGGCATGGCACAGGCACCCAACAGCCACTGCCCTAGTGGCAGTTAATGGCTTTTGATGGTACCAGCTGCCATACCAAAGAGCAAAGTCCTTGCAAGGGCCACGATCAATATATCATTTTATTGTTTTTTTTTTTGTTTTGATGTTTTAGTTTGGTGTCAAACTTTTCCATGGTTGTGAATTGGATATGTTGAGGGGAGACAGTACGAAGAAAAAAAAAAAAAGAAAGAAAGAAAGAGCAGTCTTTTGCTGTGATTCAGGGCGTTCTTCCGTTGAGTTCAAGGATGCTGGAGAGGAAGAGGGAAATTGTGTATATGTATTTGTTAATGGCTGCCCATCTTTCTTCTGTATTCATTTGTTGCGATGCAAGATTGAAGTAGGAGCCAAATTGCTTGCATTGAGGTGCGAGGGACTGACATTCCATAACCAGGTGGAATATGCTTTCCGGTGTTGTTTGAGCTTTGCAGAAGCGGCAGTAGTTTTGTGATCTGGCAATCTGTCTTGTTGTGGCCAGATGAGAGTTTGTTGGTAAAATGTTCAAACAAATTCTTAGAAATGTTGATCTGATGGTTTGGTCTGGGAATGATAGCAAATACGGCTATGGTTCATGTATTTTTCTGTTGTCTTTGTTACATTGGAGGGTCTGTTTGTAGCTGTTTCTTATTTGAATGGTTCTGATCTAATTGTTCTGTAAGAGTTTGGTTTTGGCATGTTGGGGCGCATGATTAGGAGTTCTTCGGATATCTGAGTTTTTCTAGCACCGTGTTGTTAACCGTGTTTGGTTGGGTTTTCAGAATTTGAATTGCAGCACTTTTCTTGTCAGATAGTAGTTTTCGAAGATGTCTAATCTTTTCCAGCATACAATGGATCCATAGATTGTGTTGCTAGTTCATATCATATTCTCGGCATTGGATACGAGTGTGGAAGGTGGAGAATCTTACGCCAAAAGGTTGACTCAAATTTCATCCAGTTTACTTTTTCAGTATTCATCATTGCTTCTGTTCCGTATGTTATTATCGGGATGTATTTTAGTCTGTAATAGGCAATGATTGGTCTGAATGAACATTTTCCATATTTTCTATGGAGTGTGCATCCTTGGCGAGCCAGTGTTTGTGCCTTTTGTTCCATTTTATCCAGCAATTGTTCTTCAGTCTTGGATTGGTTAATATGCCGAGGTATTTGAATGTTGTGACATTTTCTAATCGGATTCCACTGATGTTAAATTGTGGTTGGTGTGTTGTTTTTGATTGTGGTTTGGTTAGAGTCATAGGGCCTCATCATGACTTTGGCGGTAACCCTTAAATCCGGTGGTTGCGCTATTACCGCCGGATTTAAGGGTCTGCCAAATCAGGGCTTCGGCGGATTTCGCCCCAGCTCTGAGCTGGGGGGAAATCCGCTGAAAATGCGTCTTAATACCGCCAGCGGGAAATACGCCAGCGGTAAGAGCGCGAAATTCCCCATTGAGCCCAATGGGGAATGGGGTATTTCCGAATGGGCTCAATGGGGAATGGGGATTAACATTACCGCCGAACTCGTGATCCGGCGCTATTAGTGCCGGGGAGTTCGGCAGTAGGACTAATACGAAACACCCAAGTCGTGATGAGGCCCATAGTCTTTGTTTTCGAGATGTTGATTTTTAGCTTGTTGTTGTTCATATAGTTGCTCAGTGATGTCAGGGCAGCTTGTAGCCCAGATGCAGTTTTGATGAGCAAGATGATGTCATCTGCATATGCCATAACAGGGACAGGTTTTGAACTTATTTTCGGCGGGTTCATTTGGCTGCTGATCAAATGCTGTTCAATGTCTGATGTAAACAGATTGTAGAGGGTTGCTGCTAGAGGGCATCCTTGCTTTAGGCCGTTTGATGTGGTTATCGGTTTGGTGGTCATGCCTTATTTTGTTAGTCTCACTTTTATTGAAGTTTCTGGGTAAAGTAGAATAATTGGTTCTAGGATGTTCGGGGGGCAGTTCCATGTTTTCATTTTTGCCCATAGCTTCTGCCGTGATATGGCGTCAAAGGCCATCTTCAGGTCGATGAATGCAGCGTATATGGTGGTCTTATTGTTGATGGCTTTATATTTGATGAGATGGAGTAATAGTAGGTTGATATCGGTTCCAACATTGGGAGTAAAGCCTTTTTGGCGTGTTGAGATCCGGCCATTTTGAGTGGCCCAGGAGGTTAGTGGTCCCAGAAGTGTTGTTGCAAAGAGTTTTCCAAGTGGGTCCAATAGAGCAATTGGACGGAAGTTCTGTGGTTGGTCACGGGGTCCTTGTTTGTAAAAGGGGACAATTGTGGCTGATCTCCGAGAAGTTGGAATTTGGTTGAGTGTGCTCATGATGTCCATTATCTGACGCCTGAAGTTTGCCCATGCCGGAGGGTCTTGCTTCAATACGGCGTTTGAGAATCCATCGGGATCAGGTGCTCTTGATGTATTTAAGTTTTTGATCATGTATATAAGGTCGTCATAGGTGACGCTTACTGTCCATTTTGCTTTATTGTTGGTTGGTTCTTCTTCAAGTTGAGACGGTCGGTCTGCAAAGATGTTTGCAAAATGTGTAATCCATGTTTGTTGCGGTACGTTGGCCGTTAGCTTGTGCTGTTTTCGGGAATTGTCATTCAGGAGATTCCAAAGTTCTCTTGTGTTGTTTGAATTATATGTCTTCATTATGGTTTCTGCCTCTGTTTGCAGCAGGATTTTTTGTTGCGATTTTCTCCAGTTGTTATATGATTGTTTCAGTTTCGAAATCTGTAAGATGTTTTCTGCTGTCTTTGTTTTCTTCAGCTCTCTTAACGATTTCGCCAGGGCCTTTTTCTTTTTGGCTGTTTCCTGGTTGTATGTATGGAGGTGAGTTTTTTGTAATCGGTTTTTGACTGTTTGTTGGAAGGGTAGCAGAATCCACTCGTAGTTCAATTTTTCGAGGTCTGTCTTATTTGAGGCGAGAAGTTTCATCGGTAGAGAGGCTATCACTGCTTGTGGGATGCGGAGTCTTGAAGATGTTCCGTCAAGTTCTACTGGACATACTTTCAGGGTTGTATCTTGGTTGGTGCTGAGATGTGAGTACACTGTTAACTTATTGTGGTTGCTTTTGTCAGAGACTATCGCTTGGGCTGATTTGACCGATTCATGCAGGGTTTGTGAGAGGAATATGTAATCGATGATTGAGGATGAGGATCCTCTGGCCCATGTTGACACGTATGAAGTGAAGTTGTTCCTTGCATGGTTAAGGAGGATGAGATCTCGGGTAAGTATTTCGCTCATCCACCTTGTTGGTTTTGGTGAAAGTTGATCGTAGGTTCGGGGAGTACCATTCTGTGTGAATAAGTTAATGTTGAGATCCCCGCAGATTATTATTTCGAGGGGATAGTGGGTTCCAGTTAGTTTGTCAATTGTAATGAATACACGTCAATGAATGCTTCTGCTGTTATTGCTGCAGGGTTCCAGTACAGGTTTAGTACAGCAATTCTTGAGGATACGGTTTCTGTGATTGGAGATTCGAAGTTGTAGATTCTTTTGAATGGTCGGTCTGTTCTGTTCCATTCTTCCGTTTGTCGAACGTGAGTGTGAACTGCGGCATTTTCTGTGTGATCCTCGGTGTGGTTGCTCATCTGCTTCCTTGATTGATGTTTTCTTGTTGATGTAGATGCCCAGCAGTTAAAGCCAAGTTTGAGGAGCTGGGCGCGCTTTGATAGGATCAGTTCTTGGTCATTTGGGTCGGAAAGTTCAGCAACGATCTTATCTAGATGCTTGTCGTCTTTAAAAGTTATTAGATCGATCTTTTTTGTTGTTATTTTTTTATCAATATATTATAGAAGGGAGGTCATTCAGCAGCAACGCCCCCACCTTCTCAGCAGAAGAAAAGAAAGGAGGGGGACAGGCGCTGAAGAAACATCGCACAGCGGACAGCATAAGGAGCTAGAAGGCTGTAGGTCACTGGGGCCAAATGCTAACCCTGCAGATTGCCTCACTATGCTTAACAAACCACCTGTAACACACACACAAACTCAGCAAATACAGACTGAGCGACCACCATGTGGCAGTAGCGACTGCCCCCGCAGTTCAGACACGACAGTCAGAGATCACAGCAATGTGACTTAGAGAAGCAGAGTCCAGGCAACACTTTCTCTTGAACTGTTAGCAAATAAAGACATTTCAGACGCTCAGTTCCCCATATTTTGAGGGACGAGGGAAGTCTTTGAGAGTAAAAGAGAAGAAGAGTTCTGCTTCATCCTTGGCCAATGGCCAGAATTAGCAGCAAGAGAAGAGTGAAACCTGTGCAGGCCAAAAAAGAAGCCACCAGAGGGGCCACCGGAGGAGCCAATCGAGCAGCCACTGGAAGGGCCACCAGAGGAGCCACCAGAACAGCCACCAGAGTGGAGCCCCCCAGAGAAGCCACCGGAGGAGTCACCATAGGACCCACCAGATGCCCCACCCTCAGAGCCGCCTAGGAGCCACCAGAGGGGCCAACGAAGGAGCCACCGGAGGAGCCACTAGGGGAGTCATCAGAGGAGCCCACAAGTAGCCACTAGAGGAGCAACCAGAGGGACCCCAGAGGAGCCATTGGAGGAGCCACCTGAGGAGCCACAGGAGAAGGCACCCAAGGAGCCACCCTAGGAGCCACCAGAGGAACCACCAGATGAGCCACTAGAGGAGCCACCAGAGGAGCCACTGGAGGAGCTGCCTTAGGAACCATCAGATGTGCCACCAAAGGCACCACCGGAGGAGCCCCCAGAGAAGCCACTGGAGGAGTCACCATAGAACCCACCAGAGGCCCTACTCTCAGAGCCACCTAGGAGCCACCAGAGGGGCCAACGAAGGAGCCACCAGAGGAGCCACTAGGGGAGCCACCAGAGGAGCCCACAAGTAGCCACTAGAGGAGACACCAGAGGGACCCCAGAGGAGCCATTGGAGGAGCCAGCTGAGGAGCCACAGGAGAAGGCACCCTGGGAGCCACCCTAGGAGCCACCAGAGGAACCACCAGATGAGCCACCAGAGGAGCCACCAGAGGAGCCACTGGAGGAGCTGCCTTAGGAACCATCAGAGGTGCCACAAAAGGCACCACCGGAGGAGCCCCCAGAGAAGCCACTGGAGGAGTCACCATAGAACCCACCAGAGGCCCTACCCTCAGAGTCACCTAGGAGCCACCAGAGGGGCCAACGAAGGAGCCACCGGAGGAGCCACTAGAGGAGCCACCAGAGGAGCCCACAAGTAGCTACTAGAGGAGCCACAAGAGGGACCCCAGAGGAGCCACCCGAGGAGCCACCGGAGGAGGCACCCTAGCAGCCACCCTAGGAACCGCCAGATGAGCCACCAGAGGAGCCCCCCTAGGAACCATCAGAGGTGCCACCAAAGGCACCACCGGAGGAGCCACCAGAGGAGCCACCAGAGGAGCCACGTGAAGAGCCATTGGAGTAGCCACCAGACAAGAGAAAGTGCATTAGGCCATATTGAAGGCTGAGAACCAAAGTGCTCCCCCTGCAGACAGTCTAAGGTGGATGCCTTCTGTGTACTTATTTTAGCAGTGTGTGTCTAACTTGCGATGCCAACCAAGAGCCTTGTACTGTACAAAGTGTCTCCAAGACTTTCAAGATGTGTGTCGTAACAGAAGACGAGGGCACACACAAGCACTCACTTCACCCTGCTTACAGACAGACAGGGCACGGCACACATCACACACGCCCAGTCACATGCCACAAACAGATAAGTGACAGACGATATGCATCTCAGAAGGCACACACACACACACGCACACAGACATGCAGGCAGGCTGGGCAGGCTGGGGGTCTGATAACTGCTTGACACAAGATATGCCGCCCCAAAGGCAGACACCGGCATCTGGCTGTTTACAAAAGGACCCGAGAGAGGGGTCGGGCTCTCCCCCCAGCAACCTTTGGCTGCGTTGATGAACAGGCCTGTCAGCGCCTGGCAGACTGTCTGCCCGCTGTGCCTGTCGCTGGACACACATGGCTTGCTTTTCAAGCACTGCTCTGCCCAGTTTAACCTCTGCTGACCTTGACCTGAGCCCTCACGGGGGCCAGGAAGAAAGGTGTGGGGGGAATTCCACGGGGCCGCATTGCAACTGTTGAAGATCTGCCCAGACTAACCAATGAGTCAATTCACTCATTCACTCATTATTATTATACTTGGTGCGTGGGGCGGGGCTTCAGCGCCCAGGGCACACGGTGCTCCTGGTGAACAGGCCTTCGGATTGAAAAGCCACCCTTGTCCTGGGCACCTTAGTGAGCTTATCCGGCTTGTTTTATGTAGTGCTAACATGGCAACATTCTGGGCGCTGTGAGAATCTGATACATACTGTAATGCCAGAAGCGTGCACTGGTCCACCGCAAATACTATCCTGTGACCACAGGCCAGGGGCTGCCATGGAGTGTCCGAAGACCCCAAACACCCTATTCCGTGGGTAGGATACCTGGAAGGCACCTGAAACACCACCAAGCGAGCTTGGGATCAAGCTGTACATTCTTTTCCAGGGCAGGGCGCTATGCCAGCTTCACTCTCCTCATGCCAGCTTCCAGGACTTTAAGTGGGGTAAGAAATCGAGGGGGGGGGGCTTCATTTGGAGGCGTGGCTTGTGGGTGGGGCGTGGCCTAAAAAGTACGCAAATCGTAGGGTATACACACAAATATATATAAATGTTATATATTTGTGTGCGTACCTTACTATGGTTTGTGTACTTTGCAAGCCATCTTTTCTAAACACTAAACATAGAAATATGTAACATATTTCTACGTTTATAAAAGATGGCTTGCACAGTACACAAACCATAGTAAGGCACGCACACACATATATAACATTTATATATAAGTGTGTGTATACCCTACGGTTTGCCTAGTTTTCAGGCCATCTTTTTTAAACATTTCGGGTTTATAAAAGATGGCTTTGAAAGTACACAATTCAAGCCATCTTTTATAAAGCTTTGACTAAGGACAAATTTGTCCGTTGGCAAAGCTTTATAAAAGATGGCTTGAAATGTGTACTTTCAAAGCCATCTTTTATAAACTTCGAAATATGTCGAGGAATCCCCAGGTTCGCCGAGGGTTAAAGACGCCTCGGCGACCTGGGGAAACAAAGGGACAGTAACTGCCTCTGGTGACCCTTCGCGCGAGGGGTCACCAGAGGAAGTTACTATGACTGACGGAAGTGGCAGCCAGGCACAGCGTCGCTGTGGCTGGCAGCCACTTCTGTCAGCTTGCCTGACTTCGTTGCAGGCGCATCGCGACGGGATAATGCATCCCGCCAATGTGGCGGTAGGACGGGCCCCGCAGTGCCCCGGCTCAGTCCCACATTTTGGAGGCTGCCTTGGCCCGGCCCCGGCAGGCCCCGGCCCACTTTAAGCACTGCCAGCTTCCTTGACCGATTCCAGTGGTTGGGTGAAGACAGGATCTGCCCTTAGAACGCTCCTTGTGCCCAGTAGCCTCTTGGCATCAGAAGGTGGCAGGCATTCTCATGGTTTCAGTAAACGTGCCCACTAGGGCCTGATATAGAAGTATCCGGAGGTCTGGTCTCCACGGGAAGAGTCAGGCACACCTGGCGAACAGTCCCTCTGTCCGTCGCTGCCCCCCCCCCTGAACTTACTGAAAATAAAAGCGCTAGGTCACTTGATAAAACCGAACTGCAGGATAGCGCCCACCTTTACCCTCTGCTCATCAGCGCTACTAGAAGCTGGGAGTTCAGGAGGTTCAAATCCTACTGGGAGCAGAATTCCAGAAATGTTTGCCTCCCATCCAGAGAGACACCTAAAACGCCAGAGTTATTGCCAAGTTGATGTATGTATTTATTTCATTGTACTCATTTATAAAGCGCACAGCCGCCTGGGGCGTCGTGGCGCTGTTACAGAGATCATGTACACATGCTAGAGGTGGAGAATCATGCCAGCTTGACTTATTGGAACAGCCAGGTTTTGAGGGCTTTGCGGAATGCCCAGTAAGAGGATTCTGCTCTGAGTGTGGGGGGGGGGGGCAGGGAGTTGCATTGCTTTGCAGCAATTAGGGGGAAACGTGCACCTCCTGCTGCCTGACTTTGGGTGGCAGGAGGCGATGGGCATGCAGTGTTCTGGTAGGTCTGGACGAGCGGGCTCTGACTAGCTTCTGGGAAAGGAAGGGGGGCGTGTTGGCGAGGCACTTGTGAGTGATGGCCAATGTTATGAATAGAGCCCGCTCTCTGATGGGCCGCCAATGGGCTACCCTTCTGGTTGCAGTGACGGATTCTTACCCTTCTGGCTGCAGTGACGGGTTCTCACCCTTCTGGCTGCAGTGACGGGTTCTCACCCTTGTGGCTGCAGTGACGGGTTCTCACCCTTCTGGCTGCAGTGACAGGTTAACTTTTCGGGATGCTGAGGGCTGCTCGGAGCCCATTATTTTGAATGACTTGTAATTTCTGTGGATTTTTAGACGTGGGCCAGAGCAGAGGACATTGCAATAGTCCAGCCTTGAGTCTATGATGCCGACGGTGAGGCAGCTCTCGGTGGACAAGAAGGGTTTGGCCGCGTTCAGTAGTTTGGTAGAATAGGCTACAGAGGAAGAAGTGGAGCTGACTTGGCGAGACATTGGGAGGGTACCATCTAGGCATACCCCTAGGGTCTTGAGTGAGGAAGAGACAGGCGTCTGTATTTTGTCTATGCCGACGGCCGTGTATTGGTTGTTCTGTGGGGTGGGGGGCTACCGGCAGGGTTTCTGTCTTGTCCCCTTTAAGGCCTAGAGAGTTTGCCATCAGCCAGGTCTGTATGGTGAGGTTCTTGGGGTCTGCTTTGTAGATGCCCGTGAGGCGGAGGAGGACTTGGGTGTACTTGGTGTACGCTATGCTGATGGCGTCCAGGATGTCATAGAATGGTCTGGTGAAGATGTCATGGAGGGTGGGTGAGATGCAGGAGCTTTGCGGGACCCAGCAGGGGGAGGGGGCAGCACTCGCATGCTCTGCCCTCTAGGAATGAAGTGACCCAGGATGTTGCTTCCTGCCAGAAGTGGGTCGAGGTAGTGCGGTGGTGGCACAGGACTTTGTGATCCACTAGGTCCAGAAGGAGGAGCAGGACTGGCTTGCCTCCGTCCCTGATCTCATCCACCTGGTTCTTTAAATCCAGTGGTGCTGATTCGGTGCCATGGCCGGGGTGGAATGCCGTTTGGCGTAGGCCTAGTAGGTGGTTGGTTTCTAGGAAGTGCTGGACCTGCAGATATGTGCCGCTATCAAGACTTATCAGTAGGTATGGGACTGTCGCCACGGGCTTGTAGTTATTGGGGCACGTGGGGAATAGCAAAGATTTTTTTTAGGAAGGGGAGTACCCAGGCCTCCTTAAGGCTCGATGGGACTAGTCCCGAGCTGAAGGAGGCGTTGATAAAGGCCGTAATGAAGGGCGCCAGGATTTCAGAGCAGTCCTTGGTGATTGTGACCGGTCAGGCATCACCTCTGCATTTCCTGGGTTACAGGTTTTTTAGGCTGGAGAGAACTTCTGTGTCCAAGACGTCCTTGAAGGAGAGCAGGGTGGATGTATTCAACGAGGTTGCTGTGGCTATGTGGATTTGTGTGTGTGTTAAGTAAGAATTGTTACAGTCACACTGTGTGAGACTCCACAACACTTATCTGCTTTGTATTAGGTAATCTACCTTCTGGTTTAGGTCTGTACTACACAAGTTGGTAGTGTGACTGAGCAGCCAGGCTTATCTCAAGAGGTGTACATTTGAGCTGTAGAGCTGTAGCAATGAAATCCACAAATACAAGTAGCCTAGTAACACTTACACTCAAGGTTTCTGTTATAAATAGTTATTTATTTAATTAACATCCATTTTTAAATAAGCATTCTTTAAAAAGGCAATTTGTTGTAACAATGTAAATATACCCTAAAATTACTTTTCAGAATCAGCACAAGTTAGTGGATTCTCTTTGGATATGCTTCTTACACAATTCTTACACCCTGAGGTGACTTCATTCACAAGGACAGTAATGGCATTTATATATCACACTAGTTATACTTTGTAGATTCTGAGGTTGCAGAAAGGAAAGGTTTAAGGAAGGAAAATGTTAAACAGGTTCTCGGTAAATGTGAGGGCACTGTGAATCTTCCAATGAGATCTAGACAAGCCTTTCCCAGCAATACCAATCTAAAACCAGTTACCACCTCTGAGGGACAAACTTTATCAAAGTCAATGGGCTAGAAGAGTCTGCAGGGAGCCAGAACAGCCAAAGTCAATTTGAAACAGTCTATGGAGCTGAGGCACTTCTTAGAATCAAAGTCTTTCACAAAGTTAGAGAGTTTGTTAAAAATAAAATCACTTGTAAGGTCACAAGCGGTTAAGCCTGTGGAAGGAGGGTTGGAATCAACTCTCAAGGTAAATCAAATGCAATTCCCAACTGAGAAGATCACAGCTCAAGACGACACTGAGGTAAGCACCCCAAGTCTAAACAGTACCTCTGGTTTGAAGAGTCATCCAGCTGGATTCTGTCCTGTTACAGCGGTGCAGATCCTGGGCCTCATTACAACCTTGGTGCTAAGTGCACCAACTTTACCACCATGGTGTAAACTCTGTTTACACCATGGTGGATGGCGGATTTACCGCCCCATTCCAAGGTGAGTGGGGCGGTAAATCCCCATTTCCCATTTTCCCTTCCCCATTCCCATTTTTGCCCCATAGGGCATAATGGGAGTGGGGAAGGCGCTAATTACGCCGCCGTAAATTACGGCGGAGTAATTAGCACCATGGCAGGTTAGCGCCATGGATTTTAACGCCTGCTAAAAGCAGGCGTTAAAATCAGAATCAGGCATTAAGGGTTAACGGTGGCGTTAACCCTTAACGCCTGAGTTGTAATGAGGCCCCCTGTGTTCCTGAGCCTCAGTCGTGAGGACAAGAGGGAGGATGTCTCGAGGGCTACTGCAGTGGCACTTTGGATGTCGTTGGCAACTACAGGCTCTTTTCGGTTCACCTGCACTTCACAGTTTCAGCGCTTAGTAAACAGCACCATCGCAGATCTCGGATACTGGTTGCGCTTCCTTCACTCCTCGGGTCCTGCACTCTGGTGAGGGGACTCGATCTCTGGCTCTCCTGCTTCTGGAGGTTTCCTAGGAGACTCCTGGAGCTTCTGGCCCGACTTCAGACATTGCACTGGATCCTGTCTCCTTCATTAGCCTCTGCGGCTAGGCCCCATGTGAGCTTGTTTGAATTAAACTCTGATTAGTATGCAAATGCAGCCATCAGCTGCATGGCTCAACAAAAGGACATGGCAGATCCATGGAGCATTTTTTAGTTAATTAGGCTGGCCATGGCAACGGGAAGGTTTGGCACTCCCCCTTCTGGAGATGCACTGTATACTCCACCTGTCAGTTCCCAACTAAATATGACAGGGGGAACTGCACCTGTAGGCTCTGTCCACCCAGAGTACACAGGTCTATGCGTATGTCGTGCAGTGAACATAGGAAACTGTGTGCGGATTAGCTCCACACATTTTCGAGAGGTTGATCTACCATCATTCAATGTCATTTAAAAAAATTTTAAAACCCTGCATTCCTCACACACATTCTCAATCTCACCACTGAAACATGCCACACTCTCTCTCTCGAACCTGAAACACACCACGCTCTCTCTCTTGTCCCTGAAACACACCATGATCTCTCTCTCGCCCCAGAAATATGCCACACTCTCTCTCTTGCCCCAGAAACAACCTACACTCCCTCTATCACCGCTGAAACATACCACACACTCTCTACTGCCCCTGAAATATGCAACACTCTCTCTCTCACCCCTGAAAAATGGCACACACTCTTGCTCGCCCCTGAAAAACACCACTCTCTGTCTCTGCCACGCTCTCTCTCACCCCTGAAACACACCACAATCACTCTTTCTCCCCTGAAACATGCCACACTCTCTCTCTCTCGCCCCAGAAACACTAATATTATTTTTATGGTGCAGTGTGGGGTTACTGTAGTGGTCGGTTCCCCAATGTTGTGGAATCATAAAAATACAATATTAAGGCTTTTACACCATGCAAAGGAAAATACACCGACACAGGCTTGTAAAGATTCCCAGAATCTTTATTACAAAACTGAACAGTATCGACCAAAGTACACAAATAGCTATTTGGCCGTCAATACATCACAGAGACCACCAGCAGGGTTCAATGTGAGCAGTGAGCAGGATTTGCTAGCTGGACATCAGCGTATTTATACAGTTTGTTATAATGATGTCCAGCCTCTTACAAGTTAATTATATACTGGGCTAGGGTTGCGCCAGGTCCGTTTCCTAATTTATATATCTCGTGCAGGCGGTTTACTTTTCAACATATTTACTACACACACTATTATTCTTTAGTTTTAACGTTACACTCTTTACACATTGCTTTAATACAGATCAAACAAATGTTTCGCATGTCGTATTTGGATAGCGTTATTGTTCTTGTATACTTGTAGGTTAACATCGCCGATTCAAGTAATCCGCTGATCCCGAGGTCAACGAAGGACAAGGTCATCATGACCCTAACATGTAGCCTGAAGGCAATTTGGACATTAACTCCCCTACAGAGGTTGGAGAGGTTAAAGCAAGAACAAGAGCACACGAGAAGGCCATTTTAGACTACAGGGTGACTTTGTACGATAAACTAAAATGGCGGCTATAACCTAAAATGGAGGCTTGATTCACTTGAGGTCACGATCTTGTAATACGGATTTCCTCGCAAAGCGACTGGGCATAGGCCAACATATACAATGAGGACGAAACAATATTATATCAGTTCTAACAAACCCTCCTTTTGGCCTATGCCAAGCGCTAAACTAACTTCAACGTTTTGCGGTTAACTCCACATTTCAATGTCTATACATCCCGAATCATTGTCGGACATATCTATTGCAATTAGATCAGACACTAGAGTTTCTTTCAACACATACTCTTTGGAAACCTTAGCTGGGGCGTATATTTTATGCCCTAAAATACTTGTTGCTTGTGCGCAACACCCCCCTAATACTGAGCATGTACCAGGGAGACACCGTATACAACAACAAAGAAACAGAAAACTTCCCAAGATAATCAGCAGGGCCGAAATCAACTTCCATCCCCATGACCGTAGGAGGTTCCAAAACCATGCACTAAGTTCCCAGTTTCCCTCAGGAACATGTACTTCTGAACTAAGAACATGTAGATTTTGGATAGCCCTAAAGATTGTTGGAGAGGAGTCTGGTACGTAAACGCAGCAAGCGGACCCCACTAATTTACATACTCCTCCACGCTCGGCCAGAATGACATCTAATGCCATCCGGTTCTGAAGAGCCACTAATCTTATCGCTTTCTGTTCTAACGTCATATTATAGAGTATGTCAGTGGTCTGATTGATGGTTCTCTCCAATACTCTTGCTAGTCTCCTGATATCTTCTGAATTCGTAATTTGCCCAAAAAATGGCACAAAGGATTTCATGATATCTCCTAGAGTATGCGCTGGAGTATCCCCTTTCACACCTCGTTGTGGACGAGTTTTCGAAATTTCTGCAGTACTGGCAATAAATACCCCAGGTAGTAGAATCCCTAAATAGCAGGTTCCTTGCCAATCCCTGGGCAACCATGGAAATGCCACATCACCGCAAAAAAATAGACAGGTTCGCCTACGTACAGAGGTCTGTTCTCACTAGTCAAATTCGCAATGTTGGCGCACTTTCTAAAATTACCCATTGACCGTGTTCCATTCCTCTGTATGCAGAAGGATACTGAATCGGGGCTATGGTTAACAGAATAAGATGGAGGCGTGGCATCGTTATTGCCTATAGGAGCCATTTTGAAAGAGATTAAAGACTGAAAAGGACGAGACAGACTATCAGAGGGCCTAACAGAAGCAACGTTTGGCTGACTTCTATTTGCAAAAAGCGAGCATCCCAGGGGCATCAAAACATGCTTTTCAAAACTATTCAAATTTGTACCATCAAAGTTCTCTGAGATGCTGTCATTCCATCGGCCAAAGAATAGTTCTCTAAGAGAAGCATAACAAGCAGTTGTCAAAGGTAAAGGATGAATATACCAACCTAGCCCCTTATCCCCATGTTGCGGTAAATGTGAACAGACCCAACAATTGGTTCTATTTAAAATTGCATGAGTGGCATACATAATTAACAAAAGATTATTATTCTGATAGTTCCGTCTATGCAAAGAATCTCTAGGCGATAAAGTATGCAATTGCACGGAAGGAGTGGGGATAACAGATACGTTTTCAATAGGTAAAAAGTCCTCTAACGGATATGCTTCCTCCAGATACCATAACCCAAAACCAAAAGTTACTACAAATCCAGTTATTATTACAAAAAGGCAACAATACACTTTGGGGGTCAATTTACATTCTTGATCATTGTCTCTGCTAGTCACATTTTTATCTAAAAGTTTGGTACGAGCGGTAGCGGGTGCAGGCATTGTAGTCTTCAATCGAAAAACACCAATTGTTCATTTGCTGGCGACTCCAGTCGCACATCCTCTTAATGCCTTTCCCACAACCCTTAGCCAACAGAATCCTTCCGTACAGTCAGGACAAAAGACAAGCCCTCAAATGATTTTCTCAATCGCACAGTCAGACCGTGCTGTACGTCTATTTCCTTGGACGCAAATTAAATTTCACAGATTCTGGTGAGAGCAAAGTGTCTTCACTTCCTCCTGGAGGTGGCGAGTGAACGGAAATGGGATCAGAAAAGGATTGATCCGGAAGTTCCACTGTTGGAGAGTGCGGAGACAAGATGGCTGTTTTGTCTGGCCTTGCGGATTCTGGAGCGGTCTCCGATACTCCCTTGTCGGTTGTTGCTGTTTCAGGCATGCTAGTTACAGCAGTGAGAAGGGATTCTGTGTCTTCTGTATCGTATGGCATGGGCTGCGGGATCCGTTTGGTGTGTGTCGCATGGATCCAGTTCTTACGACCCGCTACCTTCACAGCAGTCTGAGTGACTAGCAGGTCTTGGTAGGGGCCCCTCCACCGAGGTGCAAGGCAAGACGACCTCTCAAAAACTTTCGTGAAGATCCAGTCCCCCGGTCGTAGACTGTGACCTGGACCCTCGTACCGTACAGGTAATGCCTTTCACACCTGGTGATAAATTGCAAACAGATTTTTAGTCAACTGTTTACAGTAATTTGAAAGAAGCACATTTTCCATATCCCGCAATGAACTGCTTTTTGGCAAACCCCAAATATTAGCAGGTCTCCCCATTACCACCTCAAAGGAAGAGAGCCCAGTCTTAGTTTGAGGGGTTGTTCTCATCGACAACAACACGATCGGTAAGGCGTCCGGCCATTTTAGCTTGGTGGCAGCGCACATCTTAGCAAGCTTGTTCGTTATAATGCCTTTATGCCTTTCCACTAATCCGGCACTTTGGGCATGTCTGGCCGAATGGAACCGTTTATCAATCTGCAATCCTTTGCAAATTTGTAGGATTACAGTAGCGATAAAGTGTGGCCCATTATCCGACCAGATGACTCTCGGCAGCCCGAACCTCGGAAAAAACTCTTTCAACAGAGTTTTTGCCGTGGTTATGGCCATTGCATCTCTAACCGGGAAGGCCTCAACCCACTTACTAAAGGCACAAATGACAACCAATACATATTTAAGATTGTTGCAACGTTCCATTTCAATAAAATCAAAGTGAATAACCTCAAACGGAACAGACAGTGGAGCGAAACTTCCTCTAGGAGTCGAGGTACCTTTTCCTACATTGTGCTGCAAGCACCCTTGGACAAAGCGCTCAGCAGTTTTGAACATCCTATCATTGGCCCATGCACTGTGTAGCATTTTAGTCAATTTACGTGCACAAAGATGTGTCGGACCATGAGCGATAATAACCATCATTGTAATGTAGGCGTCAGGGAGTAACCATTTTCCTTCAATATTGTCCACTCAACACCCATCATCATCCAGTCTCCCTGCACCCTCGATCCATCTCTTAGTTTCCTCTATGGTAGCATCTGCTTGAATGTCTTTTACAGAATCGATACTTTCACCCAAAGTGCAAATATTTACAGTTTCTCTTATAGCATACATTTCTGAACTGAAATCAGTGGCAGTTTGTTTAGCTATCTGATCAGCGAAAGCATTCCCTTTTCCTACATCATCTGTAACCTTTTGATGTGCTGAACATTTTATAATAGCTAACTAAACAGGGAGTGCGACTGCTGAAAGTAATTGCACTATTAAAGTGCCATGCTGAATTTTCGTTCCGTGCTAGGTCAGGAATCCTTGTTCTTTCCAAAGTCTACCGAAGTTGTGGACCACCCCAAAAGCATACTGACTATCGGTATATATATTTACTGTAAGCCTTTCAGAAAGTTCACAAGCTCGAGTTAATGCTATAATTTCTGCGGCCTGCGCAGAATTATGCATTTTTCTTTTGGTTTCCACAATCGTGCTTAAAGTAGTGACGGCATAAGCAGCCGTGGATGTACCGTTCAGAAATTTAAAACAAGAGCCATCACAAAATAGCTCTCCTTGTGGGCTACTCAAAGGGGTGTCTTTCAGATCGATTCTGCCTTTAGTCTCTTGTTCTGTTACATAAAGGCAATCGTGTGACTTTTCGTCACCATCAACAGTATCTTGGGGGACAGGTAAAAGTTCAGCCGGATTTAATACACAACACCTCTGAATTTGAATGTGGGGGGCAAACAAGATTAGTTCATATCTTGTCAATCATGCGGAAGTGAGGTGTTGCGTTTGAGTTCTATTCAATAAAATATCTACAGAGTGAGGTACCATTAGGGTTAACGCATGACCCAGGACCATTCCCTCCCTCTGTTTTACAGACACAGCAGCAGCAGCAACAGCTCTCAAACATCTCGGCATAGCGCATGCAACAGGATCAAGGGCAGATGAGAAATAGCCGCATGGCCTATTCTTCCCTCCATGTTCCTGCGTTAACACAGCCAAAGCACATCCATCACGTTCATGCACATACAACACAAAGGTCTTGTCATAATTTGGAGTTCCTAAAATCGGTGCTGAACACAGTGCAGATTTGAGCAAATCAAATGCTGTCTGGTGTTCCAAAGTCCATGGCAATGACAAAGAAATGGCCTTCTTTGTCAAAGCCAGCATTGGTTTAATCGTTAACGAAAAGTTAGGGATCCACAATCTACAGTAAGAAGCCATACCTATCAGGGCTCTAACTTCCTTCTGCGTATTTGGGACAGACATGCCAGAAATAGTCTTTATTTGTTCAGGTGTCAACCGTCTTCCCTCCTTTGACAGAAGATAGCCTAAATAGGCGACCTCCTGACAACAATTTTGGAATTTTTTAAGTGAAGCTTTGTGGCCATGTTTCGCTAGATGACAAAGCAACAACACAGTGCCTTCTTTACAGGCGCTCTCAGAATCAGCAGCCAAGAGGAGGTCATCTACATACTGCAGTAATGTGCAAGTAGTAGGCAACTCGAGAGTATCGAGCTGCTCTTTCAATGCCCTACTATAAATACTTTGGACTCTCAGTGTACCTTTGTGGTGCACGAGTGAATGTGAATGAGCGTCCACCTAGGGTAAACGTGAACAAATACCTGCTATCCTTGTGTATGGGAATACTGAAAAACGCGTTTTTAAGATCAACAACGCTAAAATGAGCACCAGATGCCAGAATCATGGTTAGTATCGTTGTAACATCAGGTACAATAGGAAATTGAGGAGCCACAATTTTGTTAATGGCATGTAAATCAATTATAAAACAAAAGGGAATCGCATTATCACCTTTTTTGTATACTGGCAAAATGGGGCTGTTACATAGGCTACCCGTAATTTACTCCACGATGTACAAAATCAGAAACTATACATTTCAAAGCCTGCTCGCCTTCAACTGAGATCTTTTATTGCGGGATGCGAGGCAATTTTACTTCATGTTTCAGAATAATTTTAACAGGTTCAATTTGAAAAATGCCCACATCATTATCATCAACTGCCCATAAGCATTCTGGAACATTACTAAATTCTGGCGGTAAAGGTCGAGTCAAAAACTGAGAGGCGAGTGATTGCTGAGGTGAAATTGTTAGCCGAATTCCATCCGGAGAACAATGAATTACTGCGTGTAATGCCTTCAACAAATTTAGCCCCAGCAAGTTCTCCCCACAGTTTGTGGTAAGTAGAAATGGACACTGTTCCGTGAAGGGACCCAGTGTTATCGGTACCGGCAAAGAGACCGGACAAACTACAGGTGTGCCTGAAAACCCTGCGGAAACATTGGACTGCCCTGACAGGGGAATATTTGGAACCCGTGAATGATCAATGAAACATTTCTGTGCTCCTGTATCTACTAAAAATAGATGCTTCCTATTTCCCACCGCCATCTCAACGTAGGGGCCTTTCTGATGAACGGGAATAGGCGTTGGTTCCAAATCCTGCTTCGGGAAATCCTAGCGAAACAGAATATTATCAAAAGGAAGCTCTTCAGAGAGGTACGCGGCAGAAGGGTGATCAAAAATGTTTCGATTATCCTCATTCGAAACTTGCTTATCTTGTGAAGGAGGTTGCTGTGATTCTGGTGCAAACTGACCTCTGCCAGGGCTCCCTGCACCTGGGCGACCTCTGGAACGTCTACCCATGTTCCCAAATGACCTTTGCTGCAAGGTCGGACATTGTGCGCGCCAGTGGCCTTCCTGTCGACAATAGGCACACTGGTTAATGGTTACCGGAGCCAAGGGCGCACTTCCCTGTGGGATGTACTGATCTCTAAATTGATTACCCCCTCTAGGGCTTCTAACAATCTGTTGTAACAAGACTTTTGCTTTCAGGTCACCCTTTTTTTTCTCAAGTTTTTCCTTTTCAGTATTTACACGATTTTCATAGTACTGAGCCATATGCAGTACTTCTGATTGAGACTTCGCCTGCCAAGCGCTTTCGGAAGACATAATCTGTAACTGCATGTCAGGCAGCAATCCACGTACAAATTTGTCGACAAACAGCCTTTTCCCTGACTCTGTGCCTAAGTCTTGTCCACTGAAATCTGAAAATACCTGCTCGAACCGATTGAAGAAATCGGTTGCACCCTCAGATTTTCCTTGGACACAGGCCGTAAGCTTGTCCCAAATGATTCTTTTTTCAGGAACTATAGTTTTCAATTTTACAATAATTCTATCAGGCAAGGTTAATATCACTTGAGGCGGTCGTTCGCCAGCTGGTCTTTCTCTATCTAGCCTAACCATGTTATCCCATGTATCTCCCAACCCAGGTATGTCATCTATAGTCCTAATCTGCTTCCACAAATCGACTGGCAGGAGTACGGGAAATAATGAATCAATATCACTTAAGGTGAATACCGACGACTGTAAGACCGACTCTATTTCTTTATTGAACCAGGTCGGATTCTTTCTTACATCGGGAATAGATTGCTTTATGGTGTTCACTTCCTGTCTTGAAAACGGGACGTGAACAAACTGTGATACGTAATGTGCAGGAATTTCTCCCAAAAGTGTTCCTCGTCCAGCATCGGCCGCATTCTCAACTTTCGGGACAAATGTCGGAGGGACCTCTCTCATAGACAACTGAGAAGTAGGAAGCTCCGAACGCTTACTAAGCAACAGAGCCAAATCAAGCGCTAGGGCAGTCGAAGAAGTATCAATCGAAAAAGCTCTCTTATAAACACTGAACAATTCTGCGGGAAAACAAATCTTTCTTTTTACACACTCATTCTGCAGGTGCTCTACCATCACCTGTATCACCTTCTTTTGCATTTCTAACGTATATTGACTGTATGTGTCATATACTTCATCTGGAGTTATCGACATATCCGAAATCCATCTTATCGCATCCTTTATACAAATTCGCGCTTCCTCACCTTTTAATTCACGGGGAGGAGAAAACCGTTTCTGTAAGTACATAATACCTAAACTACTACCATCTGCTTCCTCATTCTGTAACCCTTCCAACTCCTTCCTATACTCAAAAATCCTCTTGACATGCTCATATACCTTCTCCGCAGTATCTCTGGACAACGCTAAGGTGTTCAAATCCCGTAACCCCTGTGGGAAATCTACATCGTTTAATCTATTCCACATTATACTCAAATGAGTCCCTAATCCTCCAATAAAAACATTTTTCTCAGTAATACCTTTTAAATTTTCGAGTGTGGAAAAAACATCAGCTTGTTCACCCTTCTCCATACAATGTTTAGCCCAAGCAATCAATTCACTATTTTTGTCTGGGGACACAGTATTACGAGTCACAACCCTTGGTCTCGCTCCCTGGTCTACTACAAGCGATGCAGAATCACTTGGAAGAGGAAGAGTAGGCACATTCTGAATATCAACAGGTGGAGGCAAGGGGGCAGGCAAAGGAGCGACAGCTGGAAGAACAGAAAGAACAGCAGGTAGGAACGGAAGAACTATAGAAGAGGGAACAACAACAGGAAGGGGCAAAGCGCCAGGAGGAGGGACGTACGGGGGTGGCGCGGAGGCATCGGGCCTTCGTTCATGCAAAAGTTTATTAATCAATTCATCTGACGTATGAAAATCTTTTTAAGGGTAGATTTTCTGAATGCCTAATTGAAACGCCCTGTCCATGTTCCTAACTGACTCCAATTGTTTATTTTGATCATATAACCGTGCCTTTTCGACACTTTTCATATGTCTACGCATATGTTTCTCTCTACTCTTTTGTTGCTGCAAAGCTTCGGTTTTCCAACTGTGCAATACGTCAAATGCTGCAGGTCTAGCCTTTTTCTTTACTAATACAGACTCTAGATATTCTAAACAAGTGATTTCAAAACTACCATTGGTTGGCCACCGGAGATTAGAATTATGTCTGGTCTGTCTGTGCCAAATGTCATTAAATGCTATACTACATAAGCCTTTCTTACAGTACATAGTACATACCGGCGACCCCTCCTGTGGTGCGGGACGGCTATCTTCCAAAGATTGTCTGTCGCTGCGGAATAATGCACTAAGGCAGACAATTTCCCAGGCATATCAAAGTTCTGGTGTTACCTGGTCAAGTAATCTTGCTCGCGAGTACAATGTGCCAAATTCAAATTGTCAGGATTTAATTAAGAATCGGGACACGATTCACCTGACCAAAGGACTGGGAGGCCCGATCGGGTTATTAAGGACAATGCTAAGGACCCATGTGTCTGGTGATTTTCGGCAAATTTACCCACCTCGATATATGCACCCTCGTCAAGACGTCGTCTCGGGCTACAGCTCACCGTTCAGGGATCGGATCGTGCAGTTTTGTCGAGGAATTCGCTTCTCGTCTAGAGTGGCCGTTTCTGTTGGCACCGTCCGATCCCGGTCCGATAGCCGAGCCAACCTTCAACGAGACAAAGTCGATCTTGAGGGTCCCTATTCGGGCGCCATCTATGGAATCATAAAAATACAATATTAAGGCTTTTACACCATGCAAAGGAAAATACACCGACACAGGCTTGTAAAGATTTCCATAATCTTTATTACAAAACTGAACAGTATCGAACAAAGTACACAAATAGCTATTTGGCTGTCAATACATCACAGAGACCACCATCAGGGTTCAATGTGAGCAGTGAGCAGGATTTGCTATCTGGACATCAGCGTATTTATACAGTTTGTTATAATGATGTCCAGCCTCTTACAAGTTAATTATATACTGGTCTAGGTTCGGGCCAGGTTTGTTTCCTAATTTACATATCTCGTGAATGTGGTTTACTTTTCAACATATTTACTACACACACTATTATTCTTTAGTTTTAACGTTATACTCTTTACACATTGCTTTAATACAGATCAAACAAATGTTTCGTATGTCGTGTTTGGATAGCGTTATTGTTCTTGTATACTTGTAGGTTAACATCGCCGATTCAAGTAATCCCCTGATCCCCGAGGTCAACGAAGGACAAGGTCTACATGACCCTAACATGTAGCCTGAAGGCAGGTTGGACATTAACTCCCCTACAGAGGTTGGAGAGGTTAAAGCAAGAACAAGAGCACACGAGACGGCCATTTTAGACTACAGGGTGACTTTGTACGATGAACTAAAATGGCGGCTCTAACCTAAAATGGAGGCTTGATTCACTTGAGGTCACGACCTTGTAATACAGATTTCCTCGCAAAGCGACTGGGCATAGGCCAACATATACAATGAGGACGAAACAATATTATATCAGTTCTAACAATGTGAGATTGTACTTTCTGGGATTAAAACAGCTGGTTGTAGAGTAAAGGACTTCAAGGAAGTCCAATGGGAAGTCTTGCGTTCACATAAGTGAACGCGAGATGAGAAGTCGGCTTCTGACATTACAAGCGCGGCGAGCCAGTAGAAGGAAAGCAGCACAATGCTCCTCCTGCAGCCTCTTTTGCCATGGGGTGAAACCAGCAGAGACGAATTATATATATTACACAGCCACTGTATCTGTCCTAGGACTGTCCGCAGACTTTAAAAAAAATGCGCAGGGGCCTGCACCGCTTACTTCATAGTTCTATTTTTAAACTGAGAAAGGTGGCTCTGAAAAGAGCCTTTTTTAAAAACTTTTGGTTGTTTTATATATTTTTTGTGGCTTTTTCTACACCCGACACACTAGGAGAGGAGGGGAAAGGAGGGTAAGGGAGAGACACCAACCACAGGGATAAGAAAGGGCAGGTGGAGAGAGGAAGATGTAGGGTGGGCCTTATTTAGGTAGGTAGCAGCTCATCTGGTGCTCCCTGACCGTAGCCTCGAAAGCACTTCGAAGATTCTCCCCCCTGCAGAGTACTGCATCGCAGTACATACACAATATTGTGACCCTCGAAAGGTAAGGGTCAACAGCATAGCGAATGCCCTGTGAAGCAGCTGGAGGGATGCGCTCTCCCACAGGAATGTCTCTTGTGGCGAGGGGATCGGAAACGGAGGATGCTGCGGAGGAACTAAACATACTATGTACTTTACATGGTACAACTTTGCGAATGTCCGCACCGGGGTACGAAGTTAGGTGTCGCTTCATGGATGTCGTACCAAAGCTGTACGAACCACGTCTCCCACGACTCAGAACCAAATTGCACTGGTTACAGGTGACCTTGTTCGCACGTGCTTTCGGTACGTTACCATGAACGGTAAACAACCGCCAAACCCACGACTCCCGGTGAGTGCTGGTAGTAGGGAGTTCCTCGACCTCATTCTCTTCATCCTCTTCATCCTCGTTCTCTACATCCTCACGTGTACTCCCCTCTGCAGGCCCCTGGGGAGGTGGTGGTGGTGGAGGGTTTGGGGGTGGTGCTGAGGCTGATGCAGCAACAGCAGTCATGGATGCCATTAGGGTTGGTGAGGTAATCTCCGCTAGAGCACTACAGGCAGTAAAACTCAATCTGCAATAGCTAGAAGTACAATGAAGATGAGCTCTGGGGTGTGGCCTTTTATAGGGGTGGAGGGGTGTGCCTTGTGACCATATCTATCACTCAAAAGCGATCAAAAAGTTCCAAAAAACATGTAGAAAGCTAGGGCCATCGTCTGGGACATGTGAAATGGTGATTTTCTACTGTAAAATAATTTGGATTGTCTGCATAAATTCTTTTAAAATGTTGGGGAAGCGGACAAAGTGCGCAAATTAGGACACACGCTCAACGTGGGTGCGGTCACATGATGACGTTGTGAACACGCCCGCGAAGACAATGGGTGTCCGCAGGTCACTAAATGCACAGGAACGGTTGTGCGCATGCGCGTGGGTGTTCTACGGACAGTGTTCGGGTCCTGAAAATAAATGAAAGTGCGACACAAGTGAGACGGACAGTAACGGACAGGCGCGATGTTCGCAGGATTTACGGGTATAGTGCACATGTGCGTAGATGTTCTGCAGACTGTACGGACAGGTATAGTGTCCTTAGGACACCTCCATTTTGTTTGACTACGGACATCGCGGCCACTGCACCTGTTCTACGGACATTTCCATCTTGGTTGCGAATGGTAAGGACAGGTATAGTGTCCTTAGGACACTCCCATTTTGTTATTTTACGGACATCCGGTGTGTTCTAAGAACAGTTTCATCTTGGTTGCGAATGGTACGGATAGGTGTACTGTCTTTAAGACATCCATATTTTGTTAATTACGAACAGGCCGGACAGGCGCGCTGCCGCGGACATTTTAACTGTTTTTAAAAAAGAAAATAGACACAAACAATTTCATTAAAACTAACATAACATTTATTTTATTATACACATATACAGCAATTAAGAAAGAGAGGGGGAAGCAGACACTAAAACAAATATAGGGGAATGAGGGGTTTGCAGAGGATCGTTGTGAGGGGATGAAGGGATGGAAGTTTCGTCGAAACGTTTATGTTGTTCGTGAGGGTTTGGGGATACTTCACTGGGACATGGAGAGGCGGGACAGGTACAGGTAGTACAGTGGTATCTAATTTTTCCTTTGATGTGGTTGTAAAGACTGGTAGGGGGTGTCTGTACTTCTGCTCTCTATATGGTAGAGGAGAGGCACAGAAGACCCCAGCCAAGATTCTCTATAAGGTAGCCATGGACAAGCAATCAAAGCCTAGCTTCTCAGGAGGTGATGCGGGCTGGTTCTTAAGTACAGTGTAGTCCCCGAACCCCCACAAAGGAATGTCCACACACTGTATTACTGAAAACACAGTCTTTATATAATTAATATTCAAAGGTATGTACACGATCACAATAACGCACTTTTTACTCGGAAGTCAATAATGATAAATATATACAATTCTAAAGTGGTACCACTAATGTTATCCAATCTCATTAAAGTGCATCAACTGTACGGTTAAAATGTCACACAGATTAATAACGAGGAAACCAGCAATAGAGATAGGCTGGAATGTAAGATTGTTGAAACAATAGGCAGAATGCTGGCCCCGTTACCTAGACACAGTTCTGTGTGGAGATCCCCTCACCTGGGCAACCTGTAAAATAAGATATATCGCACAAGCCCAGTCCATATGTTCAATAGTATCACTTCTTCCTATTAAGGTTTTACCCCCCCAATGTACCTGGTGGAGTAGAGTTCTCCAACGCTGCGTCGACCGATCCTTCTTGAGTGACTCCCTTTCAGGCATGAGCTACGTATCGTCGAGAGGTGTCGAGGAACTCGGTGTTCGGTGTCAGGGAATCGACGGACCTTCTTGAGTGCCCTCCCTTTAAGGCGGGAGTCATGGGTTGTCGAACGTCCGACGGTGAACAGATGGAACTACGACAGGGAAGTGACAGCTTCATTCCTAGCGTTATTCGTCGATGACAGAGCGTTGGCGTCCTGCAAGGAAGAGGCGTGGGGGGCACCTCGGTGACGATAGTTCTGGACCGCAAAGAGATGATGAAGAACTGTGGCCCAGCAAGGGAGTCGAGTCGTCGGCGTCTCTGTGGTCCTTAGGTGGCGGGAAACCCACCGGTGGATGCTCCTCGGCGCGACGGTCGGGCCTCCTCCAGTGGGAGACAAGCGGATGACGATGCAGGCGAGAGCGTCCGATGATCAATTGAAGTTCTTAGGCAAACGGGAGCACGGCGGCTCCATTCAGCGATGGCGGTCGTCGACAGTGGCGGACAACAGTCCGAGTGCTTCTCCTTGGAGTTCCGCAGCAGTCTCCAAATCGGGTCAGCAGCCTGTCGAAGGTCTGTCTACCAGGGAGTGTTGGCAAAGATCAGCTGTGCACGATGGTCCCTCGTAGCTCGGGAAGAGGGCGCCTTACCAGGTCCTCCCTGGGTCAGTCCTTGGAGGCACAACAGCTTTCAGATTGTGAAGGAGAGCAACAGCAATTCTTCTCATCCAGCAGGGCTTCAAGGTCAAGCGTCAGTTACTCCAGTTACTCGTCGTAGTGGACTTCAGCTTCTGAACACGATTCCTAGCAGTGAGAGGTCCCCAGAAATACTGTTGATCTCCCATTCATTCCGCTGGGTCACACTCAAGCATCCAATCACGACTACGGGCATTCATGCAGGCAGGCAGCCAATCAGGCACACGAGGTATTCAGGCCATTCACTTCTCTCCAGACACTCGCAACAAGTTATGTGTATTGGGACAAGTACCGAGCCATTCAACACTCCAAGCTGCATTCATACCGGTTTTGGGCAGGGTTGTCTCAGTCATTGTGTCAACCACCAGATACTAGACACCCACAACACAGAATGCATATTCGTCATGCACTCTATTCACCCAGGTCCCACCCACAGGAGGTACCCACAACGTACATCACCGGGAAGGCTCCAGCTAGTCTGGCCGGGCCTTCACAACAACACCATATGGCACTTCCATCCAACAGCCAGTCAGGGGGAAGGGACAGAGTCAGGGCTTCCCAGGACTTTGGGAAAACAAGGTAATGGGTAATAGAAAGCAAGAGGTCGCAGGGGCCATTTTTTTTCCATCAGGAATCAACTGATCCCAATGGCAGGGCCAGGGTATCCAAAAATGGAGGATACTCTGCGCACCTGTCGATTTCAGCATGGAGCTGCCATCAGCCCATACCCTGCTCTGTGGGCCACCCACAGGTGCCCAAAAACATACACTAGGGGCACAGGGTTGGACCCCCACCCATGGGTGCCATAAGGGTATCCCACGGGTCCGTTCACCAAACCAAAAGAGAGAGAGCTGCACCGCCAGGAGTCCCACATGAACTCCTGCGTGGAAAACACGACAGAACACACGATAAAAAGCAGTAAAGGACAAGGATACGGAGGCCCTGTCCCTCCGATGCATTTCCAGCATCACAGTGGTCCTCTACAAACTGCCTTAAACCATTGAAATTATCTTCCAGCATGTCCACTTTCTGTTCTATGCGTTGCAAGGTGTCTTGCATTGTGTCTTTTGGTGGAATTTCTTCTATCTTTGCATGGTCTGTTAAAAATAAATATATATACGTTAAGTACACATAAAGTACAGACTATTAATTTTCTTATGCAGAGAAGTGTGTACCATTATTATTGGTATCTTCCGACATTTCGTCACGCGAAAAATTCTCCTCGAGCCACTCCAAAGTACTGCACATTTCTGTGTGAAAAACACAAATACATTAATTGTTCTGTACCTCATACAAAAAGTATACAACTATATAAGAAAAATGAAGTTTACTTACTAGTTTCTGGTCATTTGTATTTGTTGTTTTTTGTCTACTGTCTCTCCTTGCTCTGCAGTTTCTGTGAGGTGATTATGGTGGAGTCAGATCTTTTTTGTTATGTTATAATCCATTTCATTACATATGGTATTTAAATGGATGATTGATGTGTTAGACGTGTAGGTTCCACTGCTTATTTATTATTACTTATAATGTGTTTATGTGCTGCTTTTTAAACGTGTGCAGTTTTTCAGTATGATAGAACAATTTCAGATACCCCCTGAGTGTTTGGGTAGTGTTGATGCCGTCCGCGCCCGTCCGCGGACATACGCTCAGTCTGTGGCCTTCAAAAATCATTAGCGGGGGGTTCAGTATGTTCTATGTTACATGTATATAAAGAAAGGGAATCCTAGTAAACATCTCCCAAATTCGCACGATGAAAGTGTATATTCAGTAAAAGAACTTTGTTAAAGGGATGTTATGGTTAAGTTGCGCTACTAAAAACCTATGAAATTCAGTAAAAAATCTTTGCTAAAGTAACGTAATGGTTAAGTTGTGCTACTAAAAACCTGTGAAATTCAGTAAAAAAACTTTGTTAAAGGGACATTGTGGTTCCAAGTAAAACCGAAAAACTCTTGAAATTCGCCAGTTATGGTCAGCTAAGCAACCATAACTCGCACCACCACCGTGCACTGCTAAAACTAACACCCAGGACATCAAAGATGACATCACACTGTCACCCTGGATACCCCCCAAGCCACCGGGGACACCGCTACAATGCAGGACAGGGCGACGAGTGCACAGCAAAGAGGAAGAGAGTCACGCGGCAGCCCAAGGCTAAGGTGGTCACTTAAGGGGTTAACGAGCTGCTCAAAGTGGGTGCTCCTGGGCCATCCGCCACTGGCCAGGTGCCTGCAGAGATGGCTGCAGGTAACAGAAGGGAGGACTGGGGGAATGTCTCGATTCATGGAGCAAATTCTGACGTAAATGCAGGAGTCGAGCAGTGCAAGGGCTGGGGAGCCCGAGAGGTGCTTGGGAAAGGCCCCTGAGCCTGCTGTTCATGCATGTGCACGGGGGCTGGGGAGCCCGAGAGGTGCTTGGGAAAGGTCCCCCTAGCCTGCTGTTCATGCATGTGCATAGGGGCTGGGGGGAGCCCAGGAGGTGCTTGGGAAAGGCCCCGCCAGCCCGCTGTTCATGCAGGGGCATGTGGGGCTGGGGAGCCCGAGAGGTGCTTGGGAAAGGCCCCCGAGCCTGCTGTTTATGCATGTGCACGGGGCTGGGGGAGCCGGGGAGGTGCTTGGCAAAGCCTCCCCGCCCTCCCGTTGAGCCCGCTGTTCACCAGGGGCACAGGCCGTGGGAGGAACAGGAGCAACAGATGGTTTGAGGAGAGAAGAGCAGCAGCCTTCAGCAGTGGCAGGAGACAAACCAGGATCAGAGGCACCTGTGAGTTTGAGGGCAGCAGGTTTTGGCGGATCACTTGTCACAGGGGTGACAGGGGTCAGGGTTGAGAAAGAGACCAGCCCAGGGATGGAGGGACAGCCCCCAGCCTTAGGGGGCGAGGGGTTGACAGCCCTCTAGTAACTATTGCTCCATTACAGGTTGGGTGGGCCATCATTGGCATGGCACATCCCAAAGCAGGTGAAGGAGTGCACTTGGGCGAGGAAGTACTCTGATGTATTCTCATTATTGTCACTGGAGACGGCGGGCACCAGAGAGGAGGGTAAGACGAGGCAGAAAAGGTACAGGTCAGAGGAAACGACTGGTAACTGGAAAGAGGCATTTTCTTTGTTAGTGTTAGGAAAGATGCTCTTTACTGCACCTTTCCTTCCATCTTTATGGAACCCCCAACCTTTTTGCTTTTATTTTTCAATCTGACCTGTACTTTTTGCAGTACAGTGAAGCCTTAAGCTTCACTGTACTGGCCTGTGCTCACATGTTCTGGGGAAACTGATATGTCCTTAATGCTATCAGTGCTCGGAAACAGTGTTTCCCTTAATCTTGTGACTGTGTTGCTACTTGTGGTTACTTTTGTATCACAGGTGGTGCTAACTTTTTATCATTGCACACAGCAGTTTACATGGCAGTGCAATCGGGTTCATTTTTGTTTTGCCCTAGACTAACACTCAAAGGATATTTTAGTTACTAAAAAGATGGGCTGGTGGCAGCAGTGACTTTTCCCCACTTTTTGGGAAATTTCGTTTCAGCATAACCGCATTTACCGCGTTTGGCTACTAACTGTGGCTACTGGTCCATCCTCTCTGTGCCGTGAGATTCTTTGCCCATTCTTTTTGCATCTTGTTGTTTTGCCTTCTTCCTGGCCTCAGAGGCCAGAAAGATCCTTATAAGGACTTCCAGTGCCCGGGAAAGCAGGAGCTGTTGGCGGGCTACTGGAGGGCTTTGTGTGTTTGCAGGCAGGATGTGGGCTTGGTCAGTCTGGCCCTAATACACATCCTGGTTTCTGTGTGTCTGGATGGTATGCATGAGTATTCCTGCCAGTGATCCTGATTGGACCATTGTGGGGTGTGTGTGTGGGCTAGTTCTGCCATTGGCTAGTGGGAGTTTCGACTCCTACCTGCCTTTTAGGAAAAGAAGAGGGCCCCTGCATGCAATTCTGAGAGATCCTGGAAGAACCTGAAGGAGCCAAGAATCCGTCCAGCTGAGAAGACCCGCAAAGAAACCTGTAACCTGTCTGAAGGAGGCCTGGCAACCAACTTCTGCTGCAGTCCCGGTGGAGCCCTGTCTGTCTTGTAATCTCCAGTAGGCCTGTGAAGGTGCTATGACCCCAGGATTGGAGGTACCATCCATTCCCGAAGCCTACTCGGTGCCCAGCACAAAAACCGCCTTCGGAAGTGCCCGGGAATTGTCCTGTGGCTGACCAGCTTCGTTTTTGGGCTACTGGGTTATTTTTGTTACTGTTCGAGTTTCTGCCTGAAACTTGGCACACCCTCAGCTGTCTCTGCAACGACACCCTCTGTGAAATGTTGGCATCCTTCCACCAAGGGGACCCGAGAAAGACCAGAAAGTCCGACCAAGGCTACTGAGTACTGCTGCATCGCTGTGCGCAGCGTGCATGGTCCAAAACCTGTTTTTCTGACCTGCCTCAAATCCCGAGAAGGGTGCTGCATCATTTGTTTCTGCATTTCTCCATCAAGAGTCCTTGCACCAGCAAAAGATCATAACCAGAGAATCACTCGAACCTGCAACCCGTGAAAATCGAGGACCACGGAATATGGCAGGAAAAGCAAGCCACGACAACCTTCCTTTGTTCTGGAAAGTCTTGGGAAGATTCGAAGTGAGGGGGTAAGCTTTTAACATACCCCTTCACTCCCATTATAAGTCAATGGACTTATAATAACTTTTATTCAAACACTATTGGCTTTGCCATTACTTGTCTTGGCAAGACTTCTGACTGTTGGGGGTAATTTTGGGCACTTGTCTATCTTGAACCCTAGCTCTAAGAGTCCATCACTGGACCCTACCTACATTTTCTCCTGCCTCCCGAGTTCTGTGTCTTTGTATCCTGAACAATAGGGCACAAGGCCCCAGGCAACTTAGGGTTAGACGATATTAGCTAGGGACAATCTCTGTGGACCTTTTTGTGTGTGATACTCACCTATTCATTCCCTTGCAAGAGTATTTTGATTTGTATTATGCACTTGAACTTGTGACTGTACATATGTATTTTATTTTGATGGTATTGGTTGATACGTCTACCTGCTTGTATTCATTTTTCTTATAGTGTGTTTGGCCATAACTGAATAACTGTATTTTTATACATCCTGTCTAATTGTAATTTCTGACTCCCATTGTGTGATCTCATTGTGGACCCTTTACAAACTCGCCGCCTCTGAAGAACTTAGCCTAGACCCCCTGTCACTGCTACCTTGAACTGGTTTGGCTACAGCTTCCCAGAGTTGTCTCTGTCACAATATAGGTTGGCCTTCAATACATCTGTCCACTGGGCCAGAGTATAGAAAATCAGTCTTAACAGTTAGCTGCAGTGATTATGGAAAGGTTCATGCAGCAGGGGGCAGCATAATGGAAGGAGAGGGACAGAATGTTGCAGGAGCACAGACGCTAGGGTTCGACAGGTTGGATGGATTATGACCAGGATTTACGATCCAAAATGACTGAGGTCCCTGCAATGACATTGAATAAAAGAGATATGGAAGGTTGGGTGGCCCATATGGCCGGAAAAGAGAAGTCTAGCCAGCCCAGTAGATCCCCAGGGGCAAGGAGAGGCCGCGCAAGAGCAGCACATAGTGTGCTGGAACAGGCAATGTGGGGGGCAGGGAGGGTTGTGCCGGCTGTTTAATGGGGATTACTGCAACTGGGGTCGGAATTGCAGGTTTTCCCATGAATGCTCAAAATGGGGGTCTGGGCACCGAGCAACAGCATGCCAGAGCTCTCAAGGGTCTCAGAGGGGCAAAGGACAGCACAGAGGGGTGCGGTAGGGAATGGCTGCTCAAGGGCTCATCTCCAGTTAACAGGACTCAGCTACACGTATTGTTAAAATACTATCCCAAAAAAATGAGCATGATCTATTGCACAAAGGTTTCAGGGACAGGTTCCGTATTCCTTGTGAAGGATCCTCGACGGCGAGGATGGCATGGAACTTTCCATCAATAGAAAGACGGCTGGGCACTGTTACCAAGAGGTTCAGGAAAGAAAAAGAGTTTGGTAGCGTATGGGCCCATTTGTGGCACCCCAACCTGCGAATTTCATTGTGTCCCCGCTAGGAGTGTTTCCGAAGAAGGAACAGGGAAAGTACAGTCCCATACACTATCTGTCCCAGAGATTCAGTCAGTGGTTGACTGGACCCAGAGTACAGCTCCGTGACCTATGCCTCCTTTGACCAGACCATGGACTAAGTAGCGAAGTAGGGAATGGTGCACTGTCTGCTAAGGTAGACCTCAAATCAGCATTCAGACTTCACCCGGGAAGATTCCACTTCTACTGGGGCTGCACAGTGTCTTCTTGGAGTGAGCTGTGGGCAGGAAGGAGCAGAGAGGGGGGCATTGTGCACTACCTGGACGATTTCCTCTCTGTGGGGAGCAAGGGGTCAGAGGAGTGTGCTGCCACGCCAGCATCATTTCAGAGCTTGATGGGAGAATTAGGAATACCACTGGCCCAGGGAACGACACAGGGTCCAGCAGAGGTGATCACATTACCCAAGAATGAGGTCCAGGGATTGGTGGCTGAGATTGACAACAACTTGCCAAAGGACAGGACCACCCTCGAGAAGGAGCAGACACTGCTTGGCAAACTGAATTCTGCATCCAGGGTCATGGCGGCGGGCAGAGTGTTTGCTAGAAGGTTGGCAAGGGCTACAGCGGGCGCCACCTTAAAGCATCATCATATTAAGCTAAGTGCACCCATCAAAGAGGACCTTCTTCAAGGGTTTTAGGGCATACGTTGTGGCGGGCCCCGTGTGTCACCAGTAGCAAGTTGCAAATGTATTCTGACGGGTAAGGTAGGGAGGTTTCAGGGTTATACTGGGCCAAGAATGGTGCACGCAGAGGTGGACTACACAATGGCGAATGGAAGTGAGAATTGGCAACATCATGGCTCTCGAACTCTTTCTGATTGTGATACCCCTCCTGATGTGGCATGGTGAGTTGAACAAGTTGCATCTTTGGCCAGACAACAGGGGGCGGTAGTGCAGGCTATTAATTCACAATCAGCATTATACCCGAAAACACATTGATTTTAAGGCAAGCCATGTCCATGGTATCTCCAACATTGCAGCGGGCGCTCTCTCTTGTTTTCAGTGGGAGAAGTTCCGGAAAGCGCATCCACAGGCAGGGCAGCAGGGCGAGTAGTTCAGAATGGAATGGCGGCAGCTGGTCTTGTGGACCCGACGCTCTGGGACCTTGCAGAGCCGTCGCTCACAACAGGAGGGAGGTGCGGGTACCGGCAGGGCTACCCTGAGTTCTTGAGGGTGTCGCATGAGCTGGGTTGCGCCAGTGGGCTGTTGGAGGAGCACGTTGAAACAGTTCTGGTCTGGGCACACAAAGAAGGTAGAACACGGAGTTGGGTAGCAGGGCACCTGGCAGCGATAGCCTTTTACAGCAAGATAAGCGGGAAGGGAGACTCCCCCAAGGCTTTTGCAGTATGCGCCACCTTGAAAGGATGGGAGAGGAAGGCCTGAGAAAAGACGGGTGCAGGCTCACTGATTTCAGAGTAATGGCCACGCTGCTAGGGGTGCAGCAAGGAATATGCTTGAACTTGTTGAAAGTAACACCTTCGCATTGGCTTTTTTGGGGGTTTTCCGAGTTAGCAAACGCGGCGTAACCAGCCAGGGGGACACATCCGGCAGGGCCCTTACAATAGGGGACGTGATCTTTACCAGGGTGGGGCTGAGAATCAGAAGGTCCAGGACAGATCAGGGGGCAAAGGGAGATGGATTCATTCATACTGTTCATCGGACAAGGAGAATTGCCCTACTGGGCTTCTTTCACGCGACACAGCGGGATGGACTACCTGCCAGTACATGAGGATGGCTTCCCGCTGACGCTGCTTCCATTTCGGAAGGTGTTGGCAGCAGCATTGGGAAAAGCTGGAAACCATGAGGGGGGTTGTTCCTGGCATGGCTTCAGTATAGGGGCAGGCACAGCGGCTTTCCAGCAGATAATGCCCGGAGCAGCAATAAAGACATTGGGCATATGGGAGTCTAACAGGTACAAACTATACGTCAGACCAGGGGGGACGGGCAACGATGCTCCCGCGCCCTGGAAAGTGGGTCACAAGATGACATAAATGGTTGTGCAGTCCTCGTAGAGGCTGGGCACACATGTACATTTGAGTTTTGTGTTTTTATGTGTGCGTGGTCATTTTGAAAATGGATCTTCTTGTTAGGTTAGTTAACAACTGTTGTTTGCGCCAGCAGGTCGCACAGTGTGGTTCATTGGTCATTCCTTTGTGACGAGAGCACAGATCGGAGCGCAACAGTGGCTGTAAAGAGGTGGTACCATGGGGCTGAGGAGGTGGTCTGGCTGGGTACACGGGTTATTCAATGGCATGCATGGATGGCTGCCCTGTTTGCACAGGCAGTCAGGAAGAATGGCAGCACAAGGGCACTCAGAGTGCACCTTGTGGGGAATGGCCTCACTGATCTGGGCAGAGGGCGGCTATTGAAGCAAAAACAGGAGGGGATCAATATCCTGGGGTAGAGGCTTCCAAGGACTGAGATGGTTTAATGTAGAACAGTGCCACAGAGCGTGTGGCGAGGTGCAGGGTCCAATGTGGCCACGGAGGAATCTGGAAAGAGTGTGAACAAAAATATGCAGATGTTTATGCTGTTGGAAGGACTGGGTTTCGTCAGGCACAGGATGCTGTGCGTGAAAGACCCAGTACATTTTGCTAGCAACGGGGTTCACTTGTTGGACAGGGTGCGCAATGTTTTCCTCTTGGATGTGTTTGCAGCGCTAGAAAGGGCTGAATGTGCGTAAGGAGCTATGGTGAGCATATATTGACTGAAGTAGGTGGGGCATTATGTGTGACGGGGGGCCACCCCCAAAGCGTGGCGGGGTTACAAGGGCAGTCCTAGAGAAGGGGACACACTGGGGATGCTGCAGCGAGCATTACCTGCTGGATGCTTGAGCCTGCATGGGGTTCAATGGGCACTGACACCATTAGGCACAGTTGGGACCCCTGAACAATGGATTGCAGTGGCCCGGGGTCTGCTCCATACAAGGATATGGGAGTCGACTTGCCTGGCAGTCTTTCAACAAGCGGTGGGTCTACTCGCTAGAACTAAGACTGGAAGTGAACATGTCACCCAAAAATATGTCAAACCGAAGTGAAGGCCCACCGGTTTGTGAAACCCCGGGAATGGCGAGGGGCCACCCGGGGAGTTGCTTTTGTATACCAGGTATACTTGTGGCCTGAGTAAGGCTAGGACCGCTCCTTAGGTTGACTCTAATCAATTGATCATGTTTCTTCTAATTTATGATTGTTGTCTGTGTATATTATGTGGGCGGTAAAACATGTGATGAATGGCAAGGGTTTGGGGGTTAGCCCCGCCATGCAGGGTGATGTCTCAGGGAAGGTCCGTTGCTTTGTGCCAGAAGGAGTCTAGATGCATGGTCATGGCCTGCGTGACTGTAATTGTGTGGAGACGTCGGCATGTTGGTCAATGCATGGTGCTGGGTGGGGAAATGGATCTGGCACTTGCATGATGAGGCTTTAGATATGTTGGGGTAGTTAGGGAAGGTCCCAACGACGAAGAGGGGTGCATGTTGCACATGCCATATTTGTGACTGGGGGTGCGACGAAATATGTGCGATCTTGTAATTTCATATGTATCCGGTATAGTTAAATGTGAATTGAATATTTTACTTTAGTGTTACTTTGTGTTTGAGTTGCGAGGAAGTCGGGGGCCTGTCACGAAGAACTAATTGTGGAGAAGAGACAATAGTTCTTAAACATGCATGCACACTGAGAAACATACATAGGGAATTTATAAATCTACATGTATTGGGCTTTCTTTCTAAATGAATTAAAACTCTGCAGCTAGTGGTTCGCAGGATGTATTCTGAGCATCTGGGAATAACTAGTTCTTCAGGATTAGAGGCCAAAAGGAGAAGCAATGATTAACCAGGCAGATGGTCAGCCGATGAACAGGTCAGTTGTTTATATCCGGTTGTTCAGCAGGAGGCAGATGTAATCTCTTCTAAGTACATGGGAGTTTTGCAGGGGGACCCTGCCATTTGTTTTGACCAGAAAAAAACATGTAAACATGGGGTGAAATGACGCTCAAGGTCAGAGTGACGAATACCCAGGGGTTTCGACTGTATTCTAAGGATGTGCCGTGCATGCTGGATTGGTAGTTATTTAGATTAGAATGTTCCGGGATGCCAGTAAAGTTGGGGTGGATGAGATAGTTATTGTCAGTTCAAGGGGAACCTGTTTATTCTGATTTCCTCTTGTCATTTGAAGTATTCATGCAAACCACGTGCAATTACATTTAAGGTTAAAAGGTTTATGGCAAATTATGACCTGTAATTATTTATGGTTGTATATGAATGTGTAACCATGTGCTGATGTCATGACCTACCACGGACGAAACCCAAAGAGGGGTGTGCTACAAATACAGTCTGAAGATGGTAGTCAAGATAACAATGGCCAATGAGAAAGGGAGAACTGGAGAAACACGAGATTTCTTTGTATAGATTTTTTCCAATCACATGCCGGGGGTGGATTGGAATAAAATGTATGGGAGTGTTATAACTGTTGCAAAAATGTATATAATGTGTCAATTTATGTTTTTTGGTGAGACCCGGGTTAGAGTGACTTGACAGGATCATCTAGCTCCTCCCCGGATGATTGTGCAATAAACTTGCTTTACGTAGAAATGTGCACTGGTTCCTTAAGAGGTGGGCCTGCTTCGTTATTGTGGTTAGGAGCCCATCCATACAGATTCATTGATGTGTTACCGGACATGTTGCTGCAGTATATAACAAAGTGCTGGGCATGCTGCTGCAGTACATCGTAAATCACTGCAGCATTTTGCACGCTGCTGCAGTATATCACGTGGTGCTGGGCATGCTGCTGCAGTACACAGTAAATCGCTGCAACATTCTGCATTCTGCTGCAGTATATCACATGATTTTGGGCATGCTGCTGCAGTACATCGTAAATTGCTGCAACATTATGTATGCTGCTGCAGTATATCAGGTTGTGCTGGGCATGCTGCTGCAGTACGTCATCAATCTCTGCAGCATTCTGCATACTGCGGCAGTACATCACGTGGTGCTGGGTATGCTGCTGTGTAGTGTAGTACTTGAAATACTCCTTGTAAAGAGCTCTCTCTGGGCTAATCACAAGATGCATGTTTACACCCATTTCTGCGTTGCCCATGGGGCTGGAATCAGAGACAAGGTGATTTCCTGGAGCGGGGACCGCTGGTTGAGGGGGTTGAAAGAGAGCACACTAGGGGATAAGAAGGATGAATGGGATTGTCTGCAAGGAGCCTTAGTGAAGTTATTAGTGCCAGTGTGTCGGTGAGTTGGGAGGGGATGCCCAGCTGAACGGCACTCTTGCACCCAGGAATCAGCCACAGACAAGGAACTGGAGATCAACACGTCTTTACTCCTCAGTGTTGCTCCATAGACTAACTCCTCCCTTTCCTCCCACCATGCTCCCCGTGCATTCCAACTATCTCACACATTTCACGTGATGAGGTCGTGGCTTCACCAATTCACAACCGCCTCCCTTTTTAAGCAAACAATTAACATTTAGTCCATTGCCTCAATGAGTCTTTGAGGAATGTTCCTGGCTCTTTGGGGTCGGCCAGGAACATTCACTTGGACCCTCTCCTGGATGGGGCCAGCAGGTGGGTCGCAATTGTCGTTGCCAGACTCTTCTCCATCTCCTTCATATGAAATATCGGACTCCCTCGACTCAGTATCTTCACCCTCTGACCTTCTCACCACTTTCCTGGTAACCCTCTTGAAATGAGAGGAGTTCTGGGTCACTTGTCGCCATTCATCCTCTGTTGTTATTAGAGACCCTTTGACTTTTCTGATCATCAATGGATCACTGGGGAAAGCAGTGGTATGCTTGTGACTATGGGGTTTCCGCATTACCAGAGTGTCCCCCCTTTGCATGGTCGCCTCCCAGGCCTGTCTCTTGCCGTCTGCTTAACATTTTTTTCCCTCCTTGGCTCTGGCATCCCGTTCTCTCATGGCTCGATCTTCGATTTAGGCTTTCTCTGATGAGTGAGGTGTGGAAATCATGATCTAATATTATGGCCAAACATGATTTCTGAGGGGGCCTTGCCCGTCATGCTGTGGGGAGTATTTCGATAATCTCAAAGTAGTTGGAACAGCCATTTCTCAACAAGTTCTCCAGTCAGAAGATCGATCTGGATATTTCTTTAGTCGTTGCTCATGAAATGCTCTACCGTGCCATTTGCTTGGTGTGATGAATTTGATCATGTGCACGGTGGGTGTGCGCTTGAATGGGGTTTTTTGAAATGTTTAATTAAATGGAATTATGGTAGACCAACCTTAGGAAAATGCGTGGGGCTAATCCACACACATTTTTCTATGCTCACACCACATTAAACGCGCAGACCCTTTTACTCTGGGTGGACACAGCCTACAGGCACAGTTCGCCCTGTCATATTTTGTTGGGATATGACAGCCAGGAGTACAGCATGTCATCTCCAGAAAAGGGAAGACCAACCTTCCCCCTGCCATGGATAGCCTGATTAACAAACAAAGGCTTTATGGGTCCACCCTGCTCTTTTGTTGGGCCCTGCAGCTGCTGCAAATAATTAACATACTAATAGAGGGTACTTCAAACAGGCCCACATGGGCCCTAGCTGCAGAAGTCAACAAAGAGACAGGAAATCCCAACAACTTTGGGACGGGCACTATAGGTGAGACCCATGGTGTGGGTCCTACCTCTGGCTCAATGTCGTGTTCGAGCAGTTTGTGTAACTCTTCCTCTACCTGTCGTTGGATGTTCACAGGTATTCCCCTGTATATTTGCACAACTGGGTGCACCAACGTTTTAATATGCAATTTGATCTGTCTATTTTTCAATGTTCCAAGGCCTCTGAAGAGTGCTAGGAATAGTTGATCATTTTTCACAGTCCAATCTAAGTACTTGTGAGCCATGAGTCGATATAGTACGTGATCAGTCCCATATCTTGTGCCGCTTTGAAACTCAGAATGCAGAATCTTTCTGACGATGCTTCCAAAATGTGGATTTGGAGCTTCTTGGCCTGTGTTTTGTATTTGCACTCAACCACAAAGTACCCCTTTCACTGAAGTGGTGTTTTCGAACCATGAGGGTAAATCTCTACTTCTGCCATGTTTGAGTTTAGGTGCTTGTGGAATGTTGTGTATTTCTTCGCTGATGACATTCACTGTTGCCCCTGTGTCTACCACAACTTATGTCTGTAGTTAATTTACTTGTAGCAGAAGAGTGGGGCTTTGCTCCTTTGCTTTGGGGTTTCCCAGGGCATGCAGAAAGCCTTTCTTCCTTGGTTGTTCCATGCATGAGTAACTAGACCCACTGTCAGACGGGATTGTTTCACTAAGCAATGAATATGTCTTTTTCGTTGTCTGTGTGGCTGAGACGTTGACGAGCAGTGAGAACACCACGCAGGCATTGGTTTTTCACTTTGTCTCCCTTCTTCCTTCCTCTCCTTGTGACGTTGTTGAGGGTGTTCGTAGTTTTGTAAAATGCCCCAGTTGGGTAAGGGCCTGAATTCTCCTTTATCCTTGGTGCCCTGGCATTCACACCTTCACCCCATGCTTGACTGCATGGCATTCGGCACACTGCTTTAAAATGCTTGTCCCTCCCCAGACGCCGCACATTGTTGGCCAAGGGCGCGGCATGTGCCTTCATGTGGTAACTCATACCCACACCTGTAGCAAAATGGGTCACCATTAGTCTGGTGTGCTGGGGTCATTGCTATATTATTTATCGGCTCTGAGTGCGGGATGGATACCTTTATGTTGATCATGGCTTCGACCTCCATCTCCTCTGCGGTGTCAGTCCGCGCCAGCCATAGTATCTCTTTCAACAATCAGGGTTTTTGAAGTAGGCGTTTGTGAAATGCTGTGGATTTGCATCCCGCTGTGGTGTGGGACCGTAGGGTCTGCTCGTTAGAACACTTGTTGAAGTCACAGTGTTTCATGCAAATTCATAGGCGCATTACAAAAGCGTCCATCGTTTCTCCTTTCTTCAATTTTTTGGTATGAAATACATAGTGTTCATAGTTGTCATTGGTATGGGGCGTGAAATATTCTGTAAGTGCGCAACGAAGGCCAGCACAGTAGTCTATGGTGTCTTCTGGGAATTCATCCACGATATCTCGAACATTTGGCCCTATGGCGAGGGAAAGAAGGACCTTATTCTCATTGTCATCCAGTGGGCCTATGGCTCTGATGTATACTTCAAACTCCGTGTCGTACCTTGAATATCTTGGATATATTTTGGGGTTATACCTATTACTTGGTTGGGGTTTTTCTTTTATAGTGGTAAGACTAATTTCAGAATATTGCCTACTAACTGTTTTTACCAGGGTCACTAACAGCAAGCAAAATACTGGACTTGATACACTCTTGATGAATGGCTCATGCCACCTCCTGGTATCTTATGTACAATACCCTACTATGCCTTGTTTGGTGAGTTTCAACAATTGTAAAGCATGAAATGTAAAGACTGCATGTAGAATGGATGCAATGGAGCATGAGTGGAATGAGTAATGCTTGAGTACAATGGATGCAATGGATCATGAGTGAAATGAGTAATGCTTGAGTAGAATGGATGCAATGGAGCATGAGTGAAATGAGTAATGCTTGAGCACAATGGATGCAATGGATCATGAGTGTAATGAGTAATGCTTGAGTAGAATGGATGCAATGGAGCATGAGTGAAATGAGTAATGCTAGAGTAGAATGAATGCAATGGAGCATGAGTGGAATGGGTAATGCTTGAGTAGGATGGACGCAATGGAGTGTGAGCAGAATGAGCAATGCTTGAGTAGAATGGGTGTGATGGAGTGTGATTGGAATGAGTAATGCTTGAGTAGAATGGATGCAATAGAGCTTGAGCGGAATGAGTAATGCTTGAGTAAAATTGATGCAATGTAGTGTGAGTGGAATGAGTAATGCTTGAGTAGAATGGATGCAATGAAGTATGAGTGGAATGAGTAATGCTTGAGTAGGATGGACATAATGGAGTGTGAGCGGAAGGAGTAATGCTTGAGTAGAATGGGTGCGATGCAGTGTGATTGGAATGAGTAATGCTTGTGTAGAATGGATGTGATGGAGCATGAGCGTAATGTGTAATGCTTGAGTAGAATGGATGCAATGGAGTGTGAGTGGAAAGAGTAATTGAGTGGAATGGATGAGATGGCGCGTAAGTGGAATGAGTAATGCTTGAGTAGAATGGATGCAATGGAGCATGAGTGAAATGAGTAATGCTTGAGTAGAATGGATGCAATGGAGCATGAGTGAAATGAGTAATGCTTGAGTAGAATGGATGCAATGGAGCATGAGTGGAATGAGTAATGCTTGAGTAGAATGGGTGCGATGCAGTGTGATTGGAATGAGTAATGCTTGTGTAGAATGGATGTGATGGAGCATGAGCGTAATGTGTAATGCTTGAGTAGAATGGATGCAATGGAGTGTGAGTGGAAAGAGTAATTGAGTGGAATGGATGCAATGGAGTGTGAGTGGAATGAGTAATGCTTCACTAGAATGGATGAGATGCAGCGTGAGTGTAATGAGTAATGCTTGAGTAGAATGGATGCAATGGAGCGTGAGTGTAATGAGTAATGCTTGAGTATAATGGATTTGATGGAGCGTGATTGGAATGAATAATGCTTGAGTAGAATGGATGAGATGGAGGGTGAGTGGAATGAGTAATGCTTGAGTAAAATGGATTAGATGGAGCTTGAGTGGAATGAGTAATGCTTGAGTAGAATGGATGCAATGAAGTGTGAGTGGAATGAGCAGTGTTTGAGTGGAATAGTTACAATGGAGTCTGAATGGAATGAGGTGGGAGAGATTGGAATGGATGTGATGGAGCATGAGTGGAATGAGTAATGCTTGAGTAGAATGGACGCAATGGAGAGTGAGCAGGATGAGTCATGCTTGTGTAGAATGGATGTGATGGTGGTGATTGGAATGAGTAATGCTTGAGTAGAATGGAGGCAATGGAGCGTGATTGGAATGAGTAATGCTTGAGTAGAATGGATGCTTTGGAGCTTGAGTGGAATGAGTAATTGAGTAGAATGGATGAGATGGAGCATAAGTGGATGAGTAATGCTTGAGTAGAATGGGTGCAATGGAGTGTGAGTCGAATGAGTAATGCTTGACTAGAATGGATGAGATGCAGCGTGAGTGTAATGAGTAATGCTTGAGTAGAATGGATGCAATGGAGCGTGAGTCTAATGAGTAATGCTTGAGTAGAATGGTTTCGATGGAGCGTGAGTGCAATGAGTAATGCTTGAGTAGAATGGAGGCAATGGAGCGTGATTGGAATGAGTAATTGAGTAGAATGGATGAGATGGTGCATAAGTGGAATGAGTAATGCTTGAGTAGAATGGATGCAATGGAGTGTGAGTGGAATGAGTAATGCTTGACTAGAATGGATGAGATGCAGCGTGAGTGTAATGAGCAATGCTTGAGTAGAATGGATGCAAAGGAGTGTGAGTGTAATGAGTAATGCTTGAGTAGAATGGAGGCAATGGAGCGTGATTGGAATGAGTAATTGAGTAGAATGGATGAGATGGTGCATAAGTGGAATGAGTAATGCTTGAGTAGAATGGATGAAATGGAGTGTGAGTGGAATGAGTAATGCTTGACTAGAATGGATGAGATGCAGCGTGAGTGTAATGAGCAATGCTTGAGTAGAATGGATGCAAAGGAGTGTGAGTGTAATGAGTAATGCTTGAGTAGAATGGATGCGATGGAGCGTGATCGGAATGAGTAATGCTTGAGTGGAATGGATGGAATGGAGCGTGAGTGGAATGAGTAATGCTTTAGTAGAATGGGTGCGATGGAGCATGAGTCGAATGAATAATGCTTGAGCATAATGGGTGCGAAGGAGCGTGAGTGGAATGAGTAATGCTTGAGTAGAATGGGTGCGATGCAGTGTGAATGGAATGAGTAATGCTTGAGTATAATGGGTGCGATGGAGCGTGAGTGGAATGAGTAATGCTTTAGTAGAATGGGTGCGATGGAGCATGAGTCGAATGAATAATGCTTGAGCATAATGGGTGCGAAGGAGCGTGAGTGGAATGAGTAATGCTTGAGTAGAATGGGTGTGATGCAGTGTGAATGGAATGAGTAATGCTTGAGTATAATGGGTGCGATGGAGCGTGAGTGGAATGAGTGATGCTTGAGTATGATGGGTGTGATGGAGCGTGAGTGGAATGAGTAATGCTTGAGGATAATGGGTGCGATGGAGCGTGAGAGGAATGAGTAATACTTCAGTATAATGGGTGTGATGGAGCGTGAGAGGAATGAGTAATGCTTGAGTAGAATGGGTGCGATGGAGCATGAGTGGAGGAGCATGAGTGGAATGAGTAATGCTTGAGTATAATGGGTGTAATGGAGCGTGAGAGGAATGAGTAATACTTCAGTATAATGGGTGTGATGGAGCGTGAGAGGAATGAGTAATGCTTGAGTAGAATGGGTGCGATGGAGCATGAGTGGAGGAGCATGAGTGGAATGAGTAATGCTTGAGTATAATGGGTGTAATGGAGCGTGAGAGGAATGAGTAATACTTCAGTATAATGGGTGTGATGGAGCGTGAGAGGAATGAGTAATGCTTGAGTAGAATGGGTGCGATGGAGCATGAGTGGAGGAGCATGAGTGGAATGAGTAATGCTTGAGTATAATCGGTGTGATGGAGCGTGAGTGGCTTGAGTAATGCTTGAGTAGAATGGAGGTGATGGAGTGTGAGTGGAATGTGTAATGCTTGAGTATAATGGGTGCGATGGAGCGTGAGTGGAATGAGTAATGCTTTAGTAGAATGGGTGCGATGGAGCATGAGTCGAATGAATAATGCTTGAGCATAATGGGTGCGAAGGAGCGTGAGTGGAATGAGTAATGCTTGAGTAGAATGGGTGCGATGCAGTGTGAATGGAATGAGTAATGCTTGAGTATAATGGGTGCGATGGAGCGTGAGTGGAATGAGTGATGCTTGAGTATGATGGGTGTGATGGAGCGTGAGTGGAATGAGTAATGCTTGAGGATAATGGGTGCGATGGAGCGTGAGAGGAATGAGTAATACTTCAGTATAATGGGTGTGATGGAGCGTGAGAGGAATGAGTAATGCTTGAGTAGAATGGGTGCGATGGAGCATGAGTGGAGGAGCATGAGTGGAATGAGTAATGCTTGAGTATAATGGGTGTGATGGAGCTTGAGTGGAATGAGTAATGCTTGAGTAGAATGGAGGTGATGGAGTGTGAGTGGAATGTGTAATGCTTGAGTACAATGGATGGAATGGAGTGTGAGTGGGATGAGTAATGTTTGAGTAGAATGGGTGCGATGGAGCATGAGTCGAATGAATAATGCTTGAGCATAATGGGTGCGAAGGAGCGTGAGTGGAATGAGTAATGCTTTAGTAGAATGGGTGCGATGGAGCATGAGTCAAATGAATAATGCTTGAGCATAATGGGTGCGAAGGAGCGTGAGTGGAATGAGTAATGCTTGAGTAGAATGGGTGCGATGCAGTGTGAATGGAATGAGTAATGCTTGAGTATAATGGGTGCGATGGAGCGTGAGTGGAATGAGTAATGCTTTAGTAGAATGGGTGCGATGGAGCATGAGTCGGATGAATAATGCTTGAGCATAATGGGTGCGAAGGAGCGTGAGTGGAATGAGTAATGCTTGAGTAGAATGGGTGCGATGCAGTGTGAATGGAATGAGTAATGCTTGAGTATAATGGGTGCGATGGAGCGTGAGTGGAATGAGTGATGCTTGAGTATGATGGGTGTGATGGAGCGTGAGTGGAATGAGTAATGCTTGAGGATAATGGGTGCGATGGAGCGTGAGAGGAATGAGAAATACTTCAGTATAATGGGTGTGATGGAGCGTGAGAGGAATGAGTAATGCTTGAGTAGAATGGAGGTGATGGAGTGTGAGTGGAATGTGTAATGCTTGAGTATAATGGGTGTGATGGAGCATGAGTGGAATGAGTAATGCTTGAGTATAATGGGTGTGATGGAGCGTGAGTGGAATGAGTAATGCTTTAGTAGAATGGAGGTGATGGAGTGTGAGTGGAATGTGTAATGCTTGAGTAAAATGGGTGTGATGGAGCGTGAGAGGAATGAGTAATGCTTGAGTAGAATGGGTGCGATGGAGCATGAGTGCAATGAGTAATGCTTGAGTATAATGGGTGCAATGGCGCGTGAGAGGAATGAGTAATGCTTGAGTAGAATGGGTGCTATGGAGCATGAGTGGAATGAGTAATGCTTGAGTATAATGGGTATGATGGAGCATGAGTGGAATGAGTAATGCTTGAGTAGAATGGATGCAATGGAGTGTGAGTGGAATGAGTAACGCTTGAGTGTAATGGGTGTGATGGAGCAGGAATGTAATGAATAATGCTTGAGTACAATGGGTGCGATGGAGCGTGAGTGGAATGAGTAATGCTTGAGTATAATGGGTGCGATGGAGCGTGAGAGGAATGAGTAATGTTTGAGTAGAATGGAGGTGATGGAGTGTGAGTGGAATGAGTAATGCTTGAGTATAATGGGTATGATGGAGCATGAGTGGAATGAGTAATGCTTGAGTAGAATGGATGCAATGGAGTGTGAGTGGAATGAGTAACGCTTGAGTGTAATGGGTGTGATGGAGCAGGAATGTAATGAATAATGCTTGAGTATAATGGGTCTGATGGAGCGTGAATGGAATGAGTAATGCTTGAGTATAATGGGTGTGATGGAGCGTGAGTGGAATGAGTAATGCTTGAGTATAATGGGTGCAATGGAGCATGAGTGGAATGAGTAATAATTGAGTATAATGGGTGTGATGGAGCATGAGAGGAATGAGTAATTCTTGAGTAGAATGGGTGCGATGGAGCATGAGTGCAATGAGTAATGCTTGAGTATAATGGGTGTGATGGAGCATGAGTGGAATGAGTAATGCTTGAGTAGAATGGAGGTGATGGATTGTGAATGGAATGGGTAATGCTTGAGTATAATGGGTGCAATGGAGCATGAGTGGAATGAGTAAAACTTGAGTATAATGGGTGTGATGGAGCGTGAGAGGAATGCGTAATGCTTGAGTAGAATGGGTGCGATGGAGCATGAGTGGAATGAGTAATGCTTGAGTACAATGGATGCAATGGATCATGAGTGGAATGAGTAATGCTTGAGTAGAATGGATGCAAAGGAGCATGAGTGAAATGAGTAATGCTTGAGTAGAATGGATGCGATGGAGCGTGAGTGGAATGAGTAATGCTTGAGTAGAATGAATGCAATGGAGCATGAGTGGAATGAGTAATGCTTGAGTAGAATGGAGGTGATGGAGTGTAAATGGAATGAGTAATGCTTGAGTATAATGGGTGCAATGGAGCATGAGTGGAATGAGTAATACTTGAGTAGAATGGAGGTGATGGAGTGTAAATGGAATGAGTAATGCTTGAGTAGAATGGGTGCAATGGAGTGTGAGTCGAATAAGTAATGCTTGACTAGAATGGATGAGATGCAGCGTGAGTGTAATGAATAATGCTTGAGTAGAATGGATGCAAAGGAGCGTGAGTGGAATGAGTAATGCTTGAGTAGAATGGGTGCGATGCAGTGTGAATGGAAAGAGTAATGCTTGAGTAGAATGGGTGCGATGGAGCATGAGTGGAATGAGTCATGCTTGAGTAGAATGGATGCGATGGAGCGTGAGTGGAATGAGTAATGCTTGAGTACAATGGATGCAATGGAGCATGAGTGAAATGAGTAATGCTTGAGTACAATGGATGGAATGGAGTGTGAGTGGGATGAATAATGCTTGAGCATAATGGGTGCGAAGGAGCGTGAGTGGAATGAGTAATGCTTTAGTAGAATGGGTGCGATGGAGCATGAGTCGAATGAATAATGCTTGAGCATAATGGGTGCGAAGGAGCGTGAGTGGAATGAGTAATGCTTGAGTAGAATGGGTGCGATGCAGTGTGAATGGAATGAGTAATGCTTGAGTATAATGGGTGCGATGGAGCTTGAGTGGAATGAGTGATGCTTGAGTATGATGGGTGTGATGGAGCGTGAGTGGAATGAGTAATGCTTGAGGATAATGGTGCGATGGAACGTGAGAGGAATGAGTAATACTTCAGTATAATGGGTGTGATGGAGCGTGAGAGGAATGAGTAATGCTTGAGTAGAATGGGTGCGATGCAGCATGAGTGGAGGAGCATGAGTGGAATGAGTAATGCTTGAGTATAATGGGTGTGATGGAGCTTTGTAATGGAGTGTGAGTGGGATGAGTAATGTTTGAGTAGAATGGGTGTGATGGAGCATGAGTCGAATTAATAATGCTTGAGCATAATGGGTGCGAAGGAGCGTGAGTGGAATGAGTAATGCTTTAGTAGAATGGGTGCGATGGAGCATGAGTCGAATGAATAATGCTTGAGCATAATGGGTGCAAAGGAGCGTGAGTGGAATGAGTAATGCTTGAGTAGAATGGGTGCGATGCAGTGTGAAAGGAATGAGTAATGCTTGAGTATAATGGGTGCGATGGAGCGTGAGTGGAATGAGTAATGCTTTAGTAGAATGGGTGCGATGGAGCATGAGTCGGATGAATAATTCTTGAGCATAATGGGTGCGAAAGAGCGTGAGTGGAATGAGTAATGCTTGAGTAGAATGGGTGCGATGCAGTGTGAATGGAATGAGTAATGCTTGATTATAATGGGTGCGATGGAGCGTGAGTGGAATGAGTAATGCTTTAGTAGAATGGGTGCGATGGAGCATGAGTCGAATGAATAATGCTTGAGCATAATGGGTGCGAAGGAGCGTGAGTGGAATGAGTAATGCTTGAGTAGAATGGGTGCGATGCAGTGTGAATGGAATGAGTAATGCTTGAGTATAATGGGTGCGATGGAGCGTGAGTTGAATGAGTGATGCTTGAGTATGATGGGTGTGATGGAGCGTGAGTGGAATGAGTAATGCTTGAGGATAATGGGTGCGATGGAGCGTGAGAGGAATGAGTAATACTTCAGTATAATGGGTGTGATGGAGCGTGAGAGGAATGAGTAATGCTTGAGTAGAATGGAGGTGATGGAGTGTGAGTGGAATGTGTAATGCTTGAGTATAATGGGTGTGATGGAGCATGAGTGGAATGAGTAATGCTTGAGTATAATGGGTGTGATGGAGCGTGAGTGGAATGAGTAATGCTTGAGTAGAATGGAGGTGATGGAGTGTGAGTGGAATGTGTAATGCTTGAGTAAAATGGGTGTGATGGAGCGTGAGAGGAATGAGTAATGCTTGAGTAGAATGGGTGGGATGGAGCATGAATGCAATGAGTAATGCTTGAGTATAATGGGTGCAATGGCGCGTGAGAGGAATGAGTAATGCTTGAGTAGAATGGGTGCTATAGAGCATGAGTGAAATGAGTAATGCTTGAGTACAATGGATGGAATGGAGTGTGAGTGGGATGAATAATGCTTGAGCATAATGGGTGCAAAGGAGCGTGAGTGGAATGAGTAATGCTTGAGTAGAATGGGTGCGATATAGTGTGAATGGAATGAGTAATGCTTGAGTATAATGGGTGCGATGGAGCGTGAGTGGAATGAGTAATGCTTTAGTAGAATGGGTGCGATGGAGCATGAGTCGAATGAATAATGCTTGAGCATAATGGGTGCGAAGGAGCGTGAGTGGAATGAGTAATGCTTTAGTAGAATGGGTGCGATGGAGCATGAGTCCAATGAATAATGCTTGAGCATAATGGGTGCGAAGGAGCGTGAGTGGAATGAGTAATGCTTGAGTAGAATGGGTGCGATGCAGTGTGAATGGAATGAGTAATGCTTGAGTAGAATGGGTGCGATGGAGCATGAGTGGAATGAGTCATGCTTGAATAGAATGGATGCGATGGAGCGTGAGTGGAATGAGTAATGCTTGAGTACAATGGATGCAATGGAGCATGAGTGAAATGAGTAATGCTTGAGTACAATGGATGGAATGGAGTGTGAGTGGGATGAATAATGCTTGAGCATAATGGGTGCGAAGGAGCGTGAGTGGAATGAGTAATGCTTTAGTAGAATGGGTGCGATGGAGCATGAGTCGAATGAATAATGCTTGAGCATAATGGGTGCGAAGGAGCGTGAGTGGAATGAGTAATGCTTGAGTAGAATGGGTGCGATGCACTGTGAATGGAATGAGTAATGCTTGAGTATAATGGGTGCGATGGAGCGTGAGAGGAATGAGTAATACTTCAGTATAATGGGTGTGATGGCGCGTGAGAGGAATGAGTAATGCTTGAGTAGAATGGGTGCGATGCAGCATGAGTGGAGGAGCATGAGTGGAATGAGTAATGCTTGAGTATAATGGGTGTGATGGAGCGTGAGTGGAATGAGTAATGCTTGAGTAGAATGGAGGTGATGGAGTGTGAGTGGAATGTGTAATGCTTGAGTACAATGGATGGAATGGAGTGTGAGTGGGATGAGTAATGTTTGAGTAGAATGGGTGCGATGGAGCATGAGTCGAATGAATAATGCTTGAGCATAATGGGTGCGAAGGAGCGTGAGTGGAATGAGTAATGCTTTAGTAGAATGGGTGCGATGGAGCATGAGTCGAATGAATAATGCTTGAGCATAATGGGTGCGAAGGAGCGTGAGTGGAATGAGTAATGCTTGAGTAGAATGGGTGCGATGCAGTGTGAATGGAATGAGTAATGCTTGAGTAGAATGGGTGCGATGGAGCGTGAGTGGAATGAGTAATGCTTTAGTAGAATGGGTGCGATGGAGCATGAGTCGAATGAATAATGCTTGAGCATAATGGGTGCGAAGGAGCGTGAGTGGAATGAGTAATGCTTGAGTAGAATGGGTGCGATGCAGTGTGAATGGAATGAGTAATGCTTGAGTATAATGGGTGCGATGGAGCGTGAGTTGAATGAGTGATGCTTGAGTATGATGGGTGTGATGGAGCGTGAGTGGAATGAGTAATGCTTGAGGATAATGGGTGCGATGGAGCGTGAGAGGAATGAGTAATACTTCAGTATAATGGGTGTGATGGAGCGTGAGAGGAATGAGTAATGCTTGAGTAGAATGGGTGCGATGGAGCATGAGTGGAGGAGCATGAGTGGAATGAGTAATGCTTGAGTATAATGGGTGTAATGGAGCGTGAGAGGAATGAGTAATACTTCAGTATAATGGGTGTGATGGAGCGTGAGAGGAATGAGTAATGCTTGAGTAGAATGGGTGCGATGGAGCATGAGTGGAGGAGCATGAGTGGAATGAGTAATGCTTGAGTATAATGGGTGTGATGGAGCGTGAGTGGATTGAGTAATGCTTGAGTAGAATGGAGGTGATGGAGTGTGAGTGGAATGAGTAATGCTTGAGTAGAATGGGTGCGATGGAGCATGAGTGGAGGAGCATGAATGGAATGAGTAATGCTTGAGTATAATGGGTGCGATGGAGCGTGAGTGGAATGAGTAATGCTTTAGTAGAATGGGTGCGATGGAGCATGAGTCGAATGAATAATGCTTGAGCATAATGGGTGCGAAGGAGCGTGAGTGGAATGAGTAATGCTTGAGTAGAATGGGTGCGATGCAGTGTGAATGGAATGAGTAATGCTTGAGTATAATGGGTGCGATGGAGCGTGAGTGGAATGAGTGATGCTTGAGTATGATGGGTGTGATGGAGCGTGAGTGGAATGAGTAATGCTTGAGTAGAATGGAGGTGATGGAGTGTGAGTGGAATGTGTAATGCTTGAGTAAAATGGGTGTGATGGAGCGTGAGAGGAATGAGTAATGCTTGAGTAGAATGGGTGGGATGGAGCATGAATGCAATGAGTAATGCTTGAGTATAATGGGTGCAATGGCGCGTGAGAGGAATGAGTAATGCTTGAGTAGAATGGGTGCTATAGAGCATGAGTGAAATGAGTAATGCTTGAGTACAATGGATGGAATGGAGTGTGAGTGGGATGAATAATGCTTGAGCATAATGGGTGCAAAGGAGCGTGAGTGGAATGAGTAATGCTTGAGTAGAATGGGTGCGATATAGTGTGAATGGAATGAGTAATGCTTGAGTATAATGGGTGCGATGGAGCGTGAGTGGAATGAGTAATGCTTTAGTAGAATGGGTGCGATGGAGCATGAGTCGAATGAATAATGCTTGAGCATAATGGGTGCGAAGGAGCGTGAGTGGAATGAGTAATGCTTTAGTAGAATGGGTGCGATGGAACATGAGTCCAATGAATAATGCTTGAGCATAATGGGTGCGAAGGAGCGTGAGTGGAATGAGTAATGCTTGAGTAGAATGGGTGCGATGCAGTGTGAATGGAATGAGTAATGCTTGAGTAGAATGGGTGCGATGGAGCATGAGTGGAATGAGTCATGCTTGAGTAGAATGGATGCGATGGAGCGTGAGTGGAATGAGTAATGCTTGAGTACAATGGATGCAATGGAGCATGAGTGAAATGAGTAATGCTTGAGTACAATGGATGGAATGGAGTGTGAGTGGGATGAATAATGCTTGAGCATAATGGGTGCGAAGGAGCGTGAGTGGAATGAGTAATGCTTTAGTAGAATGGGTGCGATGGAGCATGAGTCGAATGAATAATGCTTGAGCATAATGGGTGCGAAGGAGCGTGAGTGGAATGAGTAATGCTTGAGTAGAATGGGTGCGATGCAGTGTGAATGGAATGAGTAATGCTTGAGTATAATGGGTGCGATGGAGCGTGAGAGGAATGAGTAATACTTCAGTATAATGGGTGTGATGGCGCGTGAGAGGAATGAGTAATGCTTGAGTAGAATGGGTGCGATGCAGCATGAGTGGAGGAGCATGAGTGGAATGAGTAATGCTTGAGTATAATGGGTGTGATGGAGCGTGAGTGGAATGAGTAATGCTTGAGTAGAATGGAGGTGATGGAGTGTGAGTGGAATGTGTAATGCTTGAGTACAATGGATGGAATGGAGTGTGAGTGGGATGAGTAATGTTTGAGTAGAATGGGTGCGATGGAGCATGAGTCGAATGAATAATGCTTGAGCATAATGGGTGCGAAGGAGCGTGAGTGGAATGAGTAATGCTTTAGTAGAATGGGTGCGATGGAGCATGAGTCGAATGAATAATGCTTGAGCATAATGGGTGCGAAGGAGCGTGAGTGGAATGAGTAATGCTTGAGTAGAATGGGTGCGATGCAGTGTGAATGGAATGAGTAATGCTTGAGTAGAATGGGTGCGATGGAGCGTGAGTGGAATGAGTAATGCTTTAGTAGAATGGGTGTGATGGAGCATGAGTCGAATGAATAATGCTTGAGCATAATGGGTGCGAAGGAGCGTGAGTGGAATGAGTAATGCTTGAGTAGAATGGGTGCGATGCAGTGTGAATGGAATGAGTAATGCTTGAGTATAATGGGTGCGATGGAGCGTGAGTGGAATGAGTGATGCTTGAGTATGATGGGTGTGATGGAGCGTGAGTGGAATGAGTAATGCTTGAGGATAATGGGTGCGATGGAGCGTGAGAGGAATGAGTAATACTTCAGTATAATGGGTGTGATGGAGCGTGAGAGGAATGAGTAATGCTTGAGTAGAATGGGTGCGATGGAGCATGAGTGGAGGAGCATGAGTGGAATGAGTAATGCTTGAGTATAATGGGTGTAATGGAGCGTGAGAGGAATGAGTAATACTTCAGTATAATGGGTGTGATGGAGCGTGAGAGGAATGAGTAATGCTTGAGTAGAATGGGTGCGATGGAGCATGAGTGGAGGAGCATGAGTGGAATGAGTAATGCTTGAGTATAATGGGTGTGATGGAGCGTGAGTGGATTGAGTAATGCTTGAGTAGAATGGAGGTGATGGAGTGTGAGTGGAATGAGTAATGCTTGAGTAGAATGGGTGCGATGGAGCATGAGTGGAGGAGCATGAATGGAATGAGTAATGCTTGAGTATAATGGGTGCGATGGAGCGTGAGTGGAATGAGTAATGCTTTAGTAGAATGGGTGCGATGGAGCATGAGTCGAATGAATAATGCTTGAGCATAATGGGTGCGAAGGAGCGTGAGTGGAATGAGTAATGCTTGAGTAGAATGGGTGCGATGCAGTGTGAATGGAATGAGTAATGCTTGAGTATAATGGGTGCGATGGAGCGTGAGTGGAATGAGTGATGCTTGAGTATGATGGGTGTGATGGAGCGTGAGTGGAATGAGTAATGCTTGAGGATAATGGGTGCGATGGAGAGTGAGAGGAATGAGTAATGCTTGAGTAGAATGGGTGCGATGGAGCATGAGTGGAGGAGCATGAGTGGAATGAGTAATGCTTGAGTATAATGGGTGTGATGGAGCTTGAGTGGAATGAGTAATGCTTGAGTAGAATGGAGGTGATGGAGTGTGAGTGGAATGTGTAATGCTTGAGTACAATGGATGGAATGGAGTGTGAGTGGGATGAGTAATGTTTGAGTAGAATGGGTGCGATGGAGCATGAGTCGAATGAATAATGCTTGAGCATAATGGGTGCGAAGGAGCGTGAGTGGAATGAGTAATGCCTTAGTAGAATGGGTGCGATGGAGCATGAGTCGAATGAATAATGCTTGAGCATAATGGGTGCGAAGGAGCGTGAGTGGAATGAGTAATGCTTGAGTAGAATGGGTGCGATGCAGTGTGAATGGAATGAGTAATGCTTGAGTATAATGGGTGCGATGGAGCGTGAGTGGAATGAGTAATGCTTTAGTAGAATGGGTGCGATGGAGCATGAGTCGGATGAATAATGCTTGAGCATAATGGGTGCGAAGGAGCGTGAGTGGAATGAGTAATGCTTGAGTAGAATGGGTGCGATGCAGTGTGAATGGATTGAGTAATGCTTGATTATAATGGGTGCGATGGAGCGTGAGTGGAATGAGTGATGCTTGAGTATGATGGGTGTGATGGAGCGTGAGAGGAATGAGTAATACTTCAGTATAATGGGTGTGATGGAGCGTAAGAGGAATGAGTAATGCTTGAGTAGAATGGAGGTGATGGAGTGTGAGTGGAATGTGTAATGCTTGAGTATAATGGGTGTGATGGAGCATGAGTGGAATGAGTAATGCTTGAGTATAATGGGTGTGATGGAGCGTGAGTGGAATGAGTAATGCTTGAGTAGAATGGAGGTGATGGAGTGTGAGTGGAATGTGTAATGCTTGAGTAAAATGGGTGTGATGGAGCGTGAGAGGAATGAGTAATGCTTGAGTAGAATGGGTGCGATGGAGCATGAGTGCAATGAGTAATGCTTGAGTATAATGGGTGCAATGGCTCGTGAGAGGAATGAGTAATGCTTGAGTAGAATGGGTGCTATGGAGCATGAGTGGAATGAGTAATGCTTGAGTATAATGGGTATGATGGAGCATGAGTGGAATGAGTAATGCTTGAGTAGAATGGATGCAATGGAGTGTGAGTGGAATGAGTAACGCTTGAGTGTAATGGGTGTGATGGAGCAGGAATGTAATGAATAATGCTTGAGTATAATGGGTGTGATGGAGCGTGAATGGAATGAGTAATGCTTGAGTATAATGGGTGTGATGGAGCGTGAGTGGAATGAGTAATGCTTGAGTATAATGGGTGCAATGGAGCATGAGTGGAATGAGTAATACTTGAGTATAATGGGTGTGATGGAGCATGAGAGGAATGAGTAATGCTTGAGTAGAATGGGTGCGATGGAGCATGAGTGCAATGAGTAATGCTTGAGTATAATGGGTGTGATGGAGCATGAGTGGAATGAGTAATGCTTGAGTAGAATGGAGGTGATGGATTGTGAATGGAATGGGTAATGCTTGAGTATAATGGGTGCAATGGAGCATGAGTGGAATGAGTAATACTTGAGTATAATGGGTGTGATGGAGCGTGAGAGGAATGAGTAATGCTTGAGTAGAATGGGTGCGATGGAGAATGAGTGGAATGAGTAATGCTTGAGTACAATGGATGCAATGGATCATGAGTGGAATGAGTAATGCTTGAGTAGAATGGATGCAAAGGAGCATGAGTGAAATGAGTAATGCTTGAGTAGAATGGATGCGATGGAGCGTGAGTGGAATGAGTAATGCTTGAGTACAATGGATGCAATGGATCATGAGTGGAATGAGTAATGCTTGAGTAGAATGGATGCAATGGAGCATTAGTGAAATGAGTAATGCTTGAGTAGAATGAATGCAATGGAGCATGAGTGGAATGAGTAATGCTTGAGTAGAATGGAGGTGATGGAGTGTAAATGGAATGAGTAATGCTTGGTGCAATGGAGCATGAGTGGAATGAGTAATACTTGAGTAGAATGGAGGTGATGGAGTGTAAATGGAATGTGTAATGCTTGAGTATGATGGGAGCAATGGAGCATGAGTGGAATGAGTAATACTTGAGTATAATGGGTGCGATGGAGCATGAATGGAATGAGTAATGCTTTAGTATAATGGGTGTGATGGAGCGTGAGAGGAATGAGTAATGCTTGAGTAGAATGGGTGCGATGGAGCATGAGTGGAGGAGCATGAGTGGAATGAGTAATGCTTGAGTATAATGGGTGTGATGGAGCATGAGAGGACTGAGTAATGCTTGAGTAGAATGGGTATGATGGAGCATGAGTGGAATGAGTAATGCTTGAGTAGAATGGATGTAATGGAGCGCAATTGGATTGAGTAATGCTTGAGTATAATGGGTGTGATGGAGCATGAGTGGAATGAGTAATGCTTGAGTAGAATGGAGGTGATGGAGTGTGAATGGAATGGATAATGCTTGAGTATAATGGGTGCAATGGAGCATGAGTGGAATGAGTAATACTTGAGTATAATGGGTGTGATGGAGCATGAGAGGAATGAGTAATGCTTGAGTAGAATGGGTGCGATGGAGCATGAGTGGAGTAGCATGAGTGCAATGAGTAATGCTTGAGTATAATGGGTGTGATGGAGCATGAGTGGAATGAGTAATGCTTGAGGAAAATGGAGGTGATGGAGTGTGAATGGAATGGGTAATGCTTGCGTATAATGGGTGCAATGGAGCATGAGTGGAATGAGTAATACTTGAGTATAATGGGTGTGATGGGGTGTGAGAGGAATGAGTAATGCTTGAGTAGAATGGGCGCGATGGAGCATGAGTGGAGGAGCATGAGTGCAATGAGTAATGCTTGAGTATAATGGGAGCGATGGAGCGTGAGAGGAATGAGTAATGTTTGAGTATAATGGGTATGATGGAGCATGAGTGGAATGAGTAATGCTTGCGTAGAATGGATGCAATGGAGTGTGAGTGGAATGAGTAACGCTTGAGTGTAATGGGTGTGATGGAGCAGGAATGGAATGAGTAATGCTTGAGTATAATGGGAGCGATGGAGCGTGAGAGGAATGAATAATGTTTGAGTAGAATGGAGGTGATGGAGTGTGAGTGGAATGTGTAATGCTTGAGTATAATGGGTATGATGGAGCATGAGTGGAATGAGTAATGCTTGAGTAGAATGGATGCAATGGAGTGTGAGTGGAATGAGTAATGCTTGAGTATAATGGGTGCGATGGAGCGTGAGTGGAATGAGTAATGCTTGGGTAGAATGGGTGCGATGGAGCGTGAGTGAAATGAGCGGTGTGTGAGTGGAGTCTGAATGGAATGAGGTGTGAGAGAGTGGAATGGATGCGATGAAGGTGAGTGGAACGAGTGAGTAGAAAGAATGTGATGGAGCATGAGTGGAATGAGTAATGCTTGAGTATAATGGGTACGATGAAGCATGAGCGGAATGAGTAATGCTTGGGTAGAATGGGTGCGATGGAGCGTGAGTGAAATGAGCGGTGTGTGAGTGGAGTCTGAATGGAATGAGGTGTGAGAGAGTGGAATGGATGCGATGAAGGTGAGTGGAACGAGTGAGTAGAAAGAATGTGATGGAGCATGAGTGGAATGAGTAATGCTTGAGTATAATGGGTACGATGAAGCATGAGCGGAATGAGTAATGCTGAGTAGAATGGATGCGATGGAGCGTGAGTGGAATAGTTACACTGGAGTCTGAATGGAATGAGGTGGGAGTGCGTGGAATGGGTATGATGGAGCATGAGTGGAATGAGTAATGCTTGCGTAGAATGGATGCGATGGAGCTTGAGTGGAATGAGTAACGCTTGAGTGTAATGGGTGTGATGGAGCAGGAATGGAATGAGTAATGCTTGAGTATAATGGGAGCGATGGAGCGTGAGAGGAATGAATAATGTTTGAGTAGAATGGAGTTGATGGAGTGTGAGTGGAATGTGTAATGCTTGAGTATAATGGGTATGATGGAGCATGAGTGGAATGAGTAATGCTTGAGTAGAATGGATGCAATGGAGTGTGAGTGGAATGAGTAATGCTTGAGTATAATGGGTGCGATGGAGCGTGAGTGGAATGACTAATGCTTGGGTAGAATGGGTGCGATGGAGCGTGAGTGAAATGAGCGGTGTGTGAGTGGAGTCTGAATGGAATGAGGTGTGAGAGAGTGGAATGGATGCGATGAAGGTGAGTGGAACGAGTGAGTAGAAAGAATGTGATGGAGCATGAGTGGAATGAGTAATGCTTGAGTATAATGGGTACGATGAAGCATGAGCGGAATGAGTAATGCTTGGGTAGAATGGGTGTGATGGAGCGTGAGTGAAATGACCGGTGTGTGAGTGGAGTCTGAATGGAATGAGGTGTGAGAGAGTGGAATGGATGCGATGAAGGTGAGTGGAACGAGTGTGTAGAAAGAATGTGATGGAGCATGAGTGGAATGAGTAATGCTTGAGTATAATGGGTACGATGAAGCATGAGCGGAATGAGTAATGCTGAGTAGAATGGATGCGATGGAGCGTGAGTGGAATAGTTACACTGGAGTCTGAATGGAATGAGGTGGGAGTGCGTGGAATGGGTATGATGGAGCGTGAGCGGAATGAGTAATGCTTGAGTAGAATGGATGCGATGGAGCTTGAGTGGAATGAGTCATGCTTGAGTAGAATGGATGCGATGGAGCATGAGTGGAATGAGTAATGCTTGAGTATAATGGGTACGATGAAGCATCAGCGGAATGAGTAATGCTGAGTAGAATGGATGCAATGGAATGTGAGTGGAATGAGTAATGCTTGAGTATAATGGGTGTGATGGAGCGTGAGTGGAATGAGTAATGCTTGAGTATAATTGGTGTGATGGAGCGTGAGTGGAATGAGTAATGCTGAGTAGAATGGATGCGATGGAGCGTGAGTGGAATAGTTACACTGGAGTCTGAATGGAATGAGGTGGGAGTGCGTGGAATGGGTATGATGGAGCGTGAGCGGAATGAGTAATGCTTGAGTAGAATGGATGCGATGGAGCTTGAGTGGAATGAGTCATGCTTGAGTAGAATGGATGCGATGGAGCATGAGTGGAATGAGTAATGCTTGAGTATAATGGGTACGATGAAGCATGAGCCGAATGAGTAATGCTTGAGTATAATGGAATGAGGTGGGAGAGAGTGGAATGGATTTTTTGGAGTGTGACTGGATCGAGCGGTGCGTGATTAGAATGGAATCAGTGTGGGACGAAGTGTTTGGGAAGAGATGGTGGTGACAAGATGTCAAGTGTCCGGTGACGAGCGGATTGGAGAGGAAGACGGGAGCTCGGCTGAGAGTGTGAGTGGCAGCAGTGGGCACAAAGACACTCACAGTGAAAGGACTGCCAGCGTGTGGGGCAAGGTCATTCGGGCACCGCTACCTGTCACTCACAGCACGGGCACGCGTATAAGGGCCCTGTGATGTCACCACGACGCGACTGTGAGAAAGCAAAGCAGAGAGAATTCAGGCCTCCCGGGCAACGTGAGGGCCCAGCAAGAAAGGGATAGGACCATCAGCAAGTAGACAAGGGGCCCAGCTAGAGTGAGTTAGCGCCGGAGACACCACAGAGCCTGGTGACTAACCACTAATCATTCAGGGAAAAGAGCACCTGCACCCAAAGCACATGTGCACTGACTGATGCCCTCCTGACCTCGCGTGATTGGCGACTGAGTATAACGCTGTCACGCCTGCGCTACCAGTGGCACAGAGCAGGTTCAGAGGTCACAGCTGCAGTGACAGCAAGTTTCTGCAACGCTGGGGCTGCCTTTAAGATATGCACCCTTGCACACACACTAGGATGATCAAAAGTAACCCCTGCTGTTGGCAGGATAAAGAGTTAGGGCATAGTGCATGGCATTACTTATAATCATTGCCGCTCCGCTCAATGTGTCACACATGTGTCAGCCCTGTAGACTGTCAGCACAGTCAGCTGTGGAGGGGTCATGCATATTCCAGACAGGTGCCCCTTTTCCCACTGGCAGGACTATTGCCTTGGCAAATTGCCTCTCTTTGTTCCTTTGTAATAGCAGGCAGCACCCTTTCCCCAGAAACAGATGCTCCCCAGGAAGCTGGCCTGGGAATCAAAGGTCACACCCATTCACAAAAGGCTTGGCCTCACACCAGGGTGCAGAATCTCTAAAGGCATTTGATGCTATTGAGAAGGGAACAAGGTGGGGTTAGTGCAGCCAGAGGGAATCTGTACAAGCTTGGGAAACCTCCGCCATTTTGTTTCTCTCTGTCTCACTTGCTCTTTCCTGTCCCCTCTGCTTCCGGTAGCACAAAGCACTTTGGGTGTGATTTCAGAAGAGCAACGTCCACTCCTTTCCAAAGCAGTGATTGGACCCATAAAGCAGGCTAGCTTCAGTCCAATCAGCTATCGGCATTTGCCTTTAAAGGAATGGGCCCCACACCACTTCTTTGTGTCATCCTGTGGACTCCAATCCTGAAAGAAGATTGTGTTGGACCCTGCTGGGGGAACAGTCCTTTCAAGAGTCCTCCAGTTGTGAGGGGGAAGCAGGCGTTCCAAGGCAGGGATTATTGGGGGTGACCTCTGCTGCTGGACCAAGACTGCATATCTGCCGCCAGACTGTTGTTTGGGACCTCGTTGTGTTGCAGGACCCCTGATGGTGTGTGCTAGAGTTTCCCATGCTTGGGAACCCAAGAAGGGACTACCCTTGGCCCTTGAAACCCTGGAGTGGGGCTCACAGCACCTGGGAGCCAGAACAGCCGAGATCTATGTTGTCAACATTGACCCGCTGCAAGCTGTGATTTGAGCATTTTCGAGACCGAGTGAACTATCAGAATCCTTCAACACTGCCTTTGGCGTTCATTGTTTTTCGCACTTTTGTTGCTGATCGACTCCATACGCTGCTGCACCATGCCCTCTGGAGGTGGTGTTGCCTCGGCTCCAACCAATGAAGCACCGCTGCCTTGCATTGCTCAATGCCCATCCGCAGCCTCAGCCTCGTCATCACCAATCCTGTAAATCGATCGAGCAGACCACGTTTTTTCTCAAAAACGTGACCTCCGAGCCCCGCATAGAATCAGTTCACTTGTGCATCCAAGCACCAGCCCGACCGCCGTCAATCCATGAGTGCTGAACCGAACCTGGTGACCGTCCGATATCCAACCACCCGAGTGTATGATTCAAGACCAGATCCACCTTCCATTTGACCCTGGCTCACCGCTTGACCACCGTGACTGCTGCACCTTTGAATCTGCAATCTTCTAAACAAGCATGGCTCGATGCCGTCAAACCACCAAGACCTTTGCAAACATATTATTGACTGATATCCGCCCCCCCCCCCCACTAGCATATCTTTGGGCCCTAGAGACTGGATATGACATTTCAATGCCCTTTGCAACCTTAAGAACATATCCTTTGAATATTGTGGCCTCTTATTGCCTTTTCCCCCATGTATACATCTGTTTGTTCTTTGTATATTCTGTGTTCTTTCTACAGGGGTGGGTTTTTAAAGTGGTTTCTAGTAAGTTATTGTACTTGGTGTGTTTGATTAAAGTATATATTTTTATAGAAACTTGATTGGACATCCGTTTATTTTGGACTGGTGTATTTTGCTGTTTGCGCTGCTCACGTCGACGAGGCTCTTAAGGCGACGGAGGTATAGCTCATGGCTGTGCCTGTCACCTTTATGGTTGTATTGACTCTTGAGGGCTGAGTCGGCGCTGTAGCCCCACTCATCTTTGGACTCCTGCTGGGCAGAAGCAAATTCCTCACATGTTTTATCTGCTTTCTTGGCTGTGTACATTCCCATATGATGTGTAAAGCGCTCTTCTGCTGCGAAGCTAGGGCTGCGCTGAAGAAACAGCCTAGTAATAATAATAATATAAGGAAATGGTCACTGCGCCGGCCAGTTTTCATGGGGCCTTTGCGCTCTGTTTCTGACTTTGCAATAATGATCCATTTTAATCACTCCCAAACATGTGTTCTAAGCTGGTGCAAAGCAAAGAAATACTGTTGGCTTTGCCAATGCTTGTTTTTAACAGGACTTCAGTGAGGGGCACGCATGGTGCTTATAAAATGATTGGCTTAAGGCAGACCTGGTTCACACATTTTTATTGCACCAGTAGCGCATTTACTACTCCAATCAAGTCATTAACTATCAGCAGACTGCTTTGAAAAACACGGGCTGGCACTACGAGCACCAAGTTTGATGGCAAGGCTTGATAAAAGCAGCGCAAAGTGATCCCAGGAGGATGTGTTTTGGGTGGGAGAGGTAGGAATGTATTTATTGGAAGTGGTGGGAATGGCGACAAGGATTAACATCTGCAGTAGAGTAAATGATAAACATAGAAAGGGGACATCCCATAGACATCATCGGGAAATTCACTGCAGCAGAAGGGCATCATGTGATCGAGTGCATGGATGAGTAATCTGAGCCCCTCGCACCCCTCAGGGCAATCACAAGCCTGGCTCCAGCTTCGGAGCGTCATGTCTTCTGCGGTGGCGATGCGGAGGGGCTGCCCGCATGAACTTATCCGGGCACCTGCCACGGCTGCAGGGTCTGCCGGGAAAGAGGGCGGGGGCTACAGCAGGGGGCGGGGGTGCATTACACCTGGAGGACCACGCAACTCTAGTCTAGTGATTGCCAGGCCATGGCATTGTCGTTGTCGGATTCCTAACCTGCCTTCGCCTGTGCCGGCCATGCACAGAGGGCAATGGGGCAGTGCCCTCCCCTTATGCAGAGCCCCCCGCTGCTGCCATGCAGAGCCTTCCCTGGATCTGGCATCGGCACCTCTGCCTGCAGGGGCATAGGCCCTTCCAGGCGCCCAGCTGAAAAGGGGCAATGCCCCACATGGAGGCCTGCTGGTTCTCTGTCCCTGCAGGCCCAAGGTGGCGCTCTTTAGCCCTGGGCCATGGGAGGACATCAGGGTGTCTCCTCTGATGCACTCACTGATCCAAGGCATGCGTCTCACAAACAGCAAGTGAGGCTACTCTTCCCTAAGTTATGAAGCACACACGTGTGAGTCTGTCAGCCAGTGAGTAAGGCAGTGCACTGAGAAGTGAAATGCACGCCCGGTGAGTGGGAAAGGAACCTCACATGAATGTAAGAATGCCAGAATATGTGTGACTGTGCTCTGAGATGTGAAAGTTACACTCAGTGAGTGGGACTGTGCTCTAAGGTGTGGGAGTGGCAGTGCTAGTCTGTGCTCCATTCTGTGAGTCCAGGAACCAGTGAGTGGCACTGTGCTTCAATGTGTGAGTCAAACATCCAGTAAATGGCTCTGCTCCGAGGAGGTGAAAGATTAATACCGCGAGTGACAGTGCTCCAAAGTGTGAGACCCAGAAATGAAAAGGGCCATGGTGCTCAGTTAGGGGGGGGGGGCTGCATTCCAAGTGGGAAACTCACACCCGTGAGTGAGGCTGTTCTTCAATGTATGAGACTTGCATCCAGGGAGTGAGACTGTGCTTAAAGATGTCACATGCACACTCAGTGAGTGTGACTGTGAACCAAGATGTGACACTCATACTAGTGAGAAAGGAGTGAGACTGTGATTAAAGATGTGACATGCACACTCAGTGACTGTGACTGTGAACCAAGGTGTGAAACTCATACTAGTGAGAAAGGAGTGAGACTGTGATTAAAGATGTGACATGCACACTCAGTGAGTGTGACTGTGAACCAAGATGTGACACTCATACTAGTGAGAAGGGAGTTAGACTGTGATTAAAGATGTGACATGCACACTCAATGATGGTGACTGTGAACCAAGGTGTGAAACTCACACCAGTGAGTGAGGCTGTTCTGTGTGAGACTTGCATCCAGGGAGTGAGACCGTGCTTAAAGATGTGACATGCACACTTAGTGAGTGTGATTGTGAACCAAGTTGTGAAACATACTAGTGAGCAGGGAGTGAGACTGTGCTTAAAGATGTGACATGCACACTCAGTGACTGTGACTGTGAACCAAGATGTGACACTCATACTAGTGAGAAGGGAGTTAGACTGTGATTAAAGATGTGACATGCACACTCAATGATGGTGACTGTGAACCAAGGTGTGAAACTCACACCAGTGAGTGAGGCTGTTCTGTGTGAGACTTGCATCCAGGGAGTGAGACCGTGCTTAAAGATGTGACATGCACACTTAGTGAGTGTGATTGTGAACCAAGTTGTGAAACATACTAGTGAGCAGGGAGTGAGACTGTGCTTAAAGATGTGACATGCATACTCAGTGAGTGTGACTGTGAACCAAGGTGTGAAACTCACACCGTGAGTGAAGCTGTTCTTCAGTGTGTGAGACTTGCATCCAGGGAGTGAGATGGTGCTTAAAGATGTGAGATGCACACTCAGTGAGTGTGACTGTGAACCAAGGTCCGAAACTTACAGCTGTGAGTGAGGCCGTTCTTCAGTGTGTGAGACTTGTATCCAGGAGTGAGACGGTGCTTAAAGATGTAACATGCACAGTCAGTGAGTGTGACGGTGAACCAAGGTGTGAAACTCATACTAGTGAGTGAGGCTGTGATTCAGTGTGCAGGACTGCTCTGAGAATGTAGTTCAAGGTTTGTGAGGAGTTCACAGGGACTAAGACTTTCCTTCATATTGAGGCATTCACACCCGATGAATGAGGAGTGACGTCTCTAACAACCTGCAGATATGAATTTATGCAAAGCCTGGTAGAAAGAGTGCAAACCTGCCCGTGCACGTCTCACAGTGTAACATTAATGCATCTGGACTTCTATCCCTTTCAGCATCCTTCACCAGGGACGTGAGTACGCAGGTGCTCTGTGGCCCCGGCCCCCCCACCCCAGGAAAGGAAAATTGCTTGAAAGCCCACATATGTTACAATATTTTTTTTGTTTTTTTTGCCACCGCCCCTATGCCCCCCAGGCCCAGCTGGGAAAAACCAAAAGTCTATGCCCCTGTCCGCCTCATTGAGGATGTCTTCGGCTTCCGGACGGCGTTCAAGGCGTGGCTCGTCGCTTCTGCATCTTGACTGGCCTGCCCACACACATTCAGCCATGTATGGAATTCAGTAAGGGACTCTGCGGGTCCTCTCCATATTGCAACCACATCGTCTATATGATGTGATCGAGGAACAGGTTGGTGATTGAAGATACAAAGATCTCTTCGAAATTAGCTATATATAAGTTGGCTGCATCTGGAGCAAAGGTTGTTGTTTAAACAGAAATAAATGTTCTGTCATTGCCAACCGCGCACCTTCCAGAATGAACCCAGTCGGAGGAGTGTCTGGGGCTCCCCATTTGTCTAATATCAGTTTTAATACTACCAGACTGTTCATCTGGGGAATCAAAGTACATAGATCCTCCACATCCATGGCCACCATAATGTCTGAAGGTTCCATGATGGTTTCTTGAGTGATCTTTATCATATCGGTGTAATCTTTTACATACGACAGAGTCGTTAGTCCAAAGGATTTAAAAAAATATTCACTGTAGAAAGGGCTGTTAACAGTGGGGCACAGTACGGCATTCACTAGTGTCCTGAAGAAGGCTGGAGAGATCAAAGGGTCACAGTGAAGGACTCATATATACTGGCTGAAACACGTGTCAATGACTATTTGTTGTTAAGAAATAGACACACTGTGAAAAAGAAATTAGGTGAATTGAAATATGATAATCAAAGTGCTGTTGAGAAGCCCCCATCAATTGAAAGGGCCTGTATATATTGTTTGTAGTTGGTTGCTATGGTGAGAGTGATTTGAAACGGTGATGCATGATCAGTTTGGTATGCATGTTCTTGTGAAACAGTAGGGTTAAAGGTACAGGACATGCAGAGTCTTTTCTTATGTTGTAGGTTGCATAATGGTGGTTACGTTGAAAAAATAAAACTTACTTTTGAAAAGGAAAGTTATGTGATTAGAAGTTAATCTAATCAGTTCTGTCTGCCACTTCTGGGTCTTGATCTGTGTATGTGTTATAGTACGGTTATTACCAGGTACCCTTATACCGTATAGACTGTTTTACACATCTGTGTCATTTTGGATTAGCACCAGAACAGCAAAGTCTGGGGCGCACTTAAATGCAGGTCAGACATGTATGTATCCATGGGATTCTAGTGTACTCTCAGCTGTAAGTCATACATGCATGCATTCATAGGAAGTCTAGGATGCACTCAGATGCAAGTCATACAAGCATGCATTCGTAGGAAGTCTAGGGTACACTCGGGTGCAAGTTGTACATGCATGCACCCATGGTAAGTCTAGTGTGCACCTATGTGCAAACCAAACATGCATGCATTTGTGGATTGACTTCGGTACATGTCGGTGCAAATCGTACATCCATAGGACGTCTGGGGCACTCAGATGCAAGTCATCCATGCATGCATCCATGGGAAGTCTGGGGCACTCAGATGCAAGTCATCCATGCATGCATCCATGGGACGTCTGGGGCACTCAGATGCAAGTCATCCATGCATGCATCCATGGGAAGTCTGGGAAGTCTGGGGCACTCAGATGCAAATCATCCATGCATGCATCCATGGGAAGTCTGGGGCACTTAGATGCAAGTCATCCATGCATGCATCCATGGGAAGTCTGGGGCACTCAGATGCAAGTCATCCATGCATGCATCCGTGGGAAGAATGGGAAGTCTGGGGCACTCAGTTGCAAGTCATCCATGCATGCATCCATGGGAAGTCTGGGGCACTCAGATGCAAGTCATCCATGCAGGCATCCATGGGAAGTCTGGGGCACTCAGATGCAAGTCATCCATGCATGCATCCATGGGAAGTCTGGCGCACTCAGATGCAAGTCATCCATGCATGCATCCATGGGAAGTCTGGGAAGTCTGGGGCACTCAGATGCAAGTCATCCATGCATGCATCCATGGGAAGTCTGGAGCACTCAGATGCAAGTCATGGGAAGTCTGGGGCACTCAGATGCAAGTCAGACATGCATGCATCTATGGGAAGCCAGGGGCACTCAGATGCAAGTCATCCATGAATGCATCCATGGGAAGCCTGGGGCACTCAGATGCAAGTCATCCATGCATGCATCCATGGGAAGCCTGGGGCACTCAGATGCAAGTCATCCATGCATGCATCTATGGGAAGCCTGGGGCACTCAGATGCAAGTCATCCATGCATGCATTCATGGGAAGTATGGAGCACTCAGATGCAAGTCAGACATGCATGCATCCATGGGAAGTCTGGAGCACTTAGATGCACGTCATCCATGCATGCATCCATGGGAAGCCTGGGGCACTCAGATGCAAGTCATCCATGCATGCATCCATGGGAAGTCTGGGGCACTCAGATGGGGCACTCAGATGCAAGTCATCCATGCATGCATCCATGGGAAGTCTCGGGCACTCAGATGCAAGTCATCCATGCATGCATCCATGGGAAGTCTGGGGCACTCAGATGCAAGTCATCCATGCATGCATCCATGGGAAGTCTGGGGCACTCAGATGCAAGTCATCCATGCATGCATCCATGGGAAGTTTGGGAAGTCTGGGGCACTCAGATGCAAGTCATCCATGCATGCATCCTTGGGAAGTCTGGGGCACTCAGATGCAAGTCATCCATGCATGCATCCATGGGAAGTCTGGAGCACTCAGATGCAAGTCATCCATGCATGCATCCATGGGAAGTCTGGGAAGTCTGGGGCACTCTGATGCAAGTCATCCATGCATGCATCCATGGGAAGTCTGGAGCACTCAGATGCAAGTCATCCATGCATGCATCCATGGGAAGTCTGGGGCATTCAGATGCAAGTCATCCATGCATGCATCCATGGAAAGTCTGGGAAGTCTGGGGCACTCAGATGCAAGTTATCCATGCATGCATCCATGGGAAGTCTGGAGCACTCAGATGAAAGTCATCCATGCATGCATCCATGGGAAGTCTGGGGCACTCAGATGCAAGTCATCCATGCATACATCCATGGCAAGTCTGGGGCACTCAGATGCAAGTCATCCATGCATGCATCCATGGGAAGTCTGGAGCACTCAGATGCAAGTCATCCATGCATGCATCCATGGGAAGTCTGGAAAGTCTGCGGCACTCAGATTCAAGTCATCCATGCATGCATCCATGGGAAGTCTGCGGCACTCAGATGCAAGTCAGATATGCATGCATCCATGGGAAGTCTGGAGCATTCAGATGCAAGTCAGACATGCATGCATCCATGGGAAGTCTGGGGCACTCAGATGCAAGTCAGACATGCATGCATCCATGGGTCATCTGGGGCACTCAGATGCAAGACATCCATGCATGCATTCATGGGAAGTCTAGGATCAACTCAGATGCAAGTCATTCATGCATGCTTTCATAGGAAGTCTAGGATGCACTCGGATGCAAGTCATTCATGCATGCATTCATAGGAAGTCTAGGATGCACTCAGATGCAAGTCATCCATGCATGCATCCATGGGAAGCCCTGGGCACTCAGATGCAAGTCATCCATGCATGCATTCATAGGAAGTCTGGAGCACTCAGATGCAAGTCATTCATGCATGCATCCATGGGAAGTCTGGGGAGCTCAGATGCATGTCATCCATGCATGCATTCATGGGAAGTCTGGGAAGTCTGGGGCACTCAGATGCAAGTCATCCATGCATGCATCCATGGGAAGTCTGGAGCACTCAGATGCAAGTCATGGGAAGTCTGGGGCACTCAGATGCAAGTCAGACATGCATGCATCCATGGGAAGCCTGGGGCACTCAGATGCAAGTCAGACATGCATGCATCCATGGGAAGCCTGGGGCACTCAAATGCAAGTCAGACATGCATGCATCCATGGGAAGCCAGGGGCACTCAGATGCAAGTCAGACATGCATGCATCCATGGGAAGCCAGGGGCACTCAGATGCAAGTCATCCATGCATGCATCCATGGGAAGCCTGGGGCACTCAGATGCAAGTCATCCATGCATGCATCCATGGGAAGCCTGGGGCACTCAGATGCAAGTCATCCATGCATGCATCCATGGGAAGCCTGGGGCACTCAGATGCAAGTCATCCATGCATGCATCCATGGGAAGTATGGAGCACTCAGATGCAAGTCAGACATGCGTGCATCCATGGGAAGTCTGGGGCACTTAGATGCACGTCATCCATGCATGCATCCATGGGAAGCCTGGGGCACTCAGATGCAAGTCATCCATGCATGCATCCATGGGAAGTCTGGGGCACTCAGATGGGGCACTCAGATGCAAGTCATCCATGCATGCATCCATGGGAAGTCTGGGAAGTCTGGGGCACTCAGATGCAAGTCATCCATGCATGCATCCATGGGAAGTCTGGGGCACTCAGATGCAAGTCATCCATGCATGCATCCATGGGAAGTCTGGGAAGTCTGGGGCACTCAGATGCAAGTCATCCATGCATGCATCCATGGGAAGTCTGGGGCACTCAGATGCAAGTCATCCATGCATGCATCCATGGGAAGTCTGGAGCACTCAGATGCAAGTCAGACATGCATGCATCCATGGGAAGTCTGGGAAGTCTGGGGCACTCTGATGCAAGTCATCCATGCATGCATCCATGGGAAGTCTGGAGCACTCAGATGCAAGTGATCCATGCCTGCATCCATGGGAAGTCTGGGGCATTCAGATGCAAGTCATCCATGCATGCATCCATGGAAAGTCTGGGAAGTCTGGGGCACTCAGATGCAAGTTATCCATGCCTGCATCCATGGGAAGTCTGGAGCACTCAGATGCAAGTCATCCATGCATGCATCCATGGGAAGTCTGGGGCACTCAGATGCAAGTCATCCATGCATGCATCCATGGGAAGTCTGGGGCACTCAGATGCAAGTCATCCATGCATGCATTCATGGGAAGTATGGAGCACTCAGATGCAAGTCAGACATGCATGCATCCATGGGAAGTCTGGAGCACTTAGATGCACGTCATCCATGCATGCATCCATGGGAAGCCTGGGGCACTCAGATGCAAGTCATCCATGCATGCATCCATGGGAAGTCTGGGGCACTCAGATGGGGCACTCAGATGCAAGTCATCCATGCATGCATCCATGGGAAGTCTCGGGCACTCAGATGCAAGTCATCCATGCATGCATCCATGGGAAGTCTGGGGCACTCAGATGCAAGTCATCCATGCATGCATCCATGGGAAGTCTGGGGCACTCAGATGCAAGACATCCATGCATGCATTCATGGGAAGTCTAGGATCAACTCAGATGCAAGTCATTCATGCATGCTTTCATAGGAAGTCTAGGATGCACTCGGATGCAAGTCATTCATGCATGCATTCACAGGAAGTCTAGGATGCACTCAGATGCAAGTCATCCATGCATGCATCCATGGGAAGCCCTGGGCACTCAGATGCAAGTCATCCATGCATGCATTCATAGGAAGTCTGGAGCACTCAGATGCAAGTCATTCATGCATGCATCCATGGGAAGTCTGGGGAGCTCAGATGCATGTCATCCATGCATGCATTCATGGGAAGTCTGGGAAGTCTGGGGCACTCAGATGCAAGTCATCCATGCATGCATCCATGGGAAGTCTGGAGCACTCAGATGCAAGTCATGGGAAGTCTGGGGCACTCAGATGCAAGTCAGACATGCATGCATCCATGGGAAGCCTGGGGCACTCAGATGCAAGTCAGACATGCATGCATCCATGGGAAGCCTGGGGCACTCAAATGCAAGTCAGACATGCATGCATCCATGGGAAGTCTGGAGCACTCAGATGCAAGTCAGACATGCATGCATCCATGGGAAGTCTGGGGCACTCAGATGCAAGTCATCCATGCATGCATCCATGGGAAGCCTGGGGCACTCAGATGCAAGTCATCCATGCATGCATCCATGGGAAGCCTGGGGCACTCAGATGCAAGTCATCCATGCATGCATCCATGGGAAGCCTGGGGCACTCAGATGCAAGTCATCCATGCATGCATCCATGGGAAGTATGGAGCACTCAGATGCAAGTCAGACATGCGTGCATCCATGGGAAGTCTGGGGCACTTAGATGCACGTCATCCATGCATGCATCCATGGGAAGCCTGGGGCACTCAGATGCGAGCCATCCATGCATGCATCCATGGGAAGCCTGGGGCACTCAGATGCAAGCCATCCATGCATGCATCCATGGGAAGTCTGGGGCACTCAGATGCGAGTCATCCATGCATGCATCCATGGGAAGCCTGGGGCACTCAGATGCGAGCCATCCATGCATGCATCCTTGGGAAGCCTGGGGCACTCAGATGCAAGCCATCCATGCATGCATCCATGGGAAGTCTGGGGCACTCAGATGCGAGTCATCCTCGCTCTGACGTTGACGCTTTCGGGAATCTTAAAGTCAGCAGCATGAGGTGAGGTTACACAACAGAAAATGAGTGGAAAGTTAAGAGGAAGCTTCGTCGAGTTGGGTTTAATGTGCGGCGATAGAGACGCGCGCCAGGAGTTTCCCAATCTCTCATAAATTGAAAGTCTCACACGTTTCCATTTGAATGAGCATTCCAAAAGACATGTGGCCTCCTAAGAGGGAATGTACACACTTCTCATGTTCCTCCATCCTTCCCACGTATTGGCCAGGAACTGCCCGCATCGCCCGGGGGCTGTTCCTCGCACAGTTGTCCATATTCGCCTTGTCATCCTCATTTCTGATTGGTCCGAAATGTTGCATTTACTCCCTTGTTTCAGAAGCCTTTGATGGCACACACCTTACTCACGCCTGTGCAGGGGAGCATAGGGGGTGAGAGGGTGGCGTCCATCTTTCCGGGGGGGGGGGGGTTGAGGCGGGGTGAGGGGTTGGCATCCATCCTGGAAGGCTGTGGGAGGGGAGTCCTATGGAAAATGTCCTGCTTGATGGCATTAGTTCTGTGCAATGTGTGGCAAGAAAGAGAGTGTCTCCCCGGCCATCTCTGGCTCCCCCCTCCTTCCCTGGCAATACCTCCGCAATATAGACCCCCCCCCCCGCCCCACCCACCCGTAGCATAACTTGCAAGCGTCCAGTGGCGGATCAAACCCTGTGCAGGCCTCTAGGTAGTCGAAATTCCGTGGGCCCCCCTCGCAAATTATCTCCCAATACATTTTTATTTTTATCCGCCAACAATTTTAATAAACCAATTTTGGTACACAAAACTGAACATCTTTTCAGAATTGGGTGGCGACATTATGGTTCTACAAAAGAGCGACAACAACAACATTTACACATTTACACTTCGTTCAAGAAAATGAAAGGATTCTTAAGTGTCAGAGAAAAATGAGAAAAAGTGCCCGAAAAAGATAGATTTGTTCTGTTATGGTAGAAATTAGATAGTGAAGTTAATCAGACTTCCTGTTAACTCAGAGGACGGGTATTTATACTCGTTGGTATTCTCGAAGCTTCTACTCGCAAACATTCTACTAGGGTCAGGAGTGGGCGGAACTCACGACACACTAACTCAGGGCAAGTTTTGCTTCTGGAGGTTTCCCGCGCGCGCGCGCGCAGCGCTCTAGCGGGATGACATTGAACTAAGTAGTGTGCACGCCGCCGCCCGCTAGATGGACATGGCCATCACTACTTTACATTACATGTACGTTCATCACACCCGGATTTTTTCACTAACGGGCAGCTGGCGGAAGATGACCTTTGCAGAGAGAAACTGTCATGTGACTGGTGTCTCTGCTTTCTGTACTTTAAGTTGTTATTCGGCACATTACAATAATACAGTATTTTTTCTACAGAATCTTTACTATAAAGTTTTCGTTTCTTTGAGTTGATTCATTTTTTATTCTATCTTTTGTAAACAATTTAAGAAAGCTTGATTGTAATTTTCTTTCAAGATAAAATCAATATTATTTTGATCTGTTGTTGCAGGGCCCCTAAAAGGAGCGGGGCCCATAGGCCGGTGTCTACTTTGCCTATTTGGTAATCCGGGACTGCAAGCATCGCACTGCAAGCATCGCACGCCACTCCGGGACTGCAAGCATCGCACGCCACTCCAGGACTGCAAGCATCACATGCCACTCTGGGACCGGGACTGCAAGCATCGCACGCCACTCAGGGACTGCAAGCATCACACGCCACTCCGGGACTCCAAGCATCGCACTGCAAGCATCGCACGCCACTCCAGGACTGCAAGCATCACATGTCACTCCGGGCCCGGGACTGCAAGCATCGCACGCCACTCAGGGACTGCAAGCATCACATGCCACTCCAGGCCCGGGACTGCAAGCATCGCACGCCACTCAGGGACTGGAAGCATCACACGCCACTCCAGGCCCGGGACTGCAAGCATCGCACGCCACTCAGGGACTGCAAGCATCACACGCCACTCCGGGACTGCAAGCATCGCACGCCACTCCGGGACTGCAAGCATCGCACGCCACTCCAGGACTGCAAGCATCACATGCCACTCTGGGACCGGGACTGCAAGCATCGCACGCCACTCAGGGACTGCAAGCATCACACGCCACTCCGGGACTCCAAGCATCGCACTGCAAGCATCGCACGCCACTCCAGGACTGCAAGCATCACATGTCACTCCGGGCCCGGGACTGCAAGCATCGCACGCCACTCAGGGACTGCAAGCATCACATGCCACTCCAGGCCCGGGACTGCAAGCATCGCACGCCACTCAGGGACTGCAAGCATCACACGCCACTCCAGGCCCGGGACTGCAAGCATCGCACGCCACTCAGGGACTGCAAGCATCACACGCCACTCCGGGACTGCAAGCATCGCACGCCACTCAGGGACTGCAAGCATCACACGCCACTCCAGGCCCGGGACTGCAAGCATCGCACGCCACTCAGGGACTGCAAGCATCACACGCCACTCCGGGACTGCAAGCATCGCACGCCACTCAGGGACTGCAAGCATCACACGCCACTCCCTGACAGCCGTTCCTTCACTGCTGGACTCCACTCCTCCCTTATCGGACTTCGGAAACGACATAGAATGATCTAGCCCCATTTATCTTTGACTGTCAGTTTCTTTAGATTTCATGCCATGTTTTGCGTTTCATACCACGCATCGCTACCACGGGCATGGTATATTGGCACGCTAGGCTGGATGCAAGACAGCTTTGCTGTGGTGTTGATGTGTGCATTGTGGACCTACCCTGAGCTCCACATCCAGTCTCTTCAGGTTGTTCCTGCTCAGAGCACTTAAGTTATTGGAGCCTGAAGGCAATCCTCGTGTGTCTATAGTGCCAGGGCGCCTTGGTCTGGATTGAGATATATAAGTTGGCTGGAGTGCTGCATCCTGTTGATATTTGATATCTGTTGGGAGTATTTTCAATTGCCACGTATGGCTGATTTAGTTGGTACGTGTATTGTGTGTTGGTGCATAGAATTTGAGTGTGTTAGTGCGGGTAGCAGTCAGTGGAGACGTCAATAGGCCTTTGAGCTTCATCCAGTTTGATCATTTGCACGTCCTGGTAGTGCTGCCCCTCGGGTGTGGACATTGTAAGGAGAATTCCTAAGGCTCTCAGGAATGGGCGGGCATGTTTCACCTCAGCCTAGACCCCACTTGAGAAAGAGGAAAAGGCATACAGGAGTAGGCAGCATTGGCTACCAAGCCAACAGCGGAGCAAAATGGCTCTTTGAGAAAATCCACAGAGAGGCACATAAGAGCACAAGAGCAGTAGGAGGACAATTACAACGGGCAGTGGAGCTCATGAGTAGGGCTGGGCGAAATTGTTAAATTCCTTTCCGTCAGCCGCAGAAGTGAAATCTGTAAGATTTCGATCCGTTTTGCCGCAATCCGCTGTTCGGCCACCCCAGTGTATCAAAAAGAGCGGCACGCGCCATCTCGCAAACCAAATGAGCTGCGCAAAGTTTCTTGTGTCGCTGTGCAAACCTAGCACAAATCAAGAAGAGCGTCACAACGTTTCTCATGCTGCTGCGAAGTCAGTACAAATCGAACACAAATCTGAATGTAGTTTCTCATGGAACTGCATTAACCAAGCACGGTTAGAAAAACATTTCTCGCGCCGTGATGTGAAACTAGTACAGATCTAAAATTAGCACACGCAAAGTTTCTTGTGTCGCTGCATGAAACTAGCATGGATCGAAAAAAGACCTGCACAAAGTTTCTCGTGTCGCTGTGCAAATCTATCATGAATCGGAAATCCATGCAAAATTTCTTGTGGCACTGTGCAAAACTAGCATGGTTAGGAAAAACCCACACAAAGATTCTTGTGCTGCTGCACGAAACCAGCACATAGCGGAAAAAAAAGACCTGTGGGAAGTTTCTGGTTCCGCTGCACAAAACTAACATGGGAACGAAACACCATGATCGGCGTGAAACCGCACAAAGCGGGCAACATTTTCTGGAACGGGTGGAGGCGGATTCCAGTGTGGATTCTGCAATGTTCAGTTTGCGGGTGAGAATTTCGCTCCCCCCTTGTGATAAGGACAACGTTATACAAGTTTTACTTTGGATGAGGTTCGGGCCGGTGTTGTCTGTCATCTGCTCCGAGAGCTGCTGTGCAGGTGCTTTTGCATTTTGAAAGGACTGGTCTTCATACTATTATAGCAGGTTTAGTGTCTTATACCCTGACTTCCTCACGCTCAGGAGGCCACAAGCCACGCGCCACAGCCCCACCTAACAGCGCAAAGGCCTGGAGACTAGTGCTGTAGACCTACATGGAAGAGGCTACAAGGAACATGAAAGAATGCCAACACTCTCAGTGTGGTTGCGAGATTCCCACCGCATGCACCCCGGAAGAAGAAGGTGAGAGCGCGCTTCCAGAGACATCTGATTTCAGAAATCTGTGAAAAGCATTGTTGAGGTGTACTTCAAGGTGTGCCCGGAAGTGCCTTTCATGAACGAAGGAGCAGAATCGAACCCCTTCTGCGCCCTGCATGGTCCGTGGGGTGGCGCGGTGCCTTCAGAAGGAATTGCAGTCCTGACCTCAGGCTTGGAGTGAAGTAGCAACACCTACATTTCTGGGTTTTGTATAGGCAGGGGATAGGGCCAGGGGATAAGGGCAGGGGATAGGGCCAGGGGATAGGGCCAGGGGATAAGGGCAGGGGATAGGGCCAGGGGATAAGGGCAGGGAATAGGGGCAGGGGATAGGGCCAGGGGATAAGGGCCAGGGGATAGGGCCAGGGGATAAGGGCAGGGAATTGGGGCAGGGGATAGGGCCATGGGATAGGGCCAGGGGATAAGGGCAGGGGATAGGGCCAGGGGATAGGGCCGGGGGATAAGGACGGGGAATAGGGGCGGGGAATAGGGCCAGGGGATAGGGCCAGGGGATAAGGGCAGGGGATAGGGCCAGGGGATAAGGGCAGGGAATAGGGGCAGGGGATAGGGCCAGGGGATAGGGCCAGGGGATAGGGCCAGGGGATAGGGCCAGCGGATAAGGGCAGGGGATAGGGCCAGGGGATAAGGGCAGGGAATAGGGGCAGGGGATAGGGCCAGGGGATAGGGCCAGGGGATAGGGCCAGCGGATAAGGGCAGGGGATAGGGCCAGGGGATAAGGCCAGGGGATAGGGCCAGGGGATAGGGCCAGCGGATAAGGGCAGGGGATAGGGCCAGGGGATAAGGGCAGGGGATAGGGCCAGGGGATAGGGCCAGGGGATAAGGGCAGGGGATAGGGCCAGGGGATAGGGCCAGGGGATAAGGGCAGGGGATAGGGCCAGGGGATAGGGCCAGGGGATAAGGGCAGGGAATAGGGCCAGGGGATAGGGCCAGGGGATAAGGGCAGGGGATAGGGCCAGGGGATAGGGCCAGGGGATAAGGGCAGGGAATAGGGCCAGGGGATAGGGCCAGGGGATAAGGGCAGGGGATAGGGCCAGGGGATAAAGGCAGGGAATAGGGGCAGGGGATAGGGCCAGGGGATAAGGGCCAGGGGATAGGGCCAGGGGATAAGGGCAGGGAATAGGGGCAGGGGATAGGGCCATGGGATAGGGCCAGGGGATAAGGGCAGGGGATAGGGCCAGGGGATAGGGCCGGGGGATAAGGACGGGGAATAGGGGCGGGGAATAGGGCCAGGGGATAGGGCCAGGGGATAAGGGCAGGGGATAGGGCCAGGGGATAAGGGCAGGGAATAGGGGCAGGGGATAGGGCCAGGGGATAGGGCCAGGGGATAGGGCCAGGGGATAGGGCCAGGGGATAAGGGCAGGGGATAGGGCCAGGGGATAAGGGCAGGGAATAGGGGCAGGGGATAGGGCCAGGGGATAGGGCCAGGGGATAGGGCCAGCGGATAAGGGCAGGGGATAGGGCCAGGGGATAAGGCCAGGGGATAGGGCCAGGGGATAGGGCCAGGGGATAGGGCCAGCGGATAAGGGCAGGGGATAGGGCCAGGGGATAAGGGCAGGGGATAGGGCCAGGGGATAGGGCCAGGGGATAAGGGCAGGGGATAGGGCCAGGGGATAGGGCCAGGGGATAAGGGCAGGGGATAAGGGCAGGGAATAGGGCCAGGGGATAGGGCCAGGGGATAAGGGCAGGGGATAGGGCCAGGGGATAGGGCCAGGGGATAAGGGCAGGGGATAGGGCCAGGGGATAGGGCCAGGGGATAAGGGCAGGGGATAGGGCCAGGGGATAGGGCCAGGGGATAAGGGCAGGGAATAGGGGCAGGGGATAGGGCCAGGGGATAAGGGCCAGGGGATAGGGCCAGGGGATAAGGGCAGGGAATAGGGGCAGGGGATAGGGCCATGGGATAGGGCCAGGGGATAAGGGCAGGGGATAGGGCCAGGGGATAGGGCCAGGGGATAAGGACGGGGAATAGGGGCGGGGAATAGGGCCAGGGGATAGGGCCAGGGGATAAGGGCAGGGGATCGGGCCAGGGGATAGGACCAGGGGATAAGGGCAGGGAATAGGGGCAGGGGATAGGGCCAGGGGATAAGGGCAGGGGATAGGGCCAGGGGATAAGGGCAGGGAATAGGGGCAGGGGATAGGGCCAGGGGATAGGGCCAGGGGATAGGGCCAGGGGATAGGGCCAGCGGATAAGGGCAGGGGATAGGGCCAGGGGATAAGGGCAGGGAATAGGGGCAGGGGATAGGGCCAGGGGATAGCGCCAGGGGATAGGGCCAGGGGATAGGGCCAGGGGATAGGGCCAGCGGATAAGGGCAGGGGATAGGGCCAGGGGATAAGGCCAGGGGATAGGGCCAGGGGATAGGGCCAGCGGATAAGGGCAGGGGATAGGGCCAGGGGATAGGGCCAGGGGATAAGGGCAGGGGATAGGGCCAGGGGATAGGGCCAGGGGATAAGGGCAGGGGATAGGGCCAGGGGATAGGGCCAGGGGATAAGGGCAGGGGATAGGGCCAGGGGATAAAGGCAGGGAATAGGGCCAGGGGATAGGGCCAGGGGATAAGGGCAGGGGATAGGGCCAGGGGATAGGGCCAGGGGATAAGGGCAGGGAATAGGGCCAGGGGATAGGGCCAGGGGATAAGGGCAGGGGATAGGGCCAGGGGATAGGGCCAGGGGATAAGGGCAGGGAATAGGGGCAGTGGATAGGGCCAGGGGATAAGGGCCAGGGGATAGGGCCAGGGGATAGGGCCAGGGGATAAGGGCAGGGGATAGGGCCAGGGGATAGGGCCAGGGGATAAGGGCAGGGGATAGGGCCAGGGGATAGGGCCAGGGGATAAGGGCAGGGAATAGGGCCAGGGGATAGGGCCAGGGGATAAGGGCAGGGGATAGGGCCAGGGGATAGGGCCAGGGGATAAGGGCAGGGAATAGGGCCAGGGGATAGGGCCAGGGGATAAAGGCAGGGAATAGGGGCAGGGGATAGGGCCAGGGGATAAGGGCCAGGGGATAGGGCCAGGGGATAAGGGCAGGGAATAGGGGCAGGGGATAGGGCCATGGGATAGGGCCAGGGGATAAGGGCAGGGGATAGGGCCAGGGGATAGGGCCGGGGGATAAGGACGGGGAATAGGGGCGGGGAATAGGGCCAGGGGATAGGGCCAGGGGATAAGGGCAGGGGATAGGGCCAGGGGATAAGGGCAGGGAATAGGGGCAGGGGATAGGGCCAGGGGATAGGGCCAGGGGATAGGGCCAGGGGATAGGGCCAGGGGATAAGGGCAGGGGATAGGGCCAGGGGATAAGGGCAGGGAATAGGGGCAGGGGATAGGGCCAGGGGATAGGGCCAGGGGATAGGGCCAGCGGATAAGGGCAGGGGATAGGGCCAGGGGATAAGGCCAGGGGATAGGGCCAGGGGATAGGGCCAGGGGATAGGGCCAGCGGATAAGGGCAGGGGATAGGGCCAGGGGATAAGGGAAGGGGATAGGGCCAGGGGATAGGGCCAGGGGATAAGGGCAGGGGATAGGGCCAGGGGATAGGGCCAGGGGATAAGGGCAGGGGATAGGGCCAGGGGATAGGGCCAGGGGATAAGGGCAGGGAATAGGGCCAGGGGATAGGGCCAGGGGATAAGGGCAGGGGATAGGGCCAGGGGATAGGGCCAGGGGATAAGGGCAGGGGATAGGGCCAGGGGATAGGGCCAGGGGATAAGGGCAGGGGATAGGGCCAGGGGATAGGGCCAGGGGATAAGGGCAGGGAATAGGGGCAGGGGATAGGGCCAGGGGATAAGGGCCAGGGGATAGGGCCAGGGGATAAGGGCAGGGAATAGGGGCAGGGGATAGGGCCATGGGATAGGGCCAGGGGATAAGGGCAGGGGATAGGGCCAGGGGATAGGGCCAGGGGATAAGGACGGGGAATAGGGGCGGGGAATAGGGCCAGGGGATAGGGCCAGGGGATAAGGGCAGGGGATCGGGCCAGGGGATAGGACCAGGGGATAAGGGCAGGGAATAGGGGCAGGGGATAGGGCCAGGGGATAAGGGCAGGGGATAGGGCCAGGGGATAAGGGCAGGGAATAGGGGCAGGGGATAGGGCCAGGGGATAGGGCCAGGGGATAGGGCCAGGGGATAGGGCCAGCGGATAAGGGCAGGGGATAGGGCCAGGGGATAAGGGCAGGGAATAGGGGCAGGGGATAGGGCCAGGGGATAGCGCCAGGGGATAGGGCCAGGGGATAGGGCCAGGGGATAGGGCCAGCGGATAAGGGCAGGGGATAGGGCCAGGGGATAAGGCCAGGGGATAGGGCCAGGGGATAGGGCCAGCGGATAAGGGCAGGGGATAGGGCCAGGGGATAGGGCCAGGGGATAAGGGCAGGGGATAGGGCCAGGGGATAGGGCCAGGGGATAAGGGCAGGGGATAGGGCCAGGGGATAGGGCCAGGGGATAAGGGCAGGGGATAGGGCCAGGGGATAAAGGCAGGGAATAGGGCCAGGGGATAGGGCCAGGGGATAAGGGCAGGGGATAGGGCCAGGGGATAGGGCCAGGGGATAAGGGCAGGGAATAGGGCCAGGGGATAGGGCCAGGGGATAAGGGCAGGGGATAGGGCCAGGGGATAGGGCCAGGGGATAAGGGCAGGGAATAGGGGCAGTGGATAGGGCCAGGGGATAAGGGCCAGGGGATAGGGCCAGGGGATAAGGGCAGGGAATAGGGGCAGGGGATAGGGCCATGGGATAGGGCCAGGGGATAAGGGCAGGGGATAGGGCCAGGGGATAGGGCCAGGGGATAAGGACAGGGAATAGGGGCGGGGAATAGGGCCAGGGGATAGGGCCAGGGGATAAGGGCAGGGGATAGGGCCAGGGGATAGGGCCAGGGGATAAGGGCAGGGAATAGGGGCAGGGGATAGGGCCAGGGGATAAGGGCAGGGGATAGGGCCAGGGGATAGGGCCAGGGGATAGGGCCAGGGGATAGGGCCAGGGGATAAGGGCAGGGAATAGGGGCAGGGGATAGGGCAATGGGATAGGGCCAGGGGATAAGGGCAGGGGATAGGGCCAGGGGATAGGGCCAGGGGATAAGGGCAGGGGATAGGGTCAGGGGATAAGGGCAGGGGATAGGGCCAGGGGATAGGGCCAGGGGATAAGGGCCAGGGGATAGGGCCAGGGGATAAGGGCAGGGAATAGGGGCAGGGGATAGGGTCATGGGATAGGGCCAGGGGATAAGGGCAGGGGATAGGGCCAGGGGATAGGGCCAGGGGATAAGGGCAGGGAATAGGGCCAGGGGATAGGGCCAGGGGATAGGGCCAGGGGATAAGGGCAGGGGATAGGGCCAGGGGATAGGGCCAGGGGATAAGGGCCAGGGGATAGGGGCAGGGGATAAGGGCAGGGAATAGGGGCAGGGGATAGGGCCATGGGATAGGGCCAGTGGATAAGGGCAGGGGATAGGGCCAGGGGATAGGGCCAGGGGATAAGGGCAGGGAATAGGGCCAGGGGATAGGGCCAGGGGATAGAGCCAGGGGATAGGGCCAGGGGATAAGGGCCAGGGGATAGGGCCAGGGGATAAGGGCAGGGAATAGGGGCAGGGGATAGGGCCAGGGGATAGGGCCAGGGAATAAGGGCAGGGGATAGGGCCAGGGGATAGGGCCAGGGGATAAGGGCAGGGAATAGGGCCAGGGGATAGGGCCAGGGGATAAGGGCAGGGGATAGGGCCAGGGGATAAGGGCAGGGAATAGGGGCAGGGGATAGGGCCAGGGGATAGGGCCAGGGGATAAGGGCAGGGGATAGGGTCAGGGGATAGGGCCAGGGGATAAGGGCAGGGAATAGGGGCAGGGGATAGGGCCAGGGGATAAGGGCAGGGAATAGGGGCAGGGGATAGGGCCAGAGGATAGGGCCAGGGGATAGTTGCCAGGGGATAAGGGCAGGGAATAGGGCCAGGGGATAGGGCCAGCGGATAAGGGCAGGGGATAGGGCCAGGGGATAGGGCCAGGGGATAAGGGCAGGGGATAGGGGCAGGGGATAGGGCCAGGGTATAAGGGCAGGGGATAGGGCCAGGGGACAGGGCCAGGGGATAAGGGCAGGGAATAGGGGCAGGGGATAGAGCCAGGGGATAGGGCCAGGGGATAAGGGCAGGGAATAGGGGCAGGGGATAGGGCCAGGGGATAGGGCCAGGGGATAAGGGCAGGGGATAGGGGCAGGGGATAAGGGCAGGGGATAGGGTCAGGGGATAAGGGCAGGGACTAGGGGCAGGGGATAGGGCCAGGGCATAGGGCCAGGGGATAAGGGAAGGGAATAGGGGCGGGGGATAGGGCCAGGGGATAGGGCCAGGGGATAGGGCCAGGGGATAAGGGCAGGGGATAGGGCCAGAGAGGAAAAGGGCAGGGGATAGGGCCAGGGGATAAGGACAGGGAATAGGGCCAGGGGATAGGGCCAGGGGATAAGGGCAGGGAATAGGGCCAGGGGATAGGGCCAGGGGATAAGGGCAGGGGATAGGGCCAGGGGATAGGGCCAGGGGATAAGGGCAGGGAATAGGGGCAGGGGATAGGGCCAGGGGATAAGGGCCAGGGGATAGGGCCAGGGGATAAGGGCAGGGAATAGGGGCAGGGGATAGGGCCATGGGATAGGGCCAGGGGATAAGGGCAGGGGATAGGGCCAGGGGATAGGGCCAGGGGATAAGGACAGGGAATAGGGGCGGGGAATAGGGCCAGGGGATAGGGCCAGGGGATAAGAGCAGGGGATAGGGCCAGGGGATAGGGCCAGGGGATAAGGGCAGGGAATAGGGGCAAGGTATAGGGCCAGGGGATAGGGCCAGGGGATAGGGCCAGGGGATAGGGCCAGGGGATAGGGCCAGGGGATAGGGCCAGGGGATAAGGGCAGGGAATAGGGGCAGGGGATAGGGCCATGGGATAGGGCCAGGGGATAAGGGCAGGGGATAGGGCCAGGGGATAGGGCCAGGGGATAAGGGCAGGGGATAGGGCCAGGGGATAAGGGCAGGGGAGAGGGCCAGGGGATAGGGCCAGGGGATAGGGCCAGGGGATAAGGGCCAGGGGATAGGGCCAGGGGATAAGGGCAGGGAATAGGGCCAGGGGATAGGGCCATGGGATAGGGCCAGGGGATAAGGGCAGGGGATAGGGCCAGGGGATAGGGCCAGGGGATAAGGGCAGGGAATAGGGCCAGGGGATAGGGCCAGGGGATAGGGCCAGGGGATAGGGCCAGGGGATAAGGGCCAGGGGATAGGGCCAGGGGATAAGGGCAGGGAATAGGGGCAGGGGATAGGGCCAGGGGATAGGGCCAGGGGATAAGGGCAGGGGATAGGACCAGGGGATAGGGCCAGGGGATAAGGGCAGGGAATAGGGCCAGGGGATAGGGCCAGGGGATAAGGGCAGGGGATAGGGCCAGGGGATAGGGCCAGGGGATAAGGGCAGGGAATAGGGGCAGGGGATAGGGCCAGAGGATAGGGCCAGGGGATAGTTGCCAGGGGATAAGGGCAGGGAATAGGGCCAGGGGATAGGGCCAGCGGATAAGGGCAGGGGATAGGGCCAGGGGATAGGGCCAGGGGATAAGGGCAGGGGATAGGGGCAGGGGATAGGGCCAGGGTATAAGGGCAGGGGATAGGGCCAGGGGACAGGGCCAGGGGATAACGGCAGGGAATAGGGGCAGGGGATATGGCCAGGGGATAGGGCCAGGGGATAAGGGCAGGGAATAGGGGCAGGGGATAGGGCCAGGGGATAGGGCCAGGGGATAGGGCCAGGGGATAAGGGCAGGGGATAGGGTCAGGGGATAGGGCCAGGGGATAAGAGCAGGGAATAGGGGCAGGGGATAGGGCCAGGGGATAAGGGCAGGGAATAGGGGCAGGAGATAGGGCCAGAGGATAGGGCCAGGGGATAGTTGCCAGGGGATAAGGGCAGGGAATAGGGCCAGGGGATAGGGCCAGCGGATAAGGGCAGGGGATAGGGCCAGGGGATAGGGCCAGGGGATAAGGGCAGGGGATAGGGGCAGGGGATAGGGCCAGGGTATAAGGGCAGGGGATAGGGCCAGGGGACAGGGCCAGGGGATAAGGGCAGGGAATAGGGGCAGGGGATAGGGGCAGGGGATAGGGTCGGGGATAGGCATTTTACAGGCATTGTCATAACGCTTCCCCATGCCCATCATATGGCACCCGCTGAATAATGTTGTGAATGCCGTGGCATGTTTGTTTATTTATTTATTTATTTGGGCATTTGTATAGCGCACTGAACTCTGAGGCATGTGATGTCAGTGCTTTGCAAATGCTCAGCTATTGCCTTTCCAAGAGGGGAAACTGTTGGGGAAGTGGCGATGGAGGCGAACGCAGCCGAGTGAGCGGAGGGAGAGGGATCATGGAGGCCGAGAGTAGGGATGAGATTAGAATAAGATCAAGGCGTTGTCATTAAAGTGGGTGGGAGAGAGTGGACAGTGATTCTAAGTGATCCGACCACGGCTGAATTAGCCGATGCCAGAACGTTCGCATGCGAATGGTGCGAACTACCAAAAGTTTGCACCTTTCTCATGCGAACACCCCCACACACTACACACCCCTAACACCCCCACCCACACCCCCAACATAAACAAACCCCACTTACCTTCCTCTTCACGCTGGGTTCTTGCAGCGCCAGTTCCCTTTCACTTCCGTGATCGGGAACCAGTGCTGCAGGGTCCTTTTCTTTTCTTTTTTTTTTTAACAGAAGGCTGCAGGGTGTCCCCCGCAATCCCCGCTCACTATACTATAACTTTTTGGTGTTGGACCCTTTGGTGGTAGTATTTTTAGAACTTTTGGTCATTGCAACCATTTATAGTCGGTAAAAACGTCCTATACCTGGACAGTAAGGAGCGAGTATTAAGGAGAAGGGCGCCAGAGTCCGTGGACGGAGCAGTAGAGAGGGCAAGTCAATTAGTTGGGAGAGGTGCTTGAAGAATTGACCGCTAGGCCCTGGCAGCCGATAGAGCGAGATGAGGGCAATGCCAGAAGGCGACGGTATTGTGGAGGTGGCGTATGCCGAAGAGGGCGAGCTGCTGGGGGGCACGGGAGCAGCACGGGAGCAGCACGGGAGCAGCACAGGAGCAGCACGGGAGCAGCACGGGAGCAGCACGGGAGCAGCACGGGAGCAGCAGAGACTGGAGGTTCTGAAGAGGAAAACAGTCCTAGCCCAGACCCCCTACCAGTGAGGCGGGGAGGGTGGGTGAAGGGCAGCGAGTGTTTCAGAGTCCGAGGGAGAGATCCAGGTTTCAGTGATGGTAATAAGGTCCAGAGAAGGGGAATGAGAATGAAGGAAGGCGGAGGTGAGGGAGGTTTTATTGCAGAGGGAGTATAAAGAGAGTGCGAAATGGAAGTCTACTGATGTAGGGTCTGAGAAGTGGAGAGGCGCTGGGCTAGATGCCAGAAGAGGAATGGGAGTTACAGTACAGAGGGAAGGGGAGTGCGAGGTGAGGTGGAGGCGGGGAGAAGAGATGACAGGGATGGGAAGAGAAGAGGAGTGGGCTCTGAGCAAGGGAGAGTGTGACGAGAAGAAGAAGGGAAAGAAGGAGATAGCAGGAACAGTGCAAAGTGAGGGCGAGGCTGAGAGGAAGGTGCAATGCATGTTAACAGACAAGCAGCAGGGCATGGCAGCGAAACAGCTCAGTGGCAAAGAGGCTGCGAGAAAAGGCAGGCGGATGACCTTAGCTGACCGTCATTTGCACAGGTCGCCCCTGGAATAAGGACTTAAGTGTGAAGCAAGGTGCCAGGAGGAGGCGTGGTCACTGCAGGCAGCCCGGTACGCAATACCCTCCCTGGGGGACAGGGCAAGCAGGATCCGATTGGGGGTGACCCCCTTATGGGAACAATGAATGCCCAAGTAGGGAAGAGGCGCCACAGAAGAGTAGACCACGTGAACTGGAGCTAAGGCACAGTCGCGTAACTTCAAGGGCCAGAACGACCGCCTCTACTGCAGATCAGCACCGCTGTAGCACAGGTACGCGACAGTACCCGAGGAGCAGTTGGAGGACGGCGAGGCTGCACGCAAGCCCATGCCAGGCTGAAGGTATGAATACACCAGAAGAGGTGGGAAAAGCTGCAGTCCACCCGGGCCTGAGAAGGCCCGCGAGCCACATCCGCGAGCAAACAACCCGGATTTACCATGAGGAGGCACGGGCATAGACTTTTGGTTTTCCCGGAGGAGGAGGGGGGATTATAAGTATAAGTACTTTCATGCATATGGCCTTCCATAGGGGGGCGGGCCCCAGAGCACTCACCTACTCGGCACCCCTGCCAGGGGTACAGAAAACCCACTGATGCAACAGGCTGAGGAAGCCCAAAGCTTGGACGGGGATAACAACCTACGTACCCCAGGAGGGGGTCAAAGAAGCCACTGACGAAACAAGGCTGAGCAGGTTTGTAGCCCATGCGGGGCTAATGATTTTAATACCCCAGAAGGGGTGGGTTAGAAAATGTATGGACTACCTGATGTGGAGATTGCTTTGACCCTAAGGACAAGCTGTGACAAATCAAATTCCGGAGCACCAGTGGTCCACGTATGAATATTGGTTCTAAACCATCAATGAACCCTACACCTCTAGTGCACCAGAAGGGATGCAAACAGATTGGAATATAAGTGAATTATAAACCTCCTTGTCTAATTTTGGTAACGTGGACGGAACGGAAGACTTGTCTACGCAAGGTCGTGGATCGTTGGTTAGTTGCGACACCGTGAAAATACAATTATTACCCAATGATAAAAGGGACTGTCCAAGGTTGTATAAAAATATCTACTTTATTATTACTACAACAGACAGTTCTAGCAACACTACAAAATACAACCCACCCTATAAAGGAACACAGAAGACAGACAGTTTCAAGAAGGAAAAGGGATGCACTCTGGATACTGACAGGAGGGTAGTTGCTAAAGTAATCAGTCTTACAGTTCAAGGTTATTCGGTTTCAGCACCAAGGGGGCAAAGGGTCTTAACTGTCTCTAGGGGCCTTCGGACAAAGACCAGGGTGGCAGAACCACAATGTACTTGGTGCTGAAGAGGTTCTTGGTGCTTGACAGCGTTGAGGTGGTTCCAGGGCGTTTTGCCGCCCTTGAGACAGAGTTAGTGGTGGGAGACAGCTGTGGGTACCAGGCGGCAGGCAGTTCGGCAAGCGAGGCTGGACGGACATCTGCAGGCTGTCCAGCGTGGCGGCTCAGGGCCAAGAATTGTTGTCTCTGTCCTGGTTGGCAGATCTGGAATGCTGTTCGAGGCATCTCAGACAGCTCGGGTGACTGTGGCGTGACTACAGTCACCAGTGCTGCCGGTTGCGGTTTGGGCACGCGACTATCTCGAAAATGTCCTTCAAGGATGGACGCTGGATGATGCTTGTGTGGCACTCGTGTCCTTTCAAGGCGGATGGCCCAAAGCTCAGGAGAGTGTTTGTAGGCAACAGCCATGTCCTTAGTTCAGCTACTTTCCGGCACTTCCCACCTAGGAAGCTTGCTGGCAGAACCTTCTAGGGCATGCTGTGTGCTGGCTGGGTACTGGTTCTGGAGCTTCTGGACGGGTTCTCAGAGTCCGGTATCTCCCTTTGTTCCCTGGGAGATGTTTAGGAGAGGGATCTTTTTTCCCTCTTGCAACTAGACTGTAGACTGTACCTTCATCTTGGGTCCAAAAGAGTCCTTCTTACTCCTTTTGAAGTCTTCAGATGATGTGCTAAGTGAGGGGTTCAGCCCTCTTTTAAAGCCAAATGGGCCCAGTGATTGGTGAAAGCTAATCCCACCTTAATGAGCCAATCCTGGGTCCCCACCAAGAATCTTCTGTTATGCATGAGGTCAGGACCAGGATGTTCTGCAATAGGACAGACAAGTGGTGACAACATATACCTAAGTCCCACCCATCTTCCTGTCTGCTGTAGATCAAAGTATCTCTCTGGTTAACTGAGTCCTCTGTGACTCTTGATTAAAGCACAGGGTTCCCTATGAGGTTTGCGCTTGGAGTAGACTTCCTGTCTCCCCCAAACCACATACTTCTTCCCTCGGAAAGGGGCCTGCTCTACAGGCACACCTTTGGTAACTGCTGGACCCAGACATGCCATTCACTGCCTTTCATACAGTGAGGTGGGAACTAGCTTCAAGTTGACACATTGCATACCAAAAGGGTGTTAGTCCCGCCGTCCTGGCGTCTCTTCAACAACCAAGCCCACTCAGCAGGCTTGCTCCAATTATCTTGTTAGTGTGCACCGCCACCAGCCGGAGGACAAAAGGAATGCAGATGTATGGAGACTTTGATATTTAAATTAGGCTGCCTATGCTGGAGGAAGGTGTGCCTTCCTCCTCCTTGAGATGCTTTGATGCACCCGGAATGACATATTCCAGCTGAATATGACAGGGTAAGACTTCACCTGTAGGCTGTGTCTTCCCTGAGTACATGTGACTATGCGTTTTGTGTGGGAAGCAGATGAAATGTGTGCGGAATGGCCTCGAACATTTCTCGTAGGTGGGTCTCCCATCATTCATTTACATTTTGAAATAATCAAAAAAGCCCAGGCGAGCACACACTCTGAGCGGATGGTCGAATTCCTCACAGTTACTCCTTGCAAAGTCTTCAGATGATCTTCCAAAAGAGGGGCTCACCCCTCTTTTAAAGCCAAATGGGCCCCAGTGATTGGTGTAAGTTAAGCCTACCTTAACAAATCAATCCTGGGTCCCCACCAACAATCTTCGGTTATGTGCGTGGTCATAACCAGATTGCTTTGCAACAGGAAAGGTAAAGGGGTGAAAATATGTACTACTAAGTCCCACCCATATTCCTGTCTGTTGTGGATCAAAGGGTCTTTCTGGTTAATTGAACTCTCTGTGGTTACTGATTAAAGGTAGGTGTCCCTTGAAGTTGTGGTGAGAACAGACTTTCTGTCTCTATCAAATCACATGTTCCTACCCTATGAAAGGGTACCCCTGCAGGGGTTGCCTATTGTAAACACATGCACAAGACATGAAACTTCACTGCCCTTGATACTGAGGGGCGGGAGCAGGCTTCAGGTTGACACAGTGCACATCAAAGTTTCTTGGGGTTTTCCTGTCTTTTGTTAGCCTCTGCAGTTAGGCCCCATGTGCGTCTGTTTGAAGTATACTCTATTTGTATGCTAATTATGTTCATTGCTGTCCCCATTCTGCAGGGACAAGAAAGGATAGGGCGGATCCATTGAGCCTTTCTTATTTAATTAAGCTGGCCATGCCAGGGCGAAGGTTATGCCCTCCCCCTTTTGAGATGCTTTGATGTACTTTTGGAAGTCACATTCCAACTTAATGTGACAGGGAAGACTGCACATGTAGGCTTTATCCACCCAGAGTACACAGGTCTAGGTGTATGTCATGCGGTGAGCATAGGAAAATGTGTGCAGATTAGCCCTACACTTTTTCCAGAGGTTGACCTACCCACATTCAATTTCGTATACAGTTTCATAAAAAGCCTAGGTGAGCGCACACCCACCGTGCAGATGGTCAAATTCCTCACACAAGCTGAGAGACATTTTTGTTTGAACTGTTCTACAGAGCCGAAAATTGGAAGAAACCATAAGAACTCTTTAGTGGGGATCAGAAAACCAACCACCACTGAGGTACCCAAGGGGGAGAAACCGTATCCTAAGCTAAAGCTTAGATTCTCTCTCTTTGTTTCTTTGTTTCTTTGTTTCTTTGTTTCTTTCTTTCTTCCTTTCTTTCTTTCTTTCTTTCTTTCTTTCTTTCTTTCTTTCTTTCTTTCTTTCTTTCTTTCTTTCTTTGTTTCTTTTTTTCTTTCTTTCTTTCTAGGGCCGATGTTTGATTAGCATAGGTTTTGACAGAGGACAGAGATAATTTGTGATACTTTCTGATGAGCACCAGTTTGTTGTTAAGAGGATACTTATCTAATTTCTTTAATAACATGCATTTTTCAAATATGTACTCTTGTCCGTCGCCTTAGTATGATTTACCACACCGGGCACTAAATGAAGTGCTCTCTTGTCTCCTCATGCTAGGGAAGGATGTCTACTTCCTCTTGTGCCAGTGAACCAACTATAACACTCTATGCAGTCTTATCTAGTTACTCTTCCACTAGGGGAAGTCTTCTGTTTCTCTCATCTCATCATAAGGAAGGTTAACAAGTTTCCATGTTCTATGTGAGGTTGCACCATGTCCCTCCCCTGGAATATATGAAAACCAGCTCCCCTCAATGTACTGGAGGCCATGCTGTTCTCCTCACACTATTGGAGGCCACCCGGCTACCCTCAAATGAGTGTCTGTTGCCCACATCCTCTAGCACCTTTGGAAGTGGTCCCATTCCACTCAAACTATGATCACCCAGTTACTCTTGCAGCGATGGTCTAGTAGCCTTCGTAGTTGGGGAGATTTCCAGGTTGCCCTCAGAGTAATGAATAATTGTCAGTTGGCTTTTCTGTTCTTGACCACATACTCCGGGCCAGGTCTCAAGATCCTCTCTATCCAGGAGTCAGCAGGTGAGGGGTCATCTTGTTCACCTTACTCCAGAAGACATGGCCCAGTTCTCCTTGATCCGATGGACGTTATCCAGCTGTCATTGCAGTTGGAGACAGTTCCAGTTCTTCTTCATATTGAGGAGATCATCCAATACTCCCCACTCCTCCTTGATGCGTTTAAGGTCATCCTGATCTTCTCACTCTTAAAGACATGGTTCAGTTGTACCTGATCTTAGTGTCGTCTTCCAGATTCCCTCACTATTTGAGACATGGTCCAGCTCTCTTTCATCTTGAATAAGCGGTTCAGTCGTCTCGCTCTTGATTAGAGGCATGACCTATTTCTCTTTGATTTTGGCAAGGACATTTCCAAATTCTCATCTATCCAAGGGAGATCTTCCAGTTCCACTTGTTTGATGAGACATGATCCACTTCTTCGTGATATTGGGTATGCCGTCCAATCCCCTTACACTTAGAGGCATGGCCCATTTCTCCTTGATGTTGGTAAGGGGGTTCAATCCCCACAATCTTAGAGACGTGTTGCAATTCTCCTTCACCATGGGGAGATCATGCCGTTTCCCTCACTCCAGAAGACATAGCCCAGCTATCCTTGGTTTTAGGGGTGCATCCAGTCCCTGTGCTCTTGGGTGGGCTGTTCAATACCTTCACTTCAGGAGACATTGTCTAGATCTCCTTGATGATCTTGCACAGGCTGGTCAGTCCCCTGACTCCAGGAGACATGGCCGAGTTCTCCTCTATCTTCAGGATATTGTCTAGTTCCCCTCACTGCAGGATAAATGCATCTGTTCTGCTTGATCTTTGGTGGGCCATCCAATCGCCTTGCACTTGGAGACATAGCCCATTTCTCCTCTATCCATCAGAAATCATCCAATTAATCTCGCTCCAGGAGATGTATCCAGCTCCCCTGGCACCAGTGGACATGGCCCAGTTCTCCTTGATCTTGCATAGACTGTCCAAGCCCCAAGCTCTTGGCTGCACGGCCCAGTTCTCCTTGATCTTGCATAGACTGTCCAAGCCCCAAGCTCTTGGCTGCACGGCCCAGTTCTCCTTGATCTTGCATAGACTGTCCAAGCCCCAAGCTCTTGGCTGCACGGCCCAATTGTCCTTGATGTTGCTTAGGTGGTCCAATCCCCTCCATCTTGGAGACGTGTTCCAGTTCTTCTTCACCGGGTGGAGGTCATGCAGTTCCCCTCTCTCCAGAAGACATAGGGCAGTTATCTTTAAGTATGCCGCTCAGTCCCCTTGCCCATTGAGAGGCTTAAAGGTCTGACCAGTGCTGAGCCAAACACAAAGTTTGCATCCTTAATCACTTTGCAGAAAAGCACATGCATAGCTTGTTCTGTGGGAGACTTCTGTGGTGGGGTACAACATCTTTGTTGTTAGCAGAGCCTAAAGGGAAAACAAAAGATGTGTGGTTTCTCTCTCTCTCTCTTGCTCTCTATGATTTTGCTCGTTTTTCAAGGAGTTGCAAACATGACAACTTCACAGTTCTGGCATACAGCCCCTCACAAACATTGCCATTACAAGGAATTCCAGGTGTACAAGCTGGCCAGGTCACCATTTCTCCTGTCTGTCAGTCGGATTTTGGTGAGCATTTACTTCAGTTTCACGCCAATTCTGTACACTTTGGCTCGTTGGCGGGCTGAGGGGCCTCAGTGCTGATCTTTGGATCCACGGGTGTGCCCTCCTTCCCCTCAGTCATGTTACGTGCCTTGCTGAGGTATAAAGTGCTGCCTGCTGCATTGTTTCTTCTCATGGGAAAAGCCAAAGTATAGTAACGTAACATGAGAGAAGGGTGCCGGTCGGTCAGCACATACAGACGGACACACATCTGGCCTTCTATACCTACCTGGCCGCTCTGGTCGCACATCCATCTCTACCTTTGACAGAGTCTAATGAAAACATCCGGCATAGGGAGTTCTGCATAAATGTTCTCGCTATCAAAGGGTTAGCACTGATATACTTCCAAGAAAGGCACCACCCTGTCGCACCTTGAACTAAAATAAACTCTAACACAACATGACATGGAACACACTATTAATAATAACCTTTTTGACATCAGGGATCCTGGGGTTTTTTAATTTGATCCCACGATTCTATTACCTTCTGTTATCAACAACATTCCCTTCCAACCAAGTGTAACCCCAATAGTAGGGTTCATTATTTGGCTGAATACCGGATAGTTGGACAAGTATTCGGCCGGCGCTGAATGCAGAGCCAAAAAGGTGCCTTTTTAACAAATAAAGTTATGTTCACAAGAAAATCTCACTGTGAACTAAAAATAAATACGTTCAGTATTCATTGCATTTCTCTTCATTGTTGTCTACAGAAGATGTTTATATAAACCCTGAAAGGAGTTACATTATCAGACAATCACCTGGAAAATAACTTATGCACAATCCTAGGTGTTGCTTGCTGGGCTGGTCTCAGGTAACTAAGACTAGCCCCAAAGTAGAGTATGCATGTCTGCAATCACTGCGAGGGAGGGGAGGCTGGCATGTGGCTACTTGTAAAAGCTCTTGCCCACGTTTATCCTTCTGGCTCCAGGAAGGCCCTGAAACACAAAAGGAGTGATTACATCACTTAGCACCTGCTGACTGCTGAAGTGCCACTGAATGCAAGCCTTTGGGATGCTAAAGCACTGCTTTCTACCTGTGCTACTGAGAGGGGACGAGGCATTTGAAAAAGGTCTTTTCTTTAATACATAATGATTTTTGTTTCTTTTTGAGTGGGGTGGGTTTGTGATATTTTGGGGCATGGTAAAAGACCCCAGACAAAAATATATACGCAATGCTGAGACTTGCATGGTTCTCGGCTGACCCCTATAGGGAAGGGAAGGTGTTGATTATATGATCTTTAATTGTCGTGTGCATGCGTATTTTACTTATTTGTTTCACTTGTAGAAACATTTGGCCCAATGTTTCTAAATTGTAAACGTGGATCTCCTTGTCTTTATTACACAAATACCCCTCTTGTTAACTCTCTAATGTTGGGAAGAATATTTCTGCTGCCACCGAGTGGGGCAGTTCGGTTAAAATACAGCCACGTTCTTTAGTAACATCTGCCACTCATACTCAATTCAAAGGGGCTCAATATGGCAACTTGGGAAAGTTGGGGAGCAGGAATTGTAACCTGTTTCGATATTTTAAGCACATCTCTGCCACAGACACACTTCCCACTGAGCGTCTTACCTGCTTTATAACCTTGGCCTGCAGTCTGAATGCAGTTCTTTGCAGCAGGTACACTACCTCCTGAGCTATTTTATTCAGGGTTCAGAACTTACTGGGATCTCTGCAGCAGTTAATGATAATGGGCCTCATTGCGAGTTTGGAGGTAGCCATGCCCTTTTTAGCGGCATGGCTACCCCCAAACTCGGGTCCGGGTCCCGAAAAATTGGATTTACCGGGCCATTCTGACATTTGTGGGCCCGCTAAATCCCATTTTCGGGACCCAGACCTGGTACGTCCCCATTCCCATTTGAATGGGGAGGATGCTAAAAACAGATCGTTAATGACGGGTGCGTTGTCAGCATCCTGGTCTGCTCGCGGGTGCCGGTATGCACGTCTGGCCAGACCAGACGTGCATACTGCCACCTGCGAGCAAACTCGTTATGTGACGGGCCGGTATGAATGGTGCCGGTAAGTGACTGGCACCGTTCATACCGCGGCTGCCAGGGTCGTAATGAGGCTCAATGCATCTAATATTATACAATAATCTAATAATAATAATAATAGCAATTATATGAATGAACTTAATTGCATTATTTGGATTGGGAATTAGTAGGCTTGTAACCTGTGACTTTTAGATTTCTCACACAGGTCATCAGCAAATCGATAAGCACCTAAAGAAAATACCATTTTCAATGAGGACTTCATGGATTACTGCTTCGGTTCAATGGCTTCCACCTGCAAAGTACAGGGGAGACCAGGGATACATCAGGGGAGACCAGGGATTCATCAGGGGAGACCGGGGCTACATCAGGGGAGACCAGGGCTACATCAGGGGAGACCAGGGATACATCAGGGGAGAGCAGGGATACATCAGGGGAGACCAGGGATACATCAGGGGAGACATCAGGGGAGACCAGGGATACATCAGGGGAGACCAGGGCTACATCAGGGGAGACCAGGGCTACATCAGGGGAGACCAGGGATACAACAGGGGAGACCAGGGATACATCAGGGGAGACCAGGGATACATCAGGGGAGACCAGGGCTACATCAGGGGAGACCAGGGATACATCAGGGGAGACCAGGGCTACATCAGGGGAGACCAGGGATACATCAGGGGAGAGCAGGGCTACATCAGGGGAGAGCAGGGATACACGAGAGAACATTGAGTTGAGAGATGTGCTTCAGGAAGCCCCTCCCCTGGAAGCCGCCAGATGAATGTCCATCTGTCCAGCACATGAAGGGCGGGGACTTTGCACTGTAACACCCCTGCTCTGCCTGCACTCAATCAGAAGAGTGTCAGCTGTGTGTGTTCAATGATCCCTCTCAAGGATAAACATGGCAGGCCTGAATGATTCCAGGCACGTAGGCAAAGCAGTACATAAGGAATTTTGTGGAGGAAACTATTTGGCTTCCAGTGATACTTATAAAAGTATTAAGCCGAAGCCAAGTATCACATTTACAGCTGGAATTCAGCCAAAGGCAATTTCAGTGCACCCCTAATTCTCTCGCTAACTACGCTACTCTCGGTTACTGCCTGGCAGTCCCCGAATTACCATTCTGGAGGTTTATCTGTGGTGCGAAGTATAGAGGCTCCCAGGCAAATAACCCACTACACTTCCAGAACTTTCCACCACAGCCTGGCGCCCCCCCCCCCGACATCCAACATGACATTTTTTACTAACTTAAGGATTTCCAAATCTGCCTTGGAAACACAACTCAATGATCTCAACACTTTGAGCGTATCCACCTCCTTCATTTTACAGAACCATGGGCTACCTAACAGGACTGACACGCGGCCAGGCTACCACGAAACATTCCCCTCTGCACCCTTCAATCCCTGTGAGTAGCATCCATTTCCACTCTGTCATCCTATTATCTTACCCTCAGTCATTTTCTTTCTTCCAGCAGACAAAGGTCTGGATGCCCCTGGCCATGGCACCATACGCCACTCCGTGGACAAGCCAAGGCCCTCTGAGACTACTAGGGTGGTGAATTGGTGCAGTTTAAAGGCATATGATATGATATGATAGGTTATTTAGAATGCGCTTAATACCCAGAGGTTTTTATGCGCGTACCCGGGGATCGAACCTGTGTTGCCCCATGGCGTCTTGCTTCCAAGGCGAGCACGTTGCCCCTGAGCTATCCTCTCGAGACAGTAGTAACATAACATAACATGGCCCAGTGCATCTTCATCCAGGGGAGGTTGTCTCGTCCTCCTCTCTCCAGGAGACATGGCCCAGTTGTAAAGACTGGTAGGGGGGTGTCTGTACTTCTGCTCTCTATATGGTAGAGGAGAGGCACAGAGGACCCCGGCCAAGATTCTCTATTATGGTACCAATGGACGAGAAATCAAGGCCTAGCTTCTCAGGAGGTGATGCAGGCTGGTTCTAAAGTACAGTGTAGTCCCCGAACCCCCACAAAGGAATGTCCACACACTGCATTACTGAAAACACAGTCTTTATATAATTAATATTCAAAGGTATGTACACGATCACAATAATGCACTTTGTACTTGGAAGTCAACAATGATAAATATATACAAATATAAAGTGGTACCACTAGTGTTATCGAGTCTCATTAAAGTGCATCAACTCTACGCACGTTACAGGCTGATGTTGCTGGGTCCTCGGGAAATCACCTCCTTTCTGCTCTGTAGCATCCATTCGTGTGCTTATCAACTTGTCACCTTTTTACTCTGGTTTCGACATTAGAACCTTGCTGCCAAAGACCAATTAATAGCATTTCAGCTGACATTTAGTGTTTCAGCTCCTCGCTGGATAATCTGCAGCTAGTAACCCCCGCCCTGCATTCCTTTATCCCTCCATTATACGATGCTTAGCCCACAGGTGCTCTGGATTGGTGGTCGGGGGGGGGCTATACACAAGGTCCCCACACATCTTCAGCTGGCCCCTGGATGACACACAAGCCCTTCGTAATAGGGGGGCGGCGGGGGCGCCGGGAGGTGTATTATTTGATACTGAAAGCTGGCACCAGGTCTCCACTTTCACACGTGGTCATGCCAGGGAAATCCCCTTCTCTCGTGTGCTGCAAGCACGGGATGCAGGGACTTCCCTCGATGGACTCATGGACACACTAATGGTGTGGAAAGCACCGGCAATATTCCCATTAACGAGGCGCTATATTGTAAATATAATAAAGCGGGGTGTCTCCGGCGCCCTGATGACGAAGCACGAGGCCCTGCCCTGCCCTGAACTGCCCCGGCGAGGGAAGGTGGCATTGCGAAATATTGTTTTCGCCGCTGCCTCGCACACAGGCGCTCAGGTATGTGCTAATCACAGAGAAAACAGACAGACGCCCACGCCCGGCTGCAAATATCCCTGGATAACATCATGCGTGCTGCACGCACAAAGCGCCGCGAGGCCGCGCGGCCTGTCCCAGCACGTGAAGACCCGATGCCTCAGCTCACAACACCCAATATCACGGGCCCTGGGGGCCTCTGGCAGAGACGCGGGTTCCCCTGCGTGTGAAAAATGGCAGACTATTCAGAAGCCGTGCATAGCCCCATTACACGGGTAACAGCTGCGAGGCCTGTGGGGTGCAGAGAGGGGACCCCACGACGAGGAGCTGGCACCGGTGGGCATTGTCTCCAGAGGACATTGTGAGGAGGTGGCACTGGTGGGCAGGGGAGCCAACTTATGAATTTCGGGAGGGGGGGATACAGGAAGTGACATCACTGGCAGTTATAGGACCACAAATTTGCATGTACTCGCCAACTTGGTGCAACGGCGCGCGGGGGGTGTAGGCGCACCCAGCGCAGAACAGTGGAAACATTGGCTAGCATGTGCTGCATATACTAAAGTCAAGTAAGAAGGAGGTATAAGCCTTCGAGTTGCATTCCAGTAGGCCATCACTGCGCCTACTCCACCCCTCTATAATCATCCAGGTTGTAGTAGCCCTCAAAAGGCAGAGCAGCACAACTAGGATGGGAGAACGAAATGCCATCCCATCCTGTGAGTGTGTCAAACGTCAGAGCAAAGACTGTGCGTGTGCCTCCTACCTTGGAGCACAATCTCACTAATTTGGTGCAAATCTCGCAAGTGGGAGCATTGGAATCCCCTGAGTGTGTGGGCTGCAGACCCCGGATCACTTGCTCACTTCTTCAGTGTGAAACTCTGGCCAAGGCTCTTTGGGCAAGCATTCAGGATGGGTCTCACACCTTTAAACAGTGTAATATACTGAATGGGAACCTCACTCCTTGGAGCATAGAATCACTCGTTGCTGGTAATCTCACAACTGAATGTACAGTTTCACTCTTGGGCATCTCAGTGACCCCATGTATATTAATGGAGTCAGTCTCCCATCTGGGAAGACAATTATATTTCTGAATGGTCACTCCAGTTTTCTCGATCTATAGATCCATACCATATTCATTCAATGTGTGTGCAAGGGTGATAACTTGTGTCGGAGAGAGCTAATTCTTTCATTCAGGAGAGATAAAGGGGTAACAACCCCATGTATGCGGGATCAGGCTCCTTTTGCCCCATGGCCCCTCCAGAGGGAGTGAGCAGGTTTTAAGACCCTGCTGATTCTGCTATCCGACAGGCTCGAGCCTTCTATCCCTTGCCCCATCATGGCTCCCAACATCCTGAGCGGCATCTTATGGACAGCAGGCAGCTCCGGACATGCCTGTTGCCAATTGAATGTAGACAGATCTACTATTTAGACACTGGGAGAGAGCCATGAATCCACATTGGTGGTGAAGAAGCACTCAACATACAGAACACAATGGTATAGTGTTGCAGTCCTGCTGAGAAATGACAATTCTGAGCATGTGAGCAGTAGGCTGGATCAGTGCTGCCCCATAAAAGGTGTAGAAGCCTCTGTGAGAAGTGGCAGTACTGTCCCAACGGTGAGAAGTGTAGTATTTTCACATTATGCTTAAGAACTTTTGGTTATTGAATAGTGCTGCTACATTCTGAGTAATTCCATCCCTTTAAATATATGAGCTCTTGTATAACCACGACAGTGTTGAGTTATTCTGATGATGACAAACTTGCTCAATAGTTCTGGTTCTGTATCATTAAATGTACTTCAGATCTTCAGAATATCGGAGGGATAGCTCAGGGGCAACATGCTCGCCTTGGAAGCAATATGACACAGAGCAACCCAAGTTTGCTCCCTCGGTCCGCTCAACACAGGTTCGCTCCCTCGGTCTGCGCAACACAGGTTCACTCCTGTAGAGGACTGGTAGGGGGTGGTCTGTACTTCTGCTCTCTATATGGTAGAGGGGAGGCACAGAGGACCCCAGCCTAGATTCTCTATTCGGTAGCTATGGTCGAGCAATCAAGGCCTAGCTTCTCAGGAGGTGATGCAGGCTGGTTCTTAAGTACAGTGTAGTCCCCAAGCCCCCACAAAGGAATGTCCACACACTGTATTGGTTAGAACACAGTCTTTATATAATCATTATTCAAGGTTATGTACACTTATCATAATAACTCACTTTGTACTTAGGAAAATCAACAATGGCAAATATATACAATTCTAAAGTGGTACCACCCTTTGTATTAGATCTCATTAAAGTGCATCAACAATACTGTAACAATGTCACACAGATCAATAGAGTGAAACCAGCAATAGAGAGAGGGGAGAAAATAAGATGGTTGAGCAATAGGCAGAATACCGGCCCCTACCACTAGACACAGTTCTGTGTGGAGATCCCCCCACCTGGGCAACCTGTAAAATAAAGATATAGCACAAGCCCAGTCCATATATTGTTCTGCAAGTCTTATTCCCTCCTATAATGTTTTTACCCCCCCAATGTACCTGGTGGAGTCGAGTTCTTCGAAGAGGCGTCGACAGATCCTTCTTGAGCGACCCCCTTTCAAGCGGGAGTCACGGATCGTCGAGAGGCGTCGAGAAGCGTCGAGGAACTCGGCGTTTGGCGGCGGGGAATCGACGGCCCTTCTTGAATGCCTTCCCTTTCAAGCAGGAGACACGGGGCGTCGAATGTCCGTCAAGGAACTCGGCGTTCGGCGTCGGGGAATCGACGACCCTTCTTGAGTGCCTGCTCTTTAAAGCGGGAGACACAGGTCGTCGAACGTCCGACGGAGAACACGGGTGAACAGCGTCGATGAGGCGGCAGCTTCGTCCGAGCGGTGCTCGTCGGCGTCGGAGCGTCGGCGTCCTGCAAGGAAGAGGCGTGCGGGGCACCTCGATGACAATTGTTCTGGACCGCAAAGATTGTGGAGACGGGGGCCCAGCAAGGGCGTCGAGTCGTTCGAGTCTTTGTGGTCTTCGGGTGGCGGGAAACCCACCGGCAGGTTTCTCCTCGGCGCGTTGGTCGTCCTCGACTTTCTCCGGCAGGATAAAGCGGTTGACGATGCGGGCGAGGGAGTCCTTCGATTCGAATGTTCTTGGGCAAAGGAGCGGGCGGCTCCGGTCGTCGGCGGCATGGCGTCAAGTGGTTCCCACGGCTGGGCAACACAACTTTGACGGGCCTCCAGCGGTTACACAAACCTGCGAACCCTGGTCGACGGCAATGGACTTCGACAGCGGCGATGTACGGGTGCTTCACTTCAATCACCTCGGCGGTCCCGTCTCGGGTCGGCAGCCTTTCAAGGGTCTGACTTCCAGGGCGCTTCGGCGAAGATGGAGCGGTGCTCGATGGTCCCTCGGAGCACGGGAAGAGGGCGCCTTACCAGGTCCTCTCTCGGGTCAGTCCTCGACGAATTCGGCAGCTTTCAGATCAGTCAAAGCAAGTGCAACAGCAAGTCTTCTTCTTCCAGCTGGGCGTCGAGGATCAACAGTTCCAGTTACTCTTAGAGTGGAGACTCAGCTTCTGAATGCTTCTGAACAATTACCAGTGGTGAGAGGTCCCCAGATATACTATTCTGTCTCTCATACACACTGCTGGGTCACACTCAGCAGCCAATCATACAGAAGGGGATTCATGCAGTCAGTCAGCCAATCAGGCACACAGTGCATTCAGGCCACACTCCTCCCTTTCAGACACTCACAACAAGGAATGTGGATTGGGACAAGTACCCAGCCATTCAACACTACACACTGCATTCAGTCCGGTTTCGGGCAGGGCTGTCTCAGTCTTTGTCTCTCATGCCAGAAACCAGATAACCACAACAAGGAGATGTATATTGGTCACACACTCCATTCACCCAGGTCCCACCCACAGGAGGTACCCACAACATACAGTCACTGGGAAGGCTCCAGTCAGTCTAGCTGGGCCTTCACAACAACACCATATATGGAACTTCCATCCAACAGCCAGTCAGGGGGGAGGGACAGAGTCAGGGCTTCCCAGGACTTTGGGAAAACAAGGTAACAGGCAATGGAAAGCAAGAGGCCACAGGGGCCATCTTGTTTCCTATCAGGAATCAACTGATCCCAATGGCAGGGCCTGGGTATCCCAAAATGGAGGACACTCAGAGCACCTGTCAAATTCAGCATGGAGCTGCCACCAGCCCATACCCTGCTCTGTGGGCCACCCACAGGTGCCCAAAAACATACACTAGGGGCACAGGGTTGTACCCCTACCCATGGGTGCCATAAGGGTATCCCATGGGTCTGTTCACCAAACCAAAAGAGAGAGCTGCACTGCCAGAAGTCCCACATGGACTCCTGGGCAGAAAACACAACAGAACACACAATAAAAAGCAGTAAAGGACAAGGATTCAGAGGCCCTGTCCCTCTGATGCATTTCCAGCATCACAGTCACCCCCCCCCAGACTGAGGTGGAGGGTGTCTAATCTCCCACGGGATAGACACCCTCATCCAGACGGTCAACATACCTTCTGGAAAGGCCATCTGCATTATCGTGACTCTTCCCTGGTCTGTGCTCTATGGTGAAGGCTAGCCCTTGCAGGCTAATGGACCACCTGAGCAATTTCGGATTCTCACCCTTCATTTGCATAAGCCACTTCAGGGGCTTATGATCTGTTTGGACCTTGAAGGTAGACCCCGTAAGGTAGGGCCTAAAACGCCTAAGGCTCCAAACTATGCTAAAACACTCATTTTCAACAGTAGCCCACCTAAGTTCTCTACCCTTGAGTTGTCTACTGATGAATATGATAGGATGTTCTCTCCCTTTGTCATCTAACTGGGACAAGACAGCTCCAATTCCGGTGTCGCAGGCATCCGTCTGGACGATAAAGGGTCGGCTGTAGTCAGGCGCACACAACACAGGTGCCCTACACAGACTTTCTTTCAAGCCATCAAAGGCCCTCTGACAGTCTTCGGTCCAATTAACCTTCCTAGGCTGTTTGGGTGAAGTTAGAGCTGTCAGGGGTGCAGCTATGGTTCCATAGTCTGCCATGAAATTGCGATAGTACCCAGTGAGGCCCAAAAAGGCTCTCACCTGGGTTTGAGTAGTGGGAGTCTCCCAGTTCTATACATCCTGTACTTTACTGGAGAGAGGTTGGATTTGACCCCCTCCTACCTCATGACCAAGATAGGTAACTTTCCCCTGAGCTATCTGGCACTTGGTGGCCTTGATAGTGAGGTTAGCCCTTTTCAAGGCCTGCAACACCTTATCCAGATGTGTCAAATGCTCTTCCCAGGTGGAACTGTAGACGGCAATGTCGTCTAAGTAAAAGGCTTCCAGCCCACTGAGCGCATGGTTGACCAATCTCTGGAAGGTGGCAGGGGCATTCTTCAACCCAAAAGGCATGACCCTAAACTGGTAGAGTCCCTCAGGTGTTGAGAAGGCCGTCTTTTCCTTGGCATGGTCCGTCAGAGCTATTTGCCAATAGCCTGAGGTAAGGTCAAAGGTGCTCAAAAATTTGGCAGCACCTATGGTGTCCACGAGCTCATCAGCCCTGGGCAATGGGTGCGCGTCAGTTTTGGTGACGGCATTGACTCCTCGGTAGTCCACACAGAACCTCCAATCCTTGGTACCCGCCTGGGAACTTGCCTTGGGGACAAAGACCACTGGACTGGACCAGGGACTGGTTGAGGGTTCAATAACACCCAGATCCAACTGTCACAATCCAGTTGCCCACGTCGTGTAGCCGAAGAGTTCTTCCTCCCGATGGAACCCTCTGGCCCCAGGAATGGACAGCCAGAGCGATCAATCAGAGGAAAGAACGGATACCTGATGAGACCCAGAGGACGCAGGAGTTGTAATGTAGATGACGCAAAAGTTGTAATGCAGAAGTCAGGGTGGTACGAGTAGCCGAGGACAGGCGTTGGATCTGTGAGTGAGGAGTTAACACAATACAGATAATATAACAACCGCCCTTCTGACCAAACCCGAACACAACAGAAAGGATGCAATACGTTGATCCCATTTCTGATAACAACCCCTAGGCTTACCGTTACTCCGGGGAGAATCAGACGGAACCAGGAAGAGAAGAACTCCGAAGTCCACAATGCAGAATACCAGCAAAGCTCCACCACCTATCCCGCCGGCACGAGGACGCCTAATACACACTAGATAGTGTGCGTCACCAGGAAACCCCAGGTTGGAAGTTCACAAGTTCCAAGTTCAATAATCCAAAAGTTCAAGAGTTCCAAGGTCAACAATCCAAAGTTCAAGAAAAGTTCCTCACAATACCCAGATGCAGTCCAGATGATTGATGATCCAGAAGATAACCGAAGAGCAACCAAAACCAATGGGCGAAGGCTAGGAAATCCGTGAGCGGTCCGAGGTCGAAGAATGATGCGGGCAGCAAACAGGAACAAGGCAGTCCAAAATCCAAAGCCAGGTTCACGGTCCGAGTCGAGGCATCGAGGTAATCAGAATGCTAGAGGGAAGGGGAAGGGAAAAGGACAGAACCGGGATGATAAGGAAAACTGGATACAAGGTACAAGATACGAGGCGCCACCAATTCTCAATCAGAAGCACCGATCTAGAGTGTAGGCGGAGAATATAAAGGTGAGGTCACATGACAGCGTTCTGCGGCTTCCAGCGTCGACCGTGGGAAACGCTGAGAGGACGCCAGCGTTGCCATGCCAACTTCCAAGCCCCTGGTTGTAGTGTTCTTAAAGGGCTATGCATCCGTTTCTTGACACTGCTCATACGCCGGTACATGACAGTTTCCTCCCTCAAAGGGGGTGTCACCCCCCGAGCAGACCAGAAACGAGACAATAGGGCCGGAGCATGGATGTTTCCCACAGGTTCCCACGTACGGTCTTCGGGACCATAGCCCTTCCAATCGACCAGATAGAGACGTCTGCCCCTTCGGACTTTGGTATCCAGGATCGCACCCACCTCATATTCATCAAAACCACGCACCCTAATCGGTGGTGGATGAGTAGGAAGTCTGGTAGACGGGTGGCATGGTTTCACCAGAGAGACATGGAATACCGGGTGTACCCTCCATTTTGCAGGAAGAGCCAATCGAAGGGCCGCAGGGTTAATAACCTTCAGAATGCTGTAGGGACCCACAAACCGGGGCAACAGGGATCTTCGACCAGGCAGGCGTAGATTTTTTGTGGACAGCCAGACCTTCATCCCCGGTCGGTAGTTAGGAGCCGGTGAGCGATGTGCATCTACCGATGACTTAGTACGTGACTGGGCCTGTAATAGTTGACTCTTAACTATAGCGTGGGTATCTGATAGGTTCCTAAGACAACCAGAGGCAGCCGGATTTTGTAATGGCCAATCAGCAATACTGGGCAAAGAACAGGGGGTGCTGGCCATATAGTGCAAAGAACGGAGATACACCTGTCGCCGTATGCATAGAGTTATTGTAGGCGAACTCGGCCAGAGGTAGAACAGAAACCCACGTATCTTGGCGTTGGTGGGTAAGACATCGTAGATACTGTTCCATGGTGGCGTTAAGCCTCTCTGTTTGCCCATCGGTTTGTGGATGGTATGCACTAGAGTACCTGCCGTCTATACCCAACGTTGAAGTCACGGCTCTCCAAAAACGAGAAGTGAACTGTGGTCCCCGGTCAGTAACAAGAATGGAAGGCAGACCGAATCTTCGGTAGACGTTCTTCAAGAACAGTTCCACCAAAACCGGAGCAGAAGGAATCCCCTGGCAGGGTACAAACAAGGCTGATTTAGTGAAATAGTCCACGACCACCCATATAGTGTCGTAGCCGTCGACTACCGGAAGCTCTACTACGAAATCCATAGAGACCATAAACCAAGGCTTGTCTGGAATAGGCATGGGTTGAAGCAGGCCCACCGGTTTGCCCGGTTGATGTTTGCACTGTGCACAAATGGCACAAGAAACGATGTATTCCCGAACATCGTGTGACATGGAGGGCCACCAGCACCACCTTCTCAAAAGGTCAATAGTTTTCCCAGTACCTGGATGTGCCGCTACCGCTGAATCGTGACACCATTGTATGGCGGTGTGTCTTGTGTCGGAGTCAGGCACATATATTTTACCATCCTTGTAAGGCAATGAATTGATGACCTCCAACCCCAGGCTAGAAATCTCGGTGGGAGTAGTTCTCACCCATTCTTGTATCCTTGTTTTCAGAGAGGGGCGCAAAGTACACCCACACACCACTTGATTGGGTAATAGAAGAGCTCCTTTAAGCTCTGATGGTTCAGGGACTCCATGGATGCGGGAAAGAGCATCAGCCTTCGAATTCAGAGAACCAGGGCGATAGGTAATGGTGAAGTTGAACATGGCGAAAAATTCATGCCACCTGGCATGACGTGCCGTGGTACACTTCACTGATTGCAGTGCCAAGAGATTCCGATGATCAGTAAACACTTGAACTGGTTCGGAAGACCCCAAAAGATGATGTCTCCATACCATAAAGGCGTCTCTTACAGCCAACAATTCCCGTTCTGTGATCGTATAATTCCTCTCGTAAGAGGTGAGTTTTCTGGAGTGATACGCAACAGGATGTAAACCAGCGGACTCGGGGCAAAGTTGGGACAGGATAGCTCCCAGTGCAACATCTGAAGCATCTGCTTCTACAATGAAAGGCAAAGAGGGATCCGGATGTTGAAGGACGGGAGCTGTGGTAAAAGCAGATTTTAAAGCCTCAAAAGCCTGTTGAGCTTCCTCGTTCCATTCAAACAAACTTTTAGTGCTGGTTAGTTTAGTAAGTGGAGAGGCAATGGCTGAAAAGTCTTGGATAAACCACTGATAGAAATTTGCAAAACCTAGGAAGGATTGCAGAGCCTTCAAGGTATCAGGACGAGGCCACTCCAATATCGCGGTGATCTTAGACTGGCTCATTTGCACTCCCCGGCTAGTGATATCATAGCCTAGGAACTCTACCTCGGTTTCATGAAACCTGCATTTGTCCAACTTAGCATACAAGTGGTACTCTCTTAGACGTTGCAAAACGTTGGAGACATGGATGACGTGAGTGTCCACCGAAGGAGAGTAGACCAAGATGTCATCTAAGTAAACGACTACGTACTGGTCTAGCATGTCATGAAATACGTCGTTGATGAAGTATTGGAAGGTCGCCGGAGCGTTACATAGGCCAAAGGGCATAACGCAGTACTCGAAGAGGCCATATCTGGTTTTGAAGGCCGTCTTCCACTCGTCGCCTTCGCGAATCCGGACGAGATTGTAGACTCCCCTCAAATCCAATTTAGTGAACACCTTAGCTGCACCCAATTGGTCCAATAAGACTGAAATCAGAGGAATCGGATACTGATTTCTGATCGTGACGGCATTTAAAGCACGGTAATCGATGCAAGGACGCAGGTCCCCCTCCTTCTTAGGGACAAAGAACATGGGTGAGGCAGCAGGTGAGCGGGAAGGACGAATAACGCCAGTACTCAAGGATTTGTCAATATATTCCTTCAAAATCACGTCCTCTTTAGGGGTCAGGGAATATATGCGCCCAGACGGAATCTTAGCTCCAGGAATCAGCTTGATAGGGCAGTCATAGGGCCTGTGGGGTGGAAGTATCTCTGCCCCACGTGCGTCGAATACGTCCTGATATTTCCTGTACACCATAGGAAGGACAGTGTTAAGTACTGCCCCCACAGTACGGGTAGTTGCAGCAAGAGCATGACTTGGATTGGTGAACTCCGAACTGATAGTGAGGCATCTCCTTTCACAGTAATCCGATGGAAAACATACCTCCCCAGAATGCCAATCCACAGAAGGATTATGCAATCTTAACCAAGGTAAGCCAAGAATGAATCTAAACTGTGGTGCCGCAATGAGATCAAAGTAGATGCTCTCTTGATGACCGCAGTCAGTGATCATGGTGAGGTCAGTAGTCCGCTTCGTCACTAACCCAGAGACCAAGGAAGAGCCATCTACCGAATTTACCACTTCAGGACATGATTTGTGCATAACTGGTAGACCCAACTCCTGAGCATAAGTGGCATCCACGTAATTCCCTGTGGCGCCTGAGTCCAGGACCATCATCACGGCCCATTCCTCAGAACCGGGAGACGACAGGGAAACAGATAGACAATAAGGACTGTAAATTGTAGGGTCTATCGAAGAAACACCCGGCATCTGGACCCCTTCAGTCACCGGGTTTTGGCGTTTCCCTGTTTCTTAGCAGGTTTTTTGGTACATTCTCGGAGCAAGTGGTCTGAACCTCCGCAATAGAAACATAATCCATTCTTTCTCCGGTGTTCCCTAACTTCAGCCGAGAGAGGAGTTCTAAGTGCCCCAATCTGCATGGGTTCCGTGGATCCAGCGGCAGGTAAAGGAACGGAGATAGCAACAGGAGGAACCGTTCTCTTTTCACCCCTCCGTGCTGCTTGTCGGGAATCGATCTGGAGAACCAAATCCAATAGTTCCGAAAAAGCAGTAGGTATCACCGGAACGGTAGCCAGTGTGTCTTTTAGGGAGTCGGATAGCCCTTTATAGAAGAGAGAAGCCTTCTTCTCTTCGGGCCAATTAGTTTCCGCCACCAGCTGATTGAACTTGGCTAGATAGGACAGGAGAGGTGTGCTGCCTTGTTGGAGACCAAGCAGTTCTAAATCCGTAGCTTGTGTGGCATAACGTGTGTCGAACACACGACTCATAGCCTCATTTAGGGCGTCACAATTGTAAAGAAGATGACTGCCCTCTTCCAACAACGGATTAGCCCAGGCAGCCGCGGTACCCCCTAAATGAGATAACAGAAACGCCGCCTTAGTAGTGGAATCTGGAAAAGAGGCAGGACGACACAGAAAGTGTAGTCTACATTGGTTCAAAAAGGTCCTAAAGGTCTTGGGGTCTCCACTGAAGCGTTCCGGTGGAGCCAAAGGGAACTGGGTAGCCATATAAACTGGTCCAGCACCCTGTTGGGATGGACCAGCACCTGCCCCAGAGACACTGGCCAAAGGTGGGGCAGCTGCCCCAAGGGGTTGGAACCCTGCTTGCAACTCATCAATGCGTCGCTGCGTGGCTGAATGAGCCGCAGTCATATCATTACGTAAATCGGCCACCAATTGTAAAATAGTGGACAGCGTCTCATTGGTATCCATATTGAAAGGCTTCTGATTATGTCACAATCCAGTTGCCCACGTCGTGTAGCCGAAGAGTTCTTCCTCCCGATGGAACCCTCTGGCCCCAGGAATGGACAGCCAGAGCGATCAATCAGAGGAAAGAACGGATACCTGATGAGACCCAGAGGACGCAGGAGTTGTAATGTAGATGACGCAAAAGTTGTAATGCAGAAGTCAGGGTGGTACGAGTAGCCGAGGACAGGCGTTGGATCTGTGAATGAGGAGTTAACACAATACAGATAATATAACAACCGCCCTTCTGACCAAACCCGAACACAACAGAAAGGATGCAATACGTTGATCCCAATTCTGATAACAACCCCTAGGCTTACCGTTACTCCGGGGAGAATCAGACGGAACCAGGAAGAGAAGAACTCCGAAGTCCACAATGCAGAATACCAGCAAAGCTCCACCACCTATCCCGCCGGCACGAGGACGCCTAATACACACTAGATAGTGTGCGTCACCAGGAAACCCCAGTTTGGAAGTTCACAAGTTCCAAGTTCAATAATCCAAAAGTTCAAGAGTTCCAAGGTTAACAATCCAAAGTTCAAGAAAAGTTCCTCACAATACCCAGATGCAGTCCAGATGATTGATGATCCAGAAGATAACCGAAGAGCAACCAAAACCAATGGGCGAAGGCTAGGAAATCCGTGAGCGGTCCGAGGTCGAAGAATGATGCGGGCAGCAAACAAGAACAAGGCAGTCCAAAATCCAAAGCCAGGTTCACGGTCCGAGTCGAGGCATCGAGGTAATCAGAATGCTGGAGGGAAGGGGAAGGGAAAGGGACAGAACCGGGATGATAAGGAAAACTGGATACAAGGTACAAGATACGAGGCGCCACCAATTCTCAATCAGAAGCACCGATCTAGAGTGTAGGCGGAGAATATAAAGGTGAGGTCACATGACAGCGTTCCGCGGCTTCCAGCGTCGACCGTGGGAAACGCTGAGAGGACGCCAGCGTTGCCATGCCAACTTCCAAGCCCCTGGTTGTAGTGCTCTTAAAGGGCTATGCATCAGTTTCTTGACACTGCTCATACGCCGGTACATGACACCAACATCTTGACGACCTCAGCCTGGATGTGGTTCTTGACGGTATCTGACATACGGTAGCACCTGCTTTTGACAGCCACACTGTCACCAGTGTCAATTTCATGCCTACACCATGGTGTAAGGCCTGGCGTCAGTGAAAACAGAGAGGCATACTGTTTGAGCAAAGCCCTGCAGGCCCTCTGTTGCTATGTTGTCAAATCCGGAGAGAGATGTACTCCCTCCACTGAGCCATCCTGAGGGTTGCTATGCAGCAAATCAGGAAGGGGCTCACTCTCATCCTCTTCTTGCCCGGAAGCTAGCAAGAGACATGAGACTTCTGCTCGCCGGTGGAAAGGCTTGAGCCGGTTGACATGGAATATCTGAGGGGCTACCCCAGAGGCTCCCATATCAACCAGATAATTGACTTCGCCCATCTTGGAGATGATCCTGAAGGGTCCAGTCCACTTGTCTGCCAAAGCTCTAGGCTTGGTAGGCTCCATCACAAGGATTTCCTGTCCCAGAGTCCAATCCACTTGCAAGGCTTTAAGGTCATGCCAGTACTTATTCAATTCCTGGCTGGCCTTGAGATTTGCTGTTGCCTGACCCATCATCTGTGTCATCCTCCATCTGAGGCCTAACACATAGTCCCCCACTTGCTTGGCGGGACCTGGAGGGGTGGCTTCCAAGCCTTCTCTGATCAAGGCGAGGGGCCCCCTCATGGGATGTCCAAAGAGTAACTCAAAGGGGCTGAAACCAACACCCTCTTGAGGTACCTCTCTGTAAGCAAACAGCAGGCATGGCAGGAGGAGATCCCATTTCCTCCTTAGGGGTTCTTCCAAAGCCCCTAGCATGCCCTTGAGAGTTTTATTAAATCTCTCAACCAGACCATTGGTCTGGGGGTGGTAAGAGGTGGAGAACTTGTAGGTTACCCCGCACTCTTTCCACATGGTTTTCATGTAACTAGACATGAAGTTGGATCCTCTGTCAGAGACAACCTCCTTGGGGAATCCAACACGGGTGAAAATGCCCAGGAGAGCCCTGGCAACCACCTTGGCAGTAACAGTCCGAAGGGGTATTGCCTCAGGGTACCTGGTGGCATGATCTACCAAGACCAGGATGAACAGATGTTCACCTGAAGTGGGAGGGTCAAGGGGACCGACGATGTCGATGCCCACCCTCTCAAATGGTGTGCAACCACTGGCAATGGCTGCAGTGGGACAATGACACTGCCTCCAGTCTTGCCAGACAACTGACAAGTTGGGCAGTTCCTGCAGTGGGACTCCACCTCTACTCCCATCCGTTAACAAGCATTGAAGGTCGGAATGATCCTCCGGGTTGAGAACCTCTCCCACAGGAGAGTCTTCTGTCTCTTCTCCCACAGGAGTTGAGACGGGGTTTACCACTGGACCCAGCCCGTCCGGAGCATGGATCCCAATGGGTGCTGTAAGAACAGCAGGAAGAGAAGGGGCTCCCTCCACAGAGATGCCTTCTTGCTCTTCCTTTGTCGTGCCTTAGGCCGTGCCTTTGGCTCGGGTACCTGACTCACAGCCAGACCCGGTGTCACCTGTGACCTAGTGACTGCAGCAGCAGTCATGGGAAAACCATCCGAGATCAACCCCAACTCTACTAGATCATTTCCTAACAGAATGTTAGCAGGGACATTGTCCTGAACCAGGACAGGAAGCTTTGCTGTCTTGTCTCCAATCATGAGTGTGATTAAGGCTACAGGCAATAATTTGGGAGGCCCACCAGCTAACCTGGTGGTTCTCACAGGAGCACTTACATAGTCCTCTGGCTTGAGCAGGGTCCTGTCCACCACTGTCATGCTTGCCCCAGTGTCTCTCAAACCAGTAGAAGGCTGGCCATTCAAGAGGACACTTCTCAAAAACCTACGGGTGTTCTTTGGGATAGTCGCCAGTACTTCTGCATACTGGTCCCAGGCCCCAAGGGACACTAAGGAAATCTCTACCGGAGCACCAAATGTGATCCCGGTAGAGGAGGGGAGGACAGTGGCCTCCACCTCAGACACGGGGTAAGGGTAGGTCAGGCTGACAGCCTGGACTCCAAGTGCCTTACCTTTACACTTGGAGTCACCCCTTCTGTGATCCAGAGCCCCACAGTCCCAACAAGTGCCAGGAGTGCGGGGTACGGTACTGGAGCCACTGGGAGCCTGCTTTGCAGCAGGTGGACCACTACTCTTATTCCCACCCACAGATGACTTATCCCCACTAGATTTTTGGGTCTTGGGAGAGGAAGGTTTAGGTTTACCCGACTGTGACTGCTTGTGGGACTCCTCAGCTTTCTGAGAGGCCCCCTTTTCTTTGTCCTTGTCCTTCCCACTGGAGTCCTTAGGGGACACCCGGTGCGAGACCCACTTGTCAGCCAACCTAGCCAGCTTAAAGGGGTCCAAAATGTTCTGGTCAGCCACATACTGACGCAGCTCTGGTGAACAGGCTTCAGACAAATGCTCAAAAAACAAGAGGTGGCACAATTCAACAAAAGTCTTAACCTTGTATCCATCAATCCACCCCATCATGTTCATGTGCGCAGCACTCACCCAGTCAACCCAAGACACATTCTCTCTTTTCTTAAAATCCCTGAACCTTCTAAGGTATTGGGTAGGTGTCTTGCCAAACTTGGCAATCAAAGCAGACTTCATACACTCATACTGACCCCTTTCTTCCACACTCAGCTTCAGAATACAATCATATCCAGTTTGAGGCACTCTGCTTAACAAACACTTAGCCCAATCTCTTTTATCAACATCATGAATCGCACAAGCCATTTCAAACGCTTCAATCCATTGGAGGATGTCTGAACCCTCCACAAATACACCAACCAAATCTTTCATAAACTTGGTGGCTGGGGACCTGACACTCTCACTGGTTTTAGCTGAAGTCTCCACTCTAGCTTTCTCTAGCTGGATTCTCTGACATTCAGTGTCCTGGCTCTTGAGTTCAAGGTCCTTATTCTTGAGCTCCACTTGTTGAGCCAACTCCTCTTTCTTAAGTTCAGCATCTATTTCCAACTTGCGGTATTCAAAGGCCAATTTCATCCTTAATAACTCAAGCTCCAAGGAATTGCTGGGGTTTGGAACAGAGGCAGCAGGAATGGCAGCATTCCCAGAAACAGATTCAGCAGAAACCCCAGGGGCAGAGTCCTCATTGGTTGCATTCCCCCCCTCATCAAGAGTTTCACCATCAGTCTGGTAGTCCACCAGGGCAGCTATCAGCTCAGCCCTAGACCTATCCACAAAGTCTAACTCCCTGCCTTCACAAGCACTCTGGAGAGCCTCCAAGCTCATCCGAGTCAAGTTGCCATTTTCAATAGACTCCATTGTTTGTAATGCAGTTATCTTGTACACAACTAAACCTTAATTTAATAAAGTGCAGATATTTTGTAAGTGGCACAGTTATACACTGATTCTTAAAACCATAAGCATCCCACCGCTGCCACCATTGTAGAGGACTGGTAGGGGGTGGTCTGTACTTCTGCTCTCTATATGTTAGAGGGGAGGCACAGAGGACCCCAGCCTAGATTCTCTATTCGGTAGCTATGGTCGAGCAATCAAGGCCTAGCTTCTCAGGAGGTGATGCAGGCTGGTTCTTAAGTACAGTGTAGTCCCCAAGGCCCCACAAAGGAATGTCCAAACACTGTATTGGTTAGAACACAGTCTTTATATAATCATTATTCAAGGTTATGTACACTTATCATAATAACTCACTTTGTACTTATGAAAATCAACAATGGCAAATATATACAATTCTAAAGTGGTACCACCCTTTGTATTAGATCTCATTAAAGTGCATCAACAATATTGTACCAATGTCACACAGATCAATAGAGTGAAACCAGCAATAGGGAGAGGAGAGAAAATAAGATGGTTGAGCAATAGGCAGAATACCGGCCCCTACCACTAGACACAGTTCTGTGTGGAGATCCCCCCACCTGGGCAACCTGTAAAATAAAGATATAGCACAAGCCCAGTCCATATATTGTTCTGCAAGTCTTATTCCCTCCTATAATGTTTTTACCCCCCCAATGTACCTGGTGGAGTCGAGTTCTTCGAAGAGGCGTCGACAGATCCTTCTTGAGCGACCCCCTTTCAAGCGGGAGTCACAGATCGTCGAGAGGCGTCGAGAAGCGTCGAGGAACTCGGCGTTCGGCGGCGGGGAATCGACGGCCCTTCTTGAATGCCTTCCCTTTCAAGCGGGAGACACGGGGCGTCGAATGTCCGTCGAGGAACTCGGCGTTCGGCGTCGGGGAATCGACGACCCTTCTTGAGTGCCTGCCCTTTAAAGCGGGAGACACAGGTCGTCGAACGTCCGACGGAGAACACGGGTGAACGGCGTCGATGAGGCGGCAGCTTCGTCCGAGCGGTGCTCGTCGGCGTCGGAGCGTCGGCGCCCTGCAAGGCAGAGGCGTGCGGGGCACCTCGGTGACAATAGTTCTGGACCGCAAAGATTGTGGAGACGGAGGCCCAGCAAGGGCGGCGAGTCGCTCGAGTCTTTGTGATCTTCGGGTGGCGGGAAACCCACCGGAAGGTTTCTCCTCGGCGCGTTGGTCGTCCTCGACTTTCTCCGGCAGGGTAAAGCGGTCGACGGTGCGGACGAGGGAGTCCTTCGATTCGAATGTTCTTAGGCAAAGGAGCGGACGGCTCCGGTCGTCTGCGGCACGGCGTCAAGTGGTTCCCACGGCTGGGCAACACAACTTTGACGGGCCTCCAGCGGTTACACAAACCTGCGAACCCTGGTCGACGGCAATGGACTTCGACGGCGGCGATGTCCGGGTGCTTCACTTCGATCTCCTCGGCGGTCCCGTCTCGGGTCGACAGCCTTTCGAGGGTCTGTCTTCCAGGGCGCTTCGGCGAAGATGGAGCGGTGCTCGATGGTCCCTCGGAGCACGGGAAGAGGGCGCCTTACCAGGTCCTCTCTCGGGTCAGTCTTCGACGATTTCGGCAGCCTTCGGATCGGTCGAAGCCAATGCAGCAGCAAGTCTTCTTCTTCCAGCTGGACGTCGAGGATCAGCAGTTCCAGTTACTCTTAGAGTGGAGACTCAGCTCCAGAACGCTCTGAACAATTACCAGTGGTGAGAGGTCCCCAGATATACTATTCTGTCTCTCATCCACACTGCTGGGTCACACTCAGCAGCCAATCATATAGAAGGGCATTCATGCAGTCAGTTAGCCAATCAGGCACACAGTGCATTCAGGCCACACTCCTCCCTTTCAGACACTCACAACAAGGAATGTGGATTGGGACAAGTACCCAGCCATTCAACACTACACACTGCATTCAGGCCAGTTTCGGGCAGGGCTGTCTCAGTCTTTGTCTCTCATGCCAGAAACCAGACAACCACAACAAGGAGTGTATATTGGTCACACACTCCATTCACCCAGGTCCCACCCACAGGAGGTACCAACAACATACAGTCACTGGGAAGGCTCCAGTCAGTCTAGCTGGGCCTTCACAACAACACCATATATGGAACTTCCACCCAACAGCCAGTCAGGGGGAAGGGACAGAGTCAGGGCTTCCCAGGACTTTGGGAAAACAAGGTAACAGGCAATGGAAAACAAGAGGCCACAGGGGCCATCTTGTTTCCTATCAGGAATCAACTGATCCCAATGGCAGGGCCTGGTTATCCCAAAATGGAGGACACCCAGAGCACCTGTCAAATTCAGCATGGAGCTGCCACCAGCCCATACCCTGCTCTGTGGGCCACCCACAGGTGCCCAGAAACATACACTAGGGGCACAGGGTTGTACCCCTACCCATGGGTGCCATAAGGGTATCCCATGGGTCTGTTCACCAAACCAAAAGAGAGAGCTGCACTGCCAGGAGTCCCACGTGGACTCCTGGGCAGAAAACACGACAGAACACATGATAAAAAGCAGTAAAGGACAAGGATTCAGAGGCCCTGTCCCTCTGATGCATTTCCAGCATCACAGCTCCCTCGGTCCGCGCAACACAGGATCGCTCCCTCGGTCCGCGCAACACAGGTTCGCTCCCTCAGTCCGCGCTACACAGGTTTGCTCCAACAGTCCGCGCAACCCAGGTTCGCGGTTCGCTCCCACAGTCTGCGCAACACAGGTTCACTCCCTCAATCGGCACTTAGAAACCTCTCGGTCAGCTCCAAGGATGGCAGCTTAACTGCTGTGCTCCTGTGCCTGAACACTTTCCCTGAAAACATACCTCTATTCCTGAAAAGATGTCAGCTCCTGCTACTCCGGATGCTAAACGGCAAAAAGGTGGTGAGAAAGATAATTCTGGAGGGACAAGGGAGGACAAACTCTTTGATATGCTGAGCAAAATGACAATAGACATTGGTGAGATAAAAGCAGTGCTTTTGAAGTCTGAAGAGAAGTTTTCCATAGTTGCCAAAAGGGTGGACTCTGTTGAAGACCATTTGAATGTAGTGGATGAAAAAACCTTGAAACTGATGGACCAAATAAGGGAATTGAAGATGGTTAATGAGAAAATTACCTTGAAGCTCTCAGCACAGGAACATTTTTCACGGAGGAGTAATCTTCGTTTTGCTGGTTTCCGGAGAATGCAGAGAGGGGTAACACCATTGACTTTCTAAATAAGAACCTGCCTAAATTGCTGAATATTGATGCGGCTCTTTCACTGGAAATAGAGAGAGCTCATCGGTCTCTTGGACCTAAACCAGCCCTGGGTGCAAGGGCAAGACATATTATTGTGAAATTCCTAAAATTCCCTGTGAAGGAGTTGGTGCTGAAGAAAGCCCGGGAACTGAAGGATCTTGCCGGGGGAGGAAACAAAATAATGGTGTTTGCAGACCTGGGCAAGGATGTCATGGATAAGAGGAAAACTTTTATTGAGGCTAAGATTAAAGCCCGGGAGAAGAACCTAAATTACTACATGGTTTATCCTGCAATTTTGAAGATTGTGGTGGAAGGTCGACGGCATTCATTTACTGAGAGCAAGCTGGCAGAGAAGTTTCGGATTGATTTAGCTTTGGACCCAATGGAAGGCACTTCATCAGATCTGGAGCCCAAAGAGAGGCTGAGAAAAAAAGGGAAGATCTGACACTCGTTAGTCTGTGGTGTGAGCAGACACTCAATTACACATATTTTTGTTTATTTTTATTTTTTTTCAACGTGTTATTACATTTGCTATTGCTTTATATTGATGAAAATGGCCGCTGCCTGTATTCCGTTACAACGGATTTAGAATGTTTTCATTTACTTTCTTGAAGGGGATATATGTTTGCTGTGCTTTCCAAATTGTAAAAGCAGAGTAAAGCACCTTGTGGTTTTGTAACGTTACGTGCGACGTAACGAGGTTGACACGGCCTTCACTTCCTGTTTGCCGAACCTTCTTCATTAACCGAGCGCGACCGGGATGGTGTGGCGGGAGCGGAAATCAGCGGGATCACTCTGTGCACTTATACCGTCATGGATCACGTGCTTCAGCTACTTTTCTCTTTGTGGATGTTGCCTGAAGCAGTATTCGGAACTTCGCCATCGCAGCTTTGTTTCCAGCTTGCAGTATGTTGTGACCCCGTTTCCTCCGTAATTTGGTAAGCTCATTGAAGCTATTTCCGGATTAGGCTTTTGAGTCCAGGGTTTTGTTCAGCATGTTTTCGGTAGATTACCCTGTGGATCGCTGAATTGAGCTTATTACGGGCGGTTTGCCTTGAACCTAGCATCCCGTTGTTGTCACTTCAGCGGACTACTGCCTCTTGATTGGTGTACTTCATTATGTGGACATATGACATATGACGAGTATTTTTGTGTGGTTACACCGAGGCGGAATGGAACCAAATGATTGCTGCTCCTGGGGTGCAACACGTTCATGGTGTACCCTTTCTTTGGAGGAGGGTCTGCCCCTTGCCGGGTTGCATTCTGCACGCTACCCTGCTCCTGAGTGGATGCCTGTGAACCACTGCGAGGGCCATATCAGGAGGGGGACTCCCATAAGTCTGGAGGTGATATGGGGGTGTTCATCAAGCAAACGGCCAAGCCAAGAGATGACATGGAGGCTGGCCCTGTCAATCACGATGCACCACCCACTAGGGACATGCTGGATTTATGTGGACAGTGCTGGGGGAGGTGCAGAGGCAGGAGTATGGGGCTTTGGTGCGTTGGATTGGCGTTGAGGCTGAGCGACTGGATATGGACCTGGAAGGGCTTTTGATCATTTTTTTGGGATTGCTGTCGTTGTTTGTGACTTTTGTTTTTCTGCCCGCAGATGCCTTTAAATGTTCGAGAATCCAGTATTCTAACGGGAACAAAAAATGAAAACAGCTTTTAATGTATTATTATTATTTTTATGTAATGTATTCACAACTATATGCACTTTGCACTTCATGCATGTTCCACTGCTGTGGTCTTTTCTGCTGTGCTGTTGTGTAAGTTGATTTACATGCGGACTTGGAAGTATTGTTGATCTATGAAGGGGGGGGGAGAAAAAGTAACGTTGGTCTGTTCTTCCCTATGTGACTGGGTATAGGACTATTGAAAGGCGTGGCACGTTGGGTGAATTTTCACAGCTGAGATGCCCTTAGGAGGAGAGTCGCCTGGTCACAGCTGATTTCGGGGGGGGGGGGGGCTTTACATGACTTCCAATTGGCTATGGAGTGACCTTGAACACGTACATCCTCAATCCTCTATGGTTCATCTTCCATGCTTTTGTGGAGGTGACCCTATGGTTTTGCCTCCTGCTTTGCTTCATTTCCTTGTCCCACTCTTTCCACATTTGTGTTCCGTTAGTAGGGGTGCGGGGTAGTATATTTCTGGAGCCCAGATACTGCAATGAAGGGGATATGCGTAAAAGGGTGTATGGTTTGTGGTGAATGCTTCATATGTTCTGCAGGTCTACTTGGGAACTGGCCTATTACTCTTCTTTGTACATTTTTGGTTTCTTTTGTCACATGACATGTATTGGCGACTGATATGCTATGGTTTGTTGATCTCATTGGGTCTCTTTGGACTTTGATCTACTTTGGTGTATCCTTTATATACGCGACATGTCCCCTTGCATTTATTGGTGACATAATGTGACTGGGGGATTCTCCAGGCATTTCTTTCATTGTTTGATTGGTGGGGCAGACATGTCTTATATGCGGCGTAGATCGCGAGTGGTTGTGGGTGAGCATTGACGGTGGATGAGGTGCAGAGAGGTGTGGTATTGCGATGGTTGCTAGTTGGCACGTTGATTGCATTGACTGCTTGACACATGTTGCTTGTGGAGTTGAGGTTCTCTTCATTGATTCTGATGGGATATGGATTTGTGGGTTCATTTTTGATGGGAGTTTGGTGTGTTAGTAGTTGTTTTAGTATAGGCTTGGAGTTAGTGGTTAGGAGATTGTTTATATGTGGGACTGATGTTCTAGAGGGGGCGGTATTCAGATAAGGCTTTAGTGATGTCTGTGTTTGATAGTTTAAAGGGTGTTGGTATGTTCGGTTGTAGGGTCGTGATTGGTGTGCAGTATTAGATTTTGGAGATGATATAAGAAAGGGTTTTTGCTTGGCGTGGACGTGGAAATGAGTGGTGATAAAGGAATTTACTTAGTCTGTATTGATAGCAGGGAAAATATTATGGAATTTTTATTTTTTTATATATAGAGTTTGGGCTGGGAGTTTCGTTTCTGATGGGTATGGTTCAGAAAGGTTTACTTTATGTACATATGTATGCATATGTTAGGTCTGCTGTTTGTCGGACTGGTAATTTTGTACAATGCTTGTGCTTTTTGTTTGTTTATTTGTTTATGTGTTTTTTGTGGTTGTGTCTAAACTTTCCTATTGTGCTCTTTCTCTTTTTGGACCCCTGCATTTGACTGATGGTTACTGCTTATATAGTACTGAGCTGATTGGGGAGTTATGGTTGCGTTGACTTTTGTTTCATGCAATGTTAAGGGGATTGGGAATGCTGTGAAACGACGCAAAGTTTTAGCAAGATTGTGGAGAAGTGGTGCGGATGTGGTAATCCTTCAGGAAACTCATCTTGATGAAACTACAGAAAAATACTTGGCCAACTCAAAATATCCTAGGGTTGCCTCAAATTGCTTTGATTCTAAATCTAGAGGGGTGAGTATTTTGTTTAGGAAGGGCCTGTTGATTAAGATTGAAAAGACGGTTATGAATGGGGATGGTAGAATTCTGTTGCTTGATGTGCTCTTTGATGGGAAAAAAATGACGATTGGTTCTGTGTATGCACCATGCTCGCTGGCTGTATCTTTTCTCGATCAGTTGGGCCTGAAGTTGGATGGTATGGAGGGTGATTCAATTGTGTTAGGCAGTGACTTTAATTTAGTGATGAATAGTAGGATGGATCGTAAATCGGAGTGTAGATATTAGAATGAGAAGATTAGTGAGGAACTCAGAGCATTTGTATTTAAATACAATCTTATAGATACATGGAGAGAACTTCCTCGTGGTGTAGACAAGTTCTCCTTTCATTCACCTGTTCATGACTCTTTCACGAGAATTGATTATTTCTTTATTAGTGTAGCCTTGAGTAGTCAAACTGTCTCAACAAATATACTGGAAAGGAATATCTCTGATCATGCTCTATTGGACCTCCAGCTGATCTTGGACAATATAGGTGCCAAGACGATTAAGTGGAGAATGCAAGCCGAAACCCTAAAGGATAAGTCGGTCATGGAGGGATTAGATGAATTTATTGCGCATTACTTTGAGGTAAATATAGGCTCAGCCAGTATTAAGTCTGCTTGGGATTGTTTTAAGGCGGTCTTGCGGGGAGAATTGATTAGTAGGTCTGCCCATGTGAAGAAGAAAAAACAACATTTAATTAGTGAACTGGAGGCAGAGATGAAAGATTTACAGCGTGTTTGTGCTACTGATGGTTCAGGACATTCCAAGCTAAAACTTGCGTAAATTAGAGGTGGAATTGCAGACTCACATTCAACATTTGGCAAGTAAAAGTCTGTTTTATTCGAAACAGAAGTTTTGGGAATCTGGTGATCGTAGTGGCAAACTATTGGCGTATAAGCTTAGAGAGATGGTGTCCGAAACCTGTGTTTCCTCCATCCAAACTGATGGTGGTATTACTTTAAATAGGAATGGTGATATTTGTGGATCTTTCAAGGATTATTATGAGTCACTGTATAGGGAGGACTGTGACCCAAGTGTTGATAGATTGGACGCATATTTTGAGAAGATTACACTCTCCAAACTGACTCTGGAGAAGCAAACTTCTCTTGACACTGCAATTGAAGTGGATGAAGTTAGTTTGGCCATATCACAAATGAGTGAGGGAAAATCACAGGGTCCTGATGGTATTGTTTCGGAATTTTATAAAAAATTTGAAGTTCAATTGGCGCCTGTTTTGTGTGGACTTTACAATGATTTTATTACATCGGGATAGATGTGTGATGAAAGAGGCATTGATTGTGGTGATCCCAAAACCTAATAAAAATCACTCTAGATGTGGTAATTACAGGCCTATCTCAATGCTTAATGTGGATCTTAAAATTTTCACTAAAATTTGGGCCAACAGATTGAAATTATGTGAGAGTGATCTGATTGATGGGTCTCAGGTAGGTTTCATTCCAGAGCGATACGGCTATGATAATATTCAAACTCTCCTAAATGTGGTTGGTGACCAATTTGGGAAGGACACGAATTAAGTCATAGGGTTTTTTGATGCTGAAAAAGCCTTCGATAGGGTAAACTGGAAGTTTCTGGAATTCACTTTGCTGAAAATGGGTTTTGGCCCAAGTTTCATGAGAATGGTAAAATGTATTCATAGTGATGTTAAGCCCCGAGTATTGGTTAATGAGGTGGTTTCGGATCCATTTCAGTTGTTGAGGGGTACGAAACAAGGTTGTCCGTTGTCACCTTTTTTGTTTGATTTGGCGTTGGAACCTCTTGCTGCCTATTTTAGACCATGTGAGATTATTAAAGGTATAAAAGTTGAGAAGGTTGAAGTGAAGGTTCTGTCGTACCCTGATGATATGCTTCTTATGTTGTCAAATCCAGAAGTGTGTGCAGATGTTGTAAAATCGATGTTTCAAGAAGTGGATGAACTTTCGGGCATAGGGTGAATTGGGATAAAACTGAGGTTTTCCCCTTGTTGGTCGGCGTGAGTGTACGATTTTGAGTTCATGGAATTGTAAGTGGTCTCCGGGGGGGTTAAGTATTTAGGGATTCATATTATTGGGGATTTAAAGAAATTACTGCAGTATAACCTGGACTTGGTAACTGAGCATATGTCATTATTGATTAGGAGATGGGAGAGATTGACCTTGAATCTGTGGGCAAAGGTCAATGCCATTAAAATGGTTCTTTTGCCAAAAGTCTTGTATGTTCTTCAATCCATCCCGTTGTTGTTGTATAAAAAACAGTTGCTTAAGATTGAAAAGTTTTTTTCTTCTTTCTTGTGGGGTCCTGGAAAAAGGCCTTGGGTTCCAAAATACATCTTAGTATAAAAGGTTGAGGAGGGGGATTTGGATTACCTGATTTGGTTAACTATTACAAGGCGTTTTTACTTTAAAAAAGTTCCTATTATTTTAGAGATTGTGTTGTGAATGAACCAATTTAGTTGCGTATGGAACGGGACATTTGTGCTCCTTTTGACTTGAGGTCCTTATACAGTGTGGATAAATTGCCAGTTAAGAGAATGAAATTGTGTCCGATCGTGGCTACTAGACGAGTGATGGGTGAGTGGTTTCGAGACAATGGAATGAGTTATGGTTTCAGCAGTGATGCTTCTATTTGGCACAATGAAGCTTTGCAGATTGATAATAAATGTTTGAATTGGCCTAGTTGGGTAAATAGAGGTATCCTGAGAATGGCGGATGTGATGGATGGGGATAGGTTGTTGAGTTTTGAGGAATTGATGAATAGGTACGGTTTAAGGCGAAATGAACTGAATATGTACTTGTCTTTTGAGTCTATGATAATTAGTAGAATGGAACTGGCTGATTGGTCTATTGGGGATAAACGGAACTTAGTAAGTTATTGGAGGGTCAGGAATATGGGGTACGTACCTATATGCAATTTATGCCTATTGACGAGAAACTTCGGGGGCATGGTCCAGGTTGAGAAATACTTGGTTGGCTGATGTTCTGGATGATATTTCTGAGGTAGATTGGAGATACATTCTGAAGTTTAATTTGAATTTGGGTCCTGATATGAGTTTACGTTTAATTCGGCAGAATATTATTGGGAAATTATATTGGACGCCTGTTAAGATGTTTAGGTTGGGGCTTCGGCCTGACGATTTGTGTTGGTGTTGTACTGAAGAAAGGGGTACATTATTGCATTTACTGTGGGATTGCTCAAGAGTGCGGGAGTTTTGGACGGCAGTGATAGGATTAATTTGATTTTTGGTGTGGTTTTGCAGAGGTCGGCGGTGAGTATCATTCTACTTTCCCGTAAAGATAGGGGTGGTCGAATTAGGAGACATTCTTGCTGGATTGACAGGGCCATAATGGTGGCTATTAAATTGATACTTAGGGTTTGGAAATCGAGGAGGAAACCTACAGTTGATGAATGGATGACAGAATGACATCGTTTGGCACAGTGTGATACGGTTTCATTTCGTAATAAGGGTGAGGATTATATGAAATTATGGAGCCCATTTATGGCTCTATATGATTCAAGGGAAAGTGGATTTGTTTTACTGGCTATGGTATTTGTGGTGTAATTGGTGGGGGTCCCCCTTTTTATCTTATGTTTGTCTTGTTTTATCTTGTCTTGGCTGGTTATGGTTATTTTGTTGGTTATGTTTCACTATGGTTGGTTTTTTGTTTAGTTTCAACTATATATGATGCTATTGTTCTTTTGTGAATTTCATTCTTTTTGTTGATCGCGAAACATTGTTACTTTTACTATTGTTGTTTATGTGAAAAATAATAAAGTGTTATTGGAAAAAAAAAGAAACCTCTGGGTAGTACACACATTATACATAACCAATTAAAATAAAAAGAAATACATCTGTTGAGAAGTGCTGGGGCCTTGTCAATAAGAGTGTAGCAGCTCAACTGAGAAGTGCTGATGTTGTTCCATCACAAGTATCGCAGCCCCACTGAGATGAACTAGCATTGCCTCAACAAAAGCATAGTATTATCGCTGGGAAGATTCAACAATTATAGAAGCCCTGTTACAGCAGTACTATCCCATCAAGAGTATAGCGAGCTAACTGAGGAGTACCAGCATTGCCCCATTTCAAATATAGCAGATCTACCAGAAAGTGCTGGTTTATACGCCTCCGCTCCCCGCCCATAGCATTCACCCTCACCACGTGCACGCTCAGAGACATGCAAACAGTCTCATTTGCCCTGTCCCTGCCTCTGCTGCTCCCTGCCCCCTCCCTCGCTTTGCATCTGTACCGCCATTTCTAAAAATCCTTCTGGGTTGGGTGTACCTCTACATCTTTGCACCCCTCTTGGCAAGAGGGGTGCACAGATGTACAAATACACCCAACCCAAAACTATTTTTAGAAATTGAGGGACAGATGCAAAGCAAGAGCCTCTTGCTTTGCATCTGTCCCACAATTCCTAAACATCGTTTTCCCCGACTTTTACCCGGGCCGCCAGAGAGAGACACAGTATGGATGGAACAAAGGGCCATCCATACTGCTCTCTTTTCTGCGGCCCGGGGGGACGGGGGGGGCTCAGCCCCGACTTCATTCTGACGGGGGGGAGAAGGAGGTCGGGCCCCGCAGCCCCCCCGTACTCGGCGACCCTGCTGGTGGACATTATCTCCAGAGGACATTGTGAGAAGCTGGCACTGGTGGGCAGTGTCTTCTTCGTTGTCTCCAGAGGACATTGTGAGGAGCTGGCAATGGTGGGCATTGTCTACAGAGGACATTGTGAGGAGCTGGTACTGGTGGGCATTGTCTCCAGAGGACATTGTGAGGAGCTGGCAATGGTGGGCATTGTCTCCAGAGGACATTGTGAGGAGCTGGCACTGGTGAGCAGTGTCTTTTGCATTGTCTCCAGAGGACATTGTGAGGAGCTGGCAATGGTGGGCATTGTCTCCAGAGGACATTGTGAGGAGCTGGCAATGGTGGGCATTGTCTCCAGAGGACATTGTGAGGAGCTGGCACTGGTGAGCAGTGTCTTTTGCATTGTCTCCAGAGGACATTGCCCTTGCCCATTACACCACCCTTGCCCCTCATCCTCAGCTGCTTCCCTTTCCCTGGGCCACCAGAGGCCTGGTACTTTCTCCTGCTATCGCTTTTGCCCATTTTACCACCATTGCCCCTCATCCTCAGCTGCTTCCCTTTGCCTGGACCTGCACAAGCCTGGCACTTTTTCCTGCTACAGCCCGTGCCCATTTTACCGCCATTGCCCCTTCCCCTCGGCTGCTTCTCTTTGCCTGGGCCTCCACAGGCCTGGCACTTTCTCCTGCTATCGCTCTTGCCCATTGCACCACCATCGCCCCTCGTCCTCAGCTGCTTCCCTTTGCCTGGACCTGCACAAGCCTGGCACTTTTTCCTGCTACAGCCCGTGCCCATTTTACCGCCATTGCCCCTTCCCCTCGGCTGCTTCCCTTTGCCTGGGCCTCCACAGGCCTGGCACTTTCTCCTGCTATCGCTCTTGCCCATTGCACCACCATTGCCCCTCATCCTCAGCTGCTTCCCTTTGCCTGGGCCTCCACAGGCCTGGCACTTTCTCCTGCTATCGCTCTTGCCCATTTTACCACCATTGCCCCTCATCCTCAGCTGCTTCCCTTTGCCTGGACCTGCACAAGCCTGGCACTTTTTCCTGCTACAGCCTGTGCCCGTTTTACCGCCATTGCCCCTTCCCCTCGGCTGCTTCAATTTGCCTGGGCCTCCACAGGCCTGGCACTTTCTCCTGCTATCGCTCTTGCCCATTGCACCACCATTGCCCCTTCCCCTCGGCTGCTTCCCTTTGCCTGGGCCTCCACAGGCCTGGCACTTTCTCCTGCTACAGCCCGTGCCCATTTTACCGCCATTGCCCCTTCCCCTCGGCTGCTTCCCTTTGCCTGGGCCTGCACAGGCCTGGCACTTTCTCCTGCTATCGCTCTTGCCCATTGCACCACCATTGCCCCTCATCCTCAGCTGCTTCCCTTTGCCTGGGCCTCCACAGGCCTGGCATCTTCTCTCTGCTGCTGCCCTTGATATTTGTCCTACCTTGGCCCCCCACCCTCGGCCTCCCTTTCCACGGCCCTCCTTCACAGGGGCCTGCCTGGGCCCTGCTACCGCCCCCCCCCCACCCTGCTCCTGTCAGCAGGTTCATGTGCGAGGCAGACTCAGCCCTGAGGAATGGCGAGAGGGGAACAGAATGCACGCGCTCTGCCAACATGACGAGGCTTGCCTGTGCCCCTCCTCCATCGGTGCCAGCCACGGGGTCTCCTTCAGAGACCGACCCACCCACACACCCGAAACTTCCACTTCAGAAAGATGTGGAGCCGTGGAACCGCACCCTAAGAATGATATCATAGAGCCTGCATTGAGGCGGGTATTCTGTGTGTAAAGTGTAAACACACGTGTGTGATCTCACCGCAATCCATATGATCCTGAAAGATTAGACCGGCTGCTAGGGCTGGGGCCGAGTCAGTCTCACCTCACCCCGTGCCTGACACACTGGGGCTCATTGCGAGTGTGCCCTTATTCCTGCAGTAAATCAGCCGGAATACCGGCAAACGGTATTACCGATACTGCCACTTGGTCGGGCAGTGTTACCACTGGAGGATTACCTTCTGTGGTAATACCGCCAGATTGCAAGTGGTGGTTTGGCGGTGTAGATTGGATTTTTGGCGGTATTAACTGACGGTATTACTGGATGGTAATACTGCCGATTTCTGGAGGTAAAGTGGAGGAGTTGCCTCCAGCGTGAAGGGGCTTCAGAGTGCACGGAGTGTACGGAGTGCAGGGAGTGTAGGGAGTGTAGGGAGAGCAGGGAATGTAGGGAGAGCAGGGAGTGTAGGGAGAGTAGGGAGTGTAGGGAGTGTAGGCAGTGCAGGGAGTGCAGGGAGTGCAGGGAGTGCAGGGAGTGTAGGGAGTGCAGGGAGTGCAGGGAGTGCAGGGAGTGCAGGGAGTGTAGGGAGTGCAGGCAGTGCAGGGAGTGTAGGGAGTGCAGGGAGTGAGCCAGAAAGCGGGCCTGTGTAGATGTCAACTTATCAATAGCTGCTTCTTTGCTGCAAATTGTCGTTGTGGAGGGTTTTTCAAATTCACACATGTGACCTGCAAGAGTGGCCAGAATAGTACTTCCATGGGGTGGGGTACAGTGGCCCGAAAAGGGGTAGCCAGCCGTTAGTCTGCTGGGATCTGGAAGGGGTACCTTAGGGGTGCCCCTGTGGTGAGCCAGAGATGCCCTTTCACGCCACCTGTACAAAGAGAAAGGAGCAACCAACGCCAGGGGCGGAGACACCGTTAACGTGTTTGGGGCGTGGGGCTCTATAGTAGTTTTAAAGCTGGTAGTGAGTGGAGCCATTAAACCAGGCCACGTGTTGTCTAATGACTGTCCCGGATATCCGTTCTTCTAATTCGACGGAAGAAGTTATCAGCCACTGGACTGACCACAGAGGACGTATTATTGGGAACTCTTCTGGAGACCCAGTTACGTTGCCACTCAGTGCAACCAATCCACATTCAGCCACTCCCTGGCCTAGTGGGAAATCCTCCTCTGAGAGGCCCAAACTAATGATGGCCTCCTTCATGAGTCCAACATTCACTATGGCTTGCTTGGGTAAGTCCTTGCAGGCAGGATCCCCTTTCCTATGGCCCAGCTCCTTACACACAAAACAGCCTTTGGGTGGTGAGAACGCAGGTGTCCGAGTGTTAGGTTTGCCCACGCTCTTCTTTTCGGTGTTCACGGCCGAACTAGAGTTTGGGGGTTTCCCTTGGTTCTTTTGGGGACCTGACATTGAAGAGGAGTAGTTTGGACCTTTGTCCTTCTCATCCTTGTTTACTTTTTTGTCCGCTGATTTCTCTTCTGCCTTAGGCGCGCTCACCTGATCCTTTTCTGGACTCGAGCACTCACAAACCTGTTGGCAGCCTTTGCAATCTCCCTGGGGTCTGTGATAGTCTTGTCCACAAGATGCTGGTGTAGGTCAACCTCACAATTCTTCAACACATGCTCACACGCAATCAAATTGTACACCCCTTTAAATGTGTGAACTTTGTTACCAGTCACTCACCCGCTGAGATATTTCAACGACAAGTGTGTGAACGCTTCAAACGTCTGCCCACTTTTCTTTTCGAGCTCTCTGCTGTTCTGTAAATATGTGGAGAAGAAAATAAGGCTGGCATATTTAGTGGACTGTAGGGAGCTCTAGTAACTGCTGAACCCATATGCATGCATATTTGTACATTGCGAACCCATACCCTCATCCAGAATAATTTGACTTGCACATTGTTTGTCAAGTGTTGGCAATAAAAGGATGTAGGTTTTATTGTACAGATATGGTTATGCAAATAACAATAATCACATATCATAGTAACAATACTTTTGGGCACCTGGTCTTGGGGTTACCCCCTCTGGCCCGTGCCCGCCTTTTCATGTCCCACGACTTGTTGTGGGCACCCTACAGTGCCCTGTACTTCTTTTCCTTTGTTCTTCTCCCTTAATTGTAGGGTGGGAGGGCTGTGTGGTAAAGAAGGAAAGGGTTGGAGGCACTGAGTAAAGAGTGCACCTCCTGTGTGTTTGGGTCCCCGTTCAGGGTCCACAAACTGTGTTTTCTCAGAGCATGCTGCTCTGTATTTATAAGACCCAGGGGAGCCCTGGGTCTTTGGTATGTATAGTAGTGGGAGCTGTTAAGTTTCAGCCCCCGCCCGGATAGCCGACTATCTGCCCCCCCAGGGGGGGGGGCAGGTCTTTGAACATGATCCCTGCCTGCCTGTTGGTTTCCTTAGGTGCTTAGAACCTTGCTGCAGGAAGGAAGGGTGAGGTGATTGCTCACACCTCACCCTTCCTCAGCATTGTGCTGTACAGACTGTGTGTCTCTTCGACTAGGGGAGGGGGGAGGAGCAGTGAGGGGGAGAGGTTGGGTTGCCCCTCTCCGGGCCTGCTGATGGTAACAGCAGTTACCCTGCCTCGCTTTGTGAGGCACTGCAGCATTGCCCATAACTGCTGAACGAGAATTATATTTCCGTTCCTTTCCAGTTATGTGAGATGCCTGCAAGAGAGGAGCACATGTCCTCGAGTACATTTCTCCTTCCAAAGGACACCAGGTCATTGCCCTCTGGGTGTATGACCAGAAATTCCGGCGGGTCTCTGTATGCGACCAGTCCTGCTAATGTTTCTTGGATTTCTGCCCATCGTAGGCCTCTGTAGCCCCACCAGGAGGAAATGGTGTTTCTGAAGGGTGGCCATTCTTTGGTCTCCTCTGCCCATCAGCCTGTCCTGAAGATAGAAGAGTGGCCGACTATCCATGCTGATTGGAGAGAGTTCCTCCCTTCACCTGGTGTTTCTGTATGAAAGGGGGGGGGGGGAGAAAAATGAAGACGGCGGGCTAAATTAGCTGCGGTCTAATGTATCTTTTGTAACAATCTGATTTCCAGCACCCTATTTTTTTTTAGTTGTTGGGGAGCTAAACCTCCTTGCCATGCTGAGGTGGCAGCACCTATTCTGAAGGAATGGGTGCCAAAACCCCTGGGGTCCCAACCCACATTGTTGATTGCTTTCATCAGCACCCCTTTGAATTGGTAGCGGCTTAGTGTCGAGGCGTCCTTGTGGACAAAAAACCTCCCCCCAACCTTGGGTCTTCGCGCATAGTAGAGGTTGGTAATACATACCGGGCAGTTTACTGCCGCATCTATGCAACAGATGTTGATGCTTCTTTTTCCCCCAGTTTTTGATTGTTGGATTTCTATGCTGATGCTCTCCTGTCTGACCCTGACTTCCATGACACCCAGCCCTTTAGAGGCCTTGGTGCTGGAAGCAATGAGCTCTCCCACCCGGAAAGCCCCGAAATATGCCAGGGAAAAAGCTGTTCTGAACAATAGGATCTCGTAAGGATGCCAACATATGGCTTCCAGCTGGTTTGTGATTTGTACCAGTTTGTTGAAATCAAGGGGGTGGCGGGGGTCTACCTGGGGGCCTTCTATTCTGCCCCAGTCTTTCAATGCATAAGAAATGAGGGCACTTTGGGTGGGGTCTGCATCACCCCGAATTTTTGAGAAATATGAGACTGCAACTAGGTGTCTTTTAGCCCAATCTCTCTTAAAGTCTTGTTCATGTGCCCATTTTAAACATATTTCTGCCTTTAATCGTTATTAACTCTACATGTTTTATACCTGTGGTTTTAAAAACTGTTTGTAAGCACTTACTGTATTGTGCTGCGGTGATGCTTACCAGCGCTTTCCCTGCCATCTCTGTGAGGAAGCCTAGGGAGGTATTGGCACCCGTCTTTGAGGTGCCTGGCTCTTGTTGGACATCCCGGCCTTGGCTCTCTGGCACTGACGTTAATGTCGTTATATTATCGGCACCCGTGTTCGAGGTGCCTGGTTCATGTTGTGCTTCCCGGCCTGGTGGACTCTCTGGCGCTGGCGTTGATGCCGTTATTTTTGTTTTCCCATTATTTTCCAGCATTCTGCTGGTATTGGTGTCATCTGTTCCCGGGCGTGCAGAGCTAGCTCCCGGAATCTTAGCCACTGGAAGCGAGTTAAGGCATCTGCAATGTTATTATCTGCCCCAGCGATGTGCTTTGCTTTGATCACAATGTTTTCTTGTAGTGTGACTGCTGTGATGGCTCGTAGGACTCTTAGCACTAAAGGGCATTTGGTAGACCTTCTGTTTATGGAGCCTACAACTGCCATGTTGTCGCACCAGACCAAGAGTTCCATGTTAGACAGCTGCCTGCCCCAGATGTATAATGTTAGCCAGATGGGGGCATTTCTAGGAGGGTGATGTTTTTAGTCCACCCTGCCTGTTGCCATGAGTTGGGCCAGTGTCCTGCCACCCATTCTGTGTCTAGTGTGTCTCCAAACCCCTTACTCCCGGCTGCATCGGTAAAAAGGACCCTGTCCATGTATTCAAAGGTGTTCACCAAAGTGAGGTCCCATTGAAGTTTTTTAGGAAATTCCTCCAGATTTCCAAGTCTTGTTGCACCTCTGCGCCTAGTCGGATGTGTAGGTGGGGTTTGGTAAATGACTTGATTTTTAGTTCCAGGCTTCTGGAAAATACCCTCCCTTGGGGGATTATTCTGGCTGCGAAATTGAGACTGCCTGCTAAAGATTGAAATTCATTAACTGTGCCTTTGTCTTTTGTCATCAGGGCTTGAATCTTCGCCAAGAGTTCTGCAATTTTTGTTGTTGGGATCCTGCATAGCCCTTGTGCAGAGTCGATTTCAATGCCCAGGAAAATGATGTTGGTGGGTGGCTTGCTCGTTTTTTCTTTTGCTAGAGGTATGCCCCAGGGTGCGGCCATTCCTTCTAATTTCGCCAGAGCCCCATTGCATTCTTCTGAGTTTGCTGGGCCCATTACCATAAAATCATCTAAGTAGTGTACTACTTTAGTTCCTGGTCTCTGCTTTTGGAAAGACCATTGAAAAAAGGAGCTGAATTGTTCGAATAGGGCGCACACACAGGGGCCCGAGCAACATCAGGCTCTGGATTCTGCACAGGCAGGGGCCTGAGCATCATCAGTCCCTGAATTCTGCACACGCAGGTGCCCGAGTGTTAGCAGGCCCTGGATTGTGCACACACAGGGGCCCAAGCAACATCAGGCTCTAGATTCTGCACAGGCAGGGGCCCGAGCGACATCAGGCCCGGGATTCTGCACAGGCAGGGGCCTGAGCGACATCAGGCCTGGGATTCTGCACAGGCAGGGGCCTGAGCGTTAGCAGGCCCTGAATTCTGCACACACAGCGGCCCGAGCATCAACAGGCCCTGGATTCTGCACAAATAGGGCCCTGAGAGTCATCAGGCCCTGGATTCTGCACACGCAGGGGCCAGAGCATCATCAGGCCCTGGATTCTGCACACGCAGGGGCCCGACCATCATCAGGCCCTGAACGAGCATCATCAGGCCCTGAATTCTGCACATGTAGGGGCCAGAGCATCATCAGGCCTCTATTCTGAACACGCAGGGGCCCAAGCTTCATCAGGCCCCTTGAACGAGCATCATCAGGCCCTGAATTCTGCACACGCAGGGGCCTGAGCATCATCAGGCCCTGAACAAGCATCATCAGGTCCGGAATTCTGCACATGCAGGGGCCCGAGCATCATCAGGCCCTCGATTCTGCATAGACAGGGGCCTGAGCATCATTTGGCCCTGGATTCTGGCCATGCAGGGTCCCGAGCAACATCAGGCCCTGGATTCTGCACACGCAGGGGCCCGAGCAACATCATGCCCTGGATTCTGCACACGCAGGGGCCTGAGTGACATTAGGCCCTGGATTCTGCACACGCAGGGGCCCGAGCGACATCAGGCCCTGGATTCTGCACAGGCGGGCTCCTGAACGACATCAGGCCATGGATTCTGGCCATGCAGGGGCCCGAGAGACATAAGGCCCTAGATTCTCCACACAGAGGGGCCTGAGCAACATCAGGCCCTGGATTCTGCACAGGCAGGGGAATGAGCATCATCAGGCCCTGGATTCTGCACATGCAGGGGCCCGAGCCTCATCAGGCCCTGGATTCTGGCCATGCAGGGGACCGAGCGACATCAGGCCATGGATTTTGCACAGGCAGGGGCTAGAGCATCATCAGGCCCTGGATTCTGCACACACAGGGGCCTGAACAACATCAGGCCCTGGATTCTACACAGGCAAGCGAATGAGCATCATCAGGCCCTGGATTCTGCACATGCAGGGGCACAAGCGACATCAGGCCATGGATTCTAACCACGCAGGGGCCCGAGCGACATCAGGCCCTAGATTCTGCACACAAAGGGGCCTGAGCGACATCATGCCCTGAATTCTTCATAGGCAGGGGTATGAGCATCATCAGGCCCTGGATTCTGCACATGCAGGGGCCCGAGTGTCATCAGGCCCTGGATTCTGCACAGGCAGGGGTATGAGCATCATCAGGCCCTGGATTCTGCATATGAAGGGGCCCGAGCCTCATCAGGTCCTGGATTCCGGGAATACAGGGGCCCGAGCGACATCAGGCCATGGATTCTCCACAGGCAGGGGCACGAGCGTCATCAGGCCCTGGATTCTGCACACACAAGGGCCTTAGCATCATCAGGCCCTGGATTCTGGCCATGCAGGGGTACGAGCGACATCAGGCCATGGATTCTCCACAGGCAGGGGCCCGAGCATCATCAGGCCCTGGATTCTGCACACTGTTAGGGAGAATTCTCTCTTTAGGCTGAATTTCCTAACCTAGTGAGTCCCCCAGCAGCTTTTCTGGATTTCTGGAGTTTGTTTTTTTCTCCTGCTAAGAGTGAGACTCTTTTTCTCCCATTCTTGGACATGATTTATGGTGTTCCTTTGACCGTTAATGTGTTTTATGTGCTATGGGGTCCTTTACTCCATAGGGTCTCATGTGTTGTTACTATGTGTGTTACACAGCACCCTTCGTGCCGTAACACAGGGGTGTCGTAGTGACACCCCACCATAGAATCCATACCCTGGAACTGACTACTGTCTCCCAGGGCATGTAAAGTCACTATTGGCTTTACTAGTCCCAAATTATTAACAGAAACCAGTACAAACCATCATATTATGGACGTACTGGTCGGGGCAATTCGATTGTCCCGGGTTCTGTTGGTCAAGGGGGCATGTCTCCATCCCCCCTGATCGAGTTTTGGCTGGTGGCAGTGGAAACTACTTTTTATATTCGACCGCAAATATTTCCCTATGGGATTTTCCCATTGTTCGAGGCTACCAACTTTAATTATATAATTCTCATAGCCTCGAATATACCACCGGTTTATTTAATTAATATTAATTCGCTGGTTGGTATTTTTTGCCAAGACTCGATTCTAAAATGGCGCTTGTGTTCTCTTCTGTGACTCCAACCCAAGTCGAGCCCTTTGTTCCACTTTTTGGCGGGCTTCTCCACAGAAGCCTCCAAAAGTGGTGCCACTCTGTCTGGGTACCACAGGGGGTGTGGGAGGGGGTTTAGGCACCCTGGACTGAGTTATCTTGGTAACTCAAGTCGCACTCTCGTGGCTCACCACTTAGCATGTTTGATTGACAGTTAGGCTGAGTGAATGGGGGTATGCTGCATAAAAGCAGGGCTTTGGGGACTGGAACTTCAGAAGTCGCCACAGGACCTGAGAATCCGACGAGGGAGAAGCTGAGCCGACCTACGACAACGACACCACCGGTGGAGCCCTTCGGAACCGACTCACCACTTCCCGACGACAGAGAAGATCTCCCGGCTGGAGAGGCTTCTTCCCCTGACTGGTGGGCACAACCAATTTACCTTCTTTCTTCACACCCCAGACCGGTTTGTGGTTGAACTGCCCATGCCAAGTACCCCGGCGGCCGGATAGCCACTCACCACTGAACCACGAATCAACGGACCGCTCCTTGAATCTGAGAAACTCCGCGGCTGGTTTTGTCTTCCTCCCCGACGAGATCCTCTCTTCCCCCGGACGAAGCACCGACTTACATCCGCTGCCAGGAACAACTGCCCCCGCTGGAGTGTTCTCACCACTTTAAGGTACCGTGTCCGCCAGGCCTCCCTTTCTAAAGATTGCTACAAGGTAATAATAACCCCTTAACCTTCTGGACTGGGCTGGCCGCCTTGACCCTCTAACTGGTCCCTCTCTTTGATCCAACTCCTTTTTGAACCATTACAAGACTTTTGTGCACTGCAACCGTGTGACCTTGGACACATTTCGTTTGGATCCTCTTAAGCAGATCCGGCCTTCTGACTCTGAATTGCTAGTGTTACTTTGCCTTCCTCCCTTGTTGTGTTCGTGAAAAAGTGTTGGGATCTGTTTCAATTTATTCTCTGCTTTTCTCTCCCTTTTAAAACAAATTATTAGAGTGCCATCTACGTTAAGCGCTCACCGCTGTCTGAAAATAAGTGGGGCTTTACTTAAGACTTGTCTAATATTCTTTTAAGGGAGTGTATATCTTTTAGTGACCTTGTTTTTGAATTGCTTACTATTAGTGCCTGTGTGTTTTTCTAGATGTGGTTTTAAATAAATAATTATATCTCTTTTACACCAAGCCCTGGTCAGTGTTTACTTGTTCTATTGTGTTCTCTTGACCTATTGTGAATACTCTGTATACTGCCTAACTCTTCTTGAGGGAAGTCTGACTGCTCAGCCACAGCTACCAAGTGAATCTGTGTGGTACAGACTGCTACCAAGTGGGTTTACTGCCAAACACCTGTAGTCCTAAATCTTTTGCAGTGGTCCCAGAGGGAACTGCACAGGTTTCTGCCTAACACACACACATGGGCCGGAGCCTCATCAGGCCCTGGATTCTGCACAGGCAGGTGAATGAGCATCATCAGGCCCTCAATTCTGCACATGCAGGGACCATAGCATCATCAGGCCCTGGATTCTGGCCATGCAGGGGTCTGAGTGTCATCAGGCCCTGGATTCTGCACACGCAGGCGCCCGAGTGTCATCAGGCTCTGGATTCAGGCCATGCAGGGGCCCGAGCAACATCAGGCCATGAATTCTCCACAGGCCGGGGACCGAGCGTCATCAGGCCCTGGATACTGCAAATGCAGGGACCTGAGTGTCATCAGACCCTGGATTCTGCACATTCAGGGGCCCGAGCATTATCAGGCCCTGGATTCAGGCCATGCAGGGGCCTGAGCAACATCAGGCCCTGGATTCTCCACAGGCAGGGGCCTGAGCATCAGCAGGCCCGGGATACTGCACACGCAGGGGCCTGAGTGTCATCAGGCCCTGGATTCTGCACACGCAGGGGCCCGAGCAACATCAGGCCCTGGATTCTGCACATGCAGGGGTATGAGCATCATCAGGCCCTGGATTCTGGCCATGCAGGGGCCCAAGCAACATC